>NW_009646499.1:2168074-2189103 GCF_000708025.1 Charadrius vociferus
TGCTGAAACCTCACATGCGTATCTGAGAAGATAACTGCAATCACAGCACTTATTTTCAATATTCAAAGAAACGTAATGGAAAGTTTACTAGTTACAGATGGGATTTTCTGTTTCTTTTGAAGCTGAGGGGCCATTGTTTTGCAGCCATGGCTGCTGTTATCTGCCATGTTTATTCCAGTTGAAAAATCTCTGACCTCTGCATTCCCTGTGTCATAAAAAGAACAAAGCAGTGAAAATTGATTAATAAAAGTCTTCGAACTCTACTGGCAAAGCAGTTACAAGCATCGGGAATTTGTAAGAGTTGAAGAGTGTGTCCTCCAAGACTAAACACCTTTTATTTCTACTCTTTTGACCCACAGGAATCTTGCTCATCTCTCCCTCCACCGACTAAATTCACCTGTCCAGCTGATAGCAAAATTGGATTTTCCATGCTTCCTAAGATAGAAGGATAAAGTTGAGGGAATGTTATAATGCCTTTATAACATGATAAACAGTGGTGAATCTGAACCACCTGAGTTCTGTCTCTGCAGGACAATGATAAATGTCCACTTGAAGTGCAAAGATCAAGTGCTGGGAGAGCAAGGTCAGATGCTTTACATGACATCTAATGTGACTGTCATTTCTCAGGCTCGGTAGCCGATGGAAATGCGGCGACAGGATGAGCCAATCGCTAAGGTGCCATGTCTGGCATTTAAATAGAGTCCAGTAATTCCACCAGTGCCAAATGATTAGAGATCTAATTGCCATTGTCTAATTAATTCCTCTGTGGCATGGCGTGTATGTTCAAAAAAGTGTTAAGCTCTCACTAAAAATGTATTTTTAAAAGATTAAATTCTGGTTTTCTACTCCTAAATAGTCTCATGAATTAATAAAAGGTTCTGTACAGGCATATCTATAAATAATGGATGACTGTTTTGCTGTTTTATTGGGAATTACCTTTCCATACGATCCAACATTTGGCTCTAGGGAAATACTGTTGTCTGTATTAAATGCCCCTGCGAGATCATGAGAATGATACAATTCAATTTTTTGTTTTAAAAATCATTATCAATTTCTTTTCTTTGAAGAGTATATCACCTTATGATTGTTTCAATGTGCTAGTGACAGATACAGGATATAAAGCACTGATTAAAGGAATGGAAAATATAATTTATTGGGAGACTGAAGACAACTTAAGGTGACTTGATCACACTCTTTGAGTACCTCTGGGCGAACAGAAATTTGGTAATAGGTTGTCCTTCAGCTGATTTAACTCAAGCCATTACACCATCTCATGGTGTCCTGTAACACATGTGACTTGGGTAAACTCATCCACAAAATTAGATGTCCCCTTTTAAAATGGTATAGTAGTTAACCAGTCACACAGTTTCCAAAGACTATCATGATCTTTCTGTTCCTGGCAATGTCTAAATACAGAGGGATTTTTTTCCCCCCTAGAAAAGTATGTTCTGTTTCAAAGAAATACAAACAAAGTCAGGCGGTCCAATGCCCTGTGTAACACCAAGGAATCCCGCAGGCTGCAGCACTGTGATTCCCATCTGCCTGCGTAACCTAAACATTTTCACTTGGATTCAGATTTTGACACTCGCCTGTGCCACCTCCCCTTACAAAAAAAAAAAAAAAAAAAAAAGCTTTTCTCTAGAATCCTGATTTTGATTCATTCCTATTCCTGAAAACTTTAAAAATTAGGCAGAGAAATGAAAGTCTCGTCAGCTGAACATCCGCTGACTTGGGGTTTTATCTGCCACTGAAGTCCACTTTCTTTGTAAATGGGGAGGTCTTCTAAATGCCTCTCCACTTGCTGATCTCCTCCTAAAGGTCAGATCAAAGCGAACAAATGTAGGCAGATAAAGTTGAATGCAAAGGGGTCTGAGCTTTTTTTCAGATCCCGTGATTGACAGCTAAGGCCTTGCACGGTGACAGTGTCACTTGAGAGACCCTACACTTTTTTTCCCAGGTTTTCTGCAGTCTCTGGTGTCACGGGGGGACAGCCCCCCGTGGTAATGCCAGGCTCCTCACTGTCAGGGGGCTAAGACCTGGACTAATTCATTGCGGTGCAGTTTAATTAAACTGCACCGGAGTTGTTTCCCTGGTAAAATAAGTGTGGGAAGAGAATGTGTGTCAAAAGAGACATGCCTCTTACTGTGTGTGCTTTATTGTCACACCACAGCTAATATATTGTGGGAATTCCCATGGAGTCAATGATAAACTATATTATCAAGCTCCATAAAATAGGCATTCTACTAGTGAGGGTTACTGTAGCCCACAATTCCATTAATCCTCCTAATTTATTATATTATAGCTGTATGTGAGGTCTCATAAATTTATTATACCCCTTTCATCTTGATAAAAATGCTTGTTTCTCCTCTCAAATAAAAACCCTTATTATTTGTTGTGTCTGTCTCTAAAAAATAAATGTATCAGCCACTTGCAAGAAAATATGATTATTGGCTGAGAAATGTAAACTGCACTTGACATGTCTTCTGCCATAAAATTAAAGAATTTTATTAAACCTTGCTTTCTGAGTACAAACACTAGTATATGAAGGCCCATTGAATTTTTATTTGCTTTTCTTTTAGAGCATTGCATTCTCTTTTATTTATATATATAACTTTACAAGGTTTTTTAATTTAAAGCCACAAAACCTGCATCTGTCAGCTTTGCCTTTTATGAAGAAGGCAATTTTTGAGACTCTAAAATACATGTCTCTTGGAAATTGATCTGGGTGGCAAATAAAATCATTCCCTCTTTTAGGGCATTTCATATCAGTAAAATATTTGATGATAGGTTACGTTGCAGTAATCGATACTAAAACATTTTATGTATGCTAATACACGTGCTATGTTAGGTAAGTCTATGTGATGAAAATAGCAAACTTCTTCCCTGGAGTTTGCATCCCTGAAGGGGTTGCAAAGTGGCCTCTGTCCTTCACTGGGACTTAATGGGTGGGATAGAAAGCTTGCTTCAGGCACAGTCTAAAGAGAGGAAGAAGTCCCCTATCAGGGTTCAAAGGAAAACATGAGCATGATCTTGGTTTGGTGGAGTCTCACAACCTGCTAGGTCAACTTCGGTTGGGGAACACAAGGAAGGCCATGCTGATTCAGCCCACGGACCCCTCTAGGCCAGCATCTCTGGTGGTGGCCAGAAGTAGGTGCCTGACTGAGGAAAGGACAAAGTATATGATACTTTCCCCAGCTACTGTCTCAGCCTCAGGCTGCTCTCAGCTCAGAAGATTTTCTCGAGAGTGACGTGGTTTGTCCTATTTACTAATCCTCCAAGGATCTGTCTTTCAAGCATTTCTCTGTTCTCCCCTTGAACCCATGTGAACTTTTTAAATCCACAACATCCTTTGGGAAGGAGTTCCATGCAGCTACTTCATGTTGGGGTGAAGAAACCATCTCCTTGCACTCATTTTCACCTTTGCATCATCTGAAGGCCCAATATTTTACATTAGATGAAACAAAAACCAGCACATGCCTGTCCATTCTCTCCATGCTCTTCCTTATTTTTGTTGATCCCGACTATCCTCCCACTAATTCCCCTCTGTTGCAAGCTGAAGAGTCCAAGCCTGCTCTGTCATTCCTCGTGCAGAAGTCACTCTGGACATCTAGCATTTTAGGAACAGGATTTCCTCACCCTCCTGCATATTTCTTCCTTTTTGAATTCTACTCCCAGTTATCAAGGTATATTATAAGCTTTGTTATGTGATGAACACCTACTAATCCAGCTCTCCTTGTGAGCAGAGCGCAAGAAAATTGTTTATCTGGAGCAGCCAGAAATACGTCAGCTTTATCAGTGGATAATCCCTCTTCTTGCTCCTTGCAACAAATAAAGCTGGCAGGTTGGTCAGTGTTTCTGGACTAATTACTGCAACAGTGTTTTTTCCCTGTATATCCAATGCTTTGCACCATCTTTGTTCTACGATGTGCACTGCTGTGGTTGAAGACTTTTGTGAATAGCTTACTGAAAGAATCTATTTGTCCTCATCAGGCCTTAGATTTACATTAAAATACAAAGGAGAGATAATTAATAAGCCCACTTACTGCTTGTTAAAAGCTAAGAAAAGCTGCAGAAATGGGAGCACCTGTGTCACGTAGGAGGTACTCAAAGCTGGAAGGTCTTTGTGAGGAGCTTATGGCTCAGACTACTCCAACAGGTCCCAGGCTTTCTGCCATGATAGTCAGGAATAAACTGAAGCTCATGTCACCTGAAGCACAGGGAGCCAGTGCTCTTAATCATTCTAAACACTGGAAATACCTACCACCCAAGATACAGCCTACGACATAAACTATCAATAAACGTAGCACCAATACTTGGTTCCAAATCCAGATGGATCAGGTTTGAAGCACAGTTCCTACTGAATAGAAGACTTCCAGTCTTCAAGACTGCATAGTGCAGATGAACCAACCAAATATAAGTCTCCCCTAAGCCACGTTAGGACAAATGTGGAAGCTAGCATGCCACATGGATCTATAAATTGTAAAAAGTTGCTAGTGTTAAAGATTACTTTTAAACATAAATAAAAAAGCTGAGGGAAAAACTTTGAAATGTTGTGATATGGTCTTAAAATAGGAATAGGGAGGAAGGGTAAGAAGTGCTCTAGGCAGAAACTATAACGTGAAAGAGGATTTGGTGTAATATCAAAAGCCACCCAATTTTCTCTATTTCAACACAGTTTCCTGTTCCAAGCTAGAAAAAGTCACTTTTTAGAAGCCTATTATCTCAAGAAAAGTGAAGCTATTAGAAGTGTGTGATTTTATTTAATTAGCTGTAATTCTAGGAATGAAAAGCAAACTATTTCATTGGGAACCTGGGAGAAAAGTATTGTTTTCCTAGCAGCCTGAAAAATAACGACTGGCAAATATTTCCTAAGCATGCCTTTGCTGAGATCCTTGGGGAAGAAAGGATAGATTTAAAATTGCGTTGGGAGTGTAGCATCACAAGCCTGGGCGATTAGTAAAAACAGACACAGTGCTAAGAGAGCAGTACCTAGTATCCATGCTGGTGCTTAACTGGGCTGTGTGTATGGGGGGTGGGAGGTGAAAAAAGCTCCTATTCTGCAAAACAGTTGATATGCTTTGTCACCATTGACAAAAAAAAACCAACAACCTTTCCACTTCAAGCTGTTTAGAATTACCTGAGGAGTTGGTTTCTGTAAATCTTTATGAAAACCCTCAACATGGAAATGGTGTGAGTCCGAGAGGACTTACTTATCTCTGTGCTGATCTGTACTACAGTGTGTGTTCGGACAAGGCTACCAAAACTATCAGAATGATGGGATTTTCTTCAGGGTGACAGAGATCTGCTCCGTATCATAAAATCTGCCTCTCTCCACAGCAGCCTCTTAACTGGACCAGGATGGAATACTGGACTCGGCTGCCTTGAAATAACATCGTGTTTGATAGGGAATGAGCTCCCACTCGTATTGCCTCTTGGTGTGGCCACTTTTAGACTTTTTTGTGTCTAAAAGCTTCTGATCACATAACAGAAGAATGAACTTTTAGATACTAAACCAGGTACATGCCTTAAAAACCAAGAACACGTTATTAGTTCAACATTTAAACTCTTTGGCTGCATTTCTGTGACTACTTCTGAAACCACAGTGAGATATACTGTCCACAACTAGATAGAGAAATAGTTGTGGAAACCTGAAGTAGGTCCTAGGCTGATTGTGCCATGAAATGGGATACTGCTTTGGCTGTCTATCAGCTCTGTTGTTAAAATTTCAACAAAAATCGTAAGGCTAAATAAGAGTGAGGTCTTAACCACAGAGCTGGTACATCCTGGGACACTGCTTCATAGAGAAGCTCACTTTTTTCTTTTAAAATGCATATATACAAATCCTGCATGTAATGACCAAAAAAACCACCAGCTCACTATGAGCAGCCAATGTTAGACAGTTTCTCGTTCTGTATTGCAAAAATCGCTCTTTTATCACTGTACAGTGTTCAATAGTTATTCCTTAGGCTGCAATCTTAAATTTGCCATCCTATTTTCAGTATTTCTCTTAGTCATGTTTAGCAGCCAGGTGAAGTCTTTAAACCTCTGTACAATTAGTAACCTCAAACATGAGCAAATTTGTTCCATGAGATATAAAAATGATCCATTTTCCCATAGAAAATTGATCAATCAGAATTACCAGTCTATAAAAAGTATGCTTCAAAATCAGTTTTGTGCAACACCCATTAAATACAACTATAGTTTTTGACTGTCACCTGAACTTTCAGTGCAGAAGGACTTCTAAGCAGTAGATATTTCTCCATCCAGTTGGAGGACGTGTCACTGCTTTCCCAGGGAACATTTACTGCCTGCCTTTTTTCTTTTAAACTATGTGAAATTTAATTGCAGATTTTGGCTAGCCAAAATCCAGTATTTGAGACAGAAAGAACGTGGACCTGAATATGACTTTTTATCCCATGTAACCTTTTAGTATGATGCTAATAAGTTTGGGTAACACTCCCTGTTATTAATAGACATTGGCTGATTTGGGTGTAATTTGCACTGGTCAAATGTTTTGGGATACCTGTATGACTTCTGCCATCACTGTCTGGGCGCAGAGGGAACGGTCTTCATGCAAACTGTAGAAAGTACTTGGCTTTTAAAGCCAAGCTGCCCAGATTGGAGGAGAGTATAAATACACTCACCGACTAATAGGGCAGTTTTATAGAGCTCTAACTTAGATGTATAGACCAGAGTGAGACTAGGACCAGGTGGAGGTTAAAGCTTTATTTTTTCAAGAAGCAGCAAAGAGAATTCAGTAGGATTTACTGTGCACAGCCACAAAAGCGCAGTTAGTGGTTTTCACACAAGTCGGCAACAGAAGATGAACCCCACATTTTTCACCAGTGTTTAATGCAACTCAGTGAAACTTGTAAATTCTTTTGCCTATTAGAACAAATCCTATTAACTTGGGAAACGGCATGCTTAGGAAAAATGATGTCATTTCGTAAGCACCCCTAACTGCGTACACTCATAGGACCCAAACTTAAATTGGGGAAAGAGATTTATGTAGCACTAAAGATAAATAAGATGTTCATAGAATTAATCCATTTTTATTTGTAGGACAATTTGATATATTTGGTTGAAATTGGAATTAACCTGCCATACGAGACAGTTTTCCTTACACTGTAATGGACAAGTTTGAATCCATGACATACGCTGCACATCCTATCTTATTAACACATTGAGAAACTACAACAGCTGCACATCTTGTTCAAGAATAGAAAGGCACCAACATACTAATGAAGTTACCTCCAGCCTGGACAGCGATAAATCATCTGAATCTCAAAGCTCAGCTCATAAACAAATGTTTGGAAGAACTGATGTGAATCGTGCCCAGAAGGTTGACACTGGAAGACCCTGTGAGAAAAGCGAACACTAACAAAGAGAACACTTCAGGGAAAGAAGCATGCCACAAGGTCCCTTGCTCTGGAAATCAAGAGGCTTCTGCTTTGAGGCTGTAACTTGGCTGAACTCAGTTGTGACATGAAGGGGTGAGAAGGGGTGATGCAGGCTAACAGTACAACTTTCATGTTGCTTTCTATTTTGCGTCCAGAAATTTAGTTGGAAAAAAAAAGATCAGAGGCTTACATGACTTGGCAAGGAAACAGAGATTCAGAGCAGAGAGGTGTGCAGGCAGGGAAAGGGTCCAAATGTGAATTACTCTAATAAAGTTGAGAAACATTCAGTTCGTACAAGGTTCTTCCATGTTTATTGGCAGCAGTCCTGAATTGAAAGCATATAGTGAGGCTTGAATTTAAATAGCCTCCAATGACAGCCATTCAAAGAGGTTGCTCAGACTTAAACCAAAACAAAAATAAAGCTATTACTCTCTTCATCTGGAGGAAAGTTCAGGGGAAAAAAAAAAGTATGAGAAAGCTGTGCAGTTGGTCAAGGTTAGGAAGAAGAGCCAATAGAAACGTATGATGCAGTTTCTCAAAAATTTTCTTCATTCTCTTTGCTTCTGTGGAGACTTTGCTGGACTTCAGTTTTTTGCAGTACTGCTATAATTTGCAAGTGCTTTGTCATGACTAATACCTCGTGAATAGATGGAAGTGAGTAGAATTTTGCCCCTGCCGTCCAAATCTGTATATTACTGTGGTGGGTTGACCTTGGACGGCTGCCAGCTGCCCACCCAGCTGCTTTCTAACTCCCCTCCTCAACAGGACAGGGGGTGAAAATAAGATGGAAAAATTCGTGGGTCAAGATAAAGACAGGGAGATTGCTTACCGATTACCATCATGGCCAAACCAGTCAACTTGGGGAAAATTAATTTAACTTACTGCCAATTAAAATAGACGTGAATGGTGAGAAACAAAGACAAAGTTAAAACATTGCCTTCTATCCCCTCCGTTTTCCCCAGCTCAACTGCACTTCTTCATTCCCAACTCCTCTCCCTCCCCAGCCCTCCCTTCCTGAGTGGCACAGGGGGATGGATTTGGGGAACTGTGGTCAGCTGATAACAGCCCCTCTGCGCTGCTCCTTCCTCCTCACGCTTTTTCCCTGCTCCACCATGGGTCCTTCCCACAGGCTGCAGTCCTCCAGCATAAACCTGCTCCACCACAGGCCCTCCACGGGCTGCAGGGGGATCTCTTCACCTCCTCCTCTCACCTTGATACCTGCAGAGCTGTTTCTCACACTGTATTTCCTCCCTCCTCACTGCCGGGCAGCCTTCTGACCTTCCTTAAATATTTTTTTTTTGAAGCACAGCTATGTCCTGCAGTAGATTCCAGTGGAGCCAGCTGGCACCACCTGTGTCCAGCATGGGACAGCCCCAGCCTCTCCCCGCAGAGGTGCTGCCAGTGCCTGGGCACCTGCACCCAATACTATTACTCATGAAATTTTAGTGGTAAGGCCATAATTTGGCCTTTAAAAAAAAAAAAAACCAACCCTCAACAAAACCCAACCCCAAAACACAAACAAACGCAAAACACCAAACAGTTAGAGAGAGCAAGGGTGAGCGTATGCCAAGGGACAGAAACCCAGACATGCATGTGATCTCCATCCCACACCTCCTGCTTTTCGTGCGCTTGACTGCTTACACTTCAAATCCCTCTTAATGCATTAAAAGAGATCTATTAACACATTTGCCATTGATAACTGGTGCAGGCAAAGCAGTTACAAATTACACTGCCAGTGACAATCCTGTTTCTGTTTGTGTTTGTCGGCAAAGACTTGAGCAGTCTCAGTGGGAGGAGGAAGGACTCGCTGTGAGGAGTTTCTGCGCTTGCCCTCAGGCAGGCTCATTTCCCATACTCGGTGCGAGCGCAGCCTGTCTTGCACTAACCCCAAATCCAAACACGCTCGATGAAAACCAAGTCCCACTAGACATAAATTTTACTTTCACATCTCCAGCCTGCCGCCGGGGCTGGTAGGAGCCTGTGTCTACACTGAAGATGTGCTTCCAGGGGGTGGTGACAGCTCTCAGAAGAAAGCAGCGAGTGAAAGGGGAACATGACAGGGGGCTCTGTCTGACATGGACCTTAGCAGCATGGGAGAGGTTGCAGGGACGGCGGAGGGAGTCAGCGCAGCCTGGCAGGGGGACAGGGCGGTCGGCATTAATTCTCACCCTCGGACAGAGCCTTCTACCAGCAGCTCTAATCAAAAAGAAAAGTTGGCTTTTAAATCATAAGGAAAGATTCAGGGCATAGGGAAAAAAAAAAAAAAAAAAGAGAAAAAAAGTACTCCACCATAAATAATGTAAATTACAATAAAGCAAAATTTAAAATAGACTTAGAGTAATATACTTCTCTGATCAACACAAAGACTATTTACCTCAAACTACTCACACACAAACCAGTAATTTTTGATAACTAGGTCACCTTCTGCCTCGACTGTTTATGTATTTAACTGATTTTTTGAAACTCTTGTTGGGGACTGTTAAGAATTTGGTGTAAAGCAGCGTGTTGTAGAGACCAGAAATACTGTGCGTGTGTGTGAAATAACAGTGTACCTTTTAAAACTTCAGGAATAGCCTAAGAAATAATGGGAACACTTTCAAATACAGGTTTTATATTTCTGGAATTACGAGATGAAAACTAAAATCAGAGATCATAGCCAGTGGGTAGTTAAAAGCTGAAGCTCAGTGTTTATGCGTGGAATAATTTCAACAGTTGTGATTGATGACCCGAGTCAGAGAGCAGTTTTGCTTCCACTATAAGCTGGCTTTATCGCTCCCAGAATTTGTCTTTGCTTAAGTGAGAAAAGTGCCTGTTTGCAGGTAACACTTCAACCACCCTGTACACAGACTGGAAAGAAACCGGGCAATGAACGTAAAGGCAACGGCGGTTTTTGGACAGAAGGACGTGGATTGCCGGGATTGCGCATTGCCCTGCCTGCTCTGGCCGGGGGAGCGGGCTGGTGGAGCAGAGGCTACAAAAGATACACGCTCCCGCGTTTGTACCGCAGATACACGTGCTGGCCCCAGAGCAGCCAGCTTTATAAATCCAGCCTTGAATCAAGAAATCTGAGTGCTCTTCTTTTGTTCTTATATTGCTGGGTTGTTGGTTGGTTTTTGGTGGGTTTTTTTGGGGTTTTTTGGGTTTTTTTGTTGGTTTTTTTTTTTTGAGGGGGTGTGGGGAATACCAATGCAGATCTAGTATTCTTAGATAAAAACTATATACAAAACAGTAAGTAAGGGTTGGTGGTTTTTTCTGCTTTGGTCTGAGATGAAGGGGAGCTGGCAGTCATTTGAAGCGTGATATCTTTCAGAGATGCCCTTGAAGAATATTATTATGAATTGGTGTCTAATGACTCATGAAGTATGTTAAAAATAGGGTCAACTCTTCTTCAAAGAGAGTTCTCTAAACATAACTGCACAAATTTCATGAAGTTTTAAGGTCAGGGTAAATTAGAAATATGCACTTATTCCATTACAAAGTTCAATTAAAAAAAAAAAATAAAAATCAATGGTCTTCCACGAAGAAAAACCACCAGTATTTTAACACAAATTCTTGGAAAAGTAGGTGAAAAATAACTTCAGAAGACATATCTCACTTTCCTCATATGCAAGAAAGCAGTGAGCATCTCTAGTAAGTGCGGAACACAGCCTTCAGAGGCACTCAACTCAGTGCTACTGAATAAAAAAAAAACAAACCAACAAAACACATTAAAACATATTTCAGAGACATACTGGAAGCATCTATCAGCAGTAGATTGCGCTGACACATTCAGAAAGCCAAACTGAGTCCCAGCATTACCGAGCTGGTAAGATCTGGCAACCCTGCCAAGATAATGCCTCGAGTTTGTTAAGGAAAAAAAACACGTCACCTGTCAGCTATCATCTTTGGCCAACACCTGGAATAAAACAAAATAGCTCTCAAAGGGGGCTTCATGCAAGTCCCCTCTGCCACAACAGTGCAAACACAAGAGGAGCGGTGGCAGGAGAAGTTGCGCAACAGGCTGGAAACCCATCTGGAAAGTAAGCAATTAAGAATAAGCAGCAGCTGTCAGCCACTGGCCATGCCATCGGGCCCTTTCCGAGCACGTCATATCTAATATCCCCACGTGTTTTGCTTGGCTAGAATCTTTTAGGGACAGAAATTCAACTAGGACTCCCAGGAAGTCAGGGTCCCTCCTGAATGAGCAGAAATAATGTCTCATGGTGGCTGTGCTCAAAGGTTAGAACACGTGTATTCACATAAATGTGATGCTTCATTGGAGAGGGACTAAAACACTTGCCGGCATGGATCGTCTTGAGAAGGGAAAGGCTAAGAGGAAGAAGTTCTTCCAAAAAGAAGCTTACTCGGTGAAAAATCAACCCAGATTCACCAACCCGGCCACTTTCCAGGCATTTCCTAACACAAGCCCAAACCAAAGTGAATTTTAAAAAACGTTACCGGAAAAGTTACAAGAGTGGTAATTCTGAGCATTTGTGCTCCATGAACATGCCCTCCTTTTGGGGAGCGGGGAAAGGGCTAACTCACTGCTCTGGCAAAACCTGGCACAGGTAACTCCACACTTACTACTGAATTTCTCCGCGTAGTGTCAGCTGGACCCCAATGACAAGAGACCACAGTCCCTTTCACAGGGTGCTCTGAGAAAGAAAGAGCTGTCTGAATTAGTCTTGAGGGCCTGTGAAACTCTATGAGCTCTTCCAAGTTCTCTAGCACATAAATTTCAATATAACTGCAAAGCGGAGGACAGATAATTATTTAGCAATGAGCTGAAGACAAAAGAACAAGTAGTTGCTTGTTTTCTTTACTTAGACTATAAAATAGAACTTTAGGCAAAAAGTGTCATTCACCATTAATTTCTAGCTCAGTAGATGCAAAATATTTGTGGTAAAAAAGTGAACGCAGACCCCTGTTAAAGTGTAATATTTTCTCCTGTCTGTTTAAAGCTATCAGAGGGGAAAGCACAAAGGAGAAATGCCTCTAAGAAAAGCCAGTTAACTCCGCTTGCGAGGAAAAAAGCCGGGAATATAACGTGGTACCAGCTCTCCAAACCAACCTTTGTGCCAGGAAGTAAATGTTGAGGCTTGAAATGGGAAACTGAAAGAGGTCACTCTGCTTTTATTGAGCTTTTCCTTCTTGTCAAACCAGCGGGTTGTGTGTTGTACTCCTTATGGGTCACTGATAGCCTATCACAAAGCCCCCTCTGTTTGGATACCGTCCCCGAAACCCCACCAGCCAGCAGAGCAGAAACACTAAGGTGGAGCTACCATCCAAAAAGCTTCCCGGCACAATAGCTGCTGCTGTCACAGGAAGACAATAAAGTGGATTTTATGCTGGTATATTTTTTCTCATCATATGCATGACAGAAAGTCTAATGGGCCTTGCTAGTTTCTTAGTGGCTTTTAAGGCCCTATAAAATAGCCTACTATCAGTTCGATCTGTGTTCTCAAGATGTCTGCCTGAACATCAGAGCGCTCCAGCAGGAGCTATGTTTTCATTCCCCCAACCTGCATGGAAGAGATAAGCTAATTAGCTGAGAAATTAGAGATGGAAACTATTAGCATCATAGAAGTGAAAACGAAAGCACTAAGAGAATTTATAGATGGGGAACACCTACCCAACTACTGCTCTCTAAGGTCTGGAGGGGTTTTGTTAACACACCTTTTATTTTCCAGGGGAATGCAGTTCCTGCCAACAGCCCTGATCAGCAGAGACGTTTTTAAAGTTGGTGGAGAAACATTTTATCCTTCAATAGTCTGCTTGCAGTTGAATCTCTGACTTTATGGAGTTCCAAAAGGAGCCTATTTCTAGAGGATGATAAGGGCTTCAAAATTACGGATGACAGGAGCTACAGGCAGACATTTGGGTAAACAAGTAGAAGAAGAGATGCTCCTCTTCTGACCAACACTACACGTCTGGCCACTGAACTTCAGCCCTCTCCCTTCTCTCTCCCTCTCAGCAGACTGGGAGCGTCCTATGTCAATTCGCTCGGTGCCAGCTGTTTTGTGGGACCGGTATGTCCTCATCATTGTGCTCTAGCCATCGTTATCCTCAATTCAGGAGAAAGTACACAACTTTATATTTTCCTTTTCTCTTTGTCTTAGTTATACTGGGCTGACCTATTGCAGCTAGGTGCACAGAGATTGTACTCCAAGAATAAAAGACAGATTGCATAATGTTTTTGCAGCATAACTTAGAAACTCCATTCTCAGCCAATAAAGAGAGAAAGATTGATTCTGGTTTCTGTTTTACATGGATTCAGGTTCTCTGTCTTGCTCCTGCAATCACACCTGATAACTGGAGATGCCCTTTTCTGTCAAATCTCCTGCCACATCTCTGTCCGAAGTTACTTTCCGGGAGGCTCCAGACCCCTAACAGAGGGAGTACCCCCATGCCTGCTCCAGACTGCCCTAGCAGCACTTCTTCATGACTATTCCCACATTCTCTTCTTGCTGCTGGATTGGTTCTCTTTGTTCCTCTTCCCTGTCTCACCGCCGATGCATTCGCATAAATAGATAATAAGGACCAAACTCATTTGCTTAAAGGAATGTAAGGGAACTACGCTTCTGAATAACTCCTTTTTGCTACGCAGTCCCTTCTTAGAAAACTTCTCCACATAGCAGCAAAATGAACGCAATGATGAACATAGTGCCCCTTTCCTCTTAATATTCCTTTAAATACTTAAAATGCCTGCCTTTAAGTACACCAAGCTTTGTCAGTGCCAGTTCCTGGAATTCCTGTTACCTTCATGTGATCCCACAAATGCAAGAGACCATCTAGGGAGAAACACGGTCCGAGAGCCAGCTCACACAGGGAACCACACTGCTTTGCTGCAACGGTAAATTTGACTGCAGGGCACCCAGGCCACTTCTGCTTCAGGCTGAACGGGTGTACAGCTGCACTAACTCTGTTGTTGCGCACGGAGCTACGCAGCTCAGGGAGGTCATTACAAGTCAAATTTACAGCAGCGTGCCCAGTACTTCCCATGTTGACATAGAACGCAGGCAGAGACGTCCCCACCCATGGGAGCAGAGAGGCGTCTCGGTTTTTCCAGAGTACCTAGGTCGGAAGAGATGAGTGTGCATCACAGCCTGTTCCTGGTGTGCCCAGGCTATTTGCAGGACAGAAAACACTTGTTGTATTACCTAAACATATGTATTACAGTGGTACCCAGCCCTTTCACGGACATCTGGGAACAAGCTGGCTTCTTGCACTCTCCACCCCTCTCCTATGCATCGCAGTGTAAAGATACGGGTTATGTGGCCCAGTCTCCTACAATAGCCCCTTTGAAGAACATGGAAAAAAGCAGAAGTTAATAAATCTCTCTCAATACCCTCCTGAAAAGGCAGAAGGTTTTTCATCAACCGTTAAGGAAATGTTTCTTCTGTTGATTAGTGCTTGCACTAAACATACATATTTACATAAACATTTTGTATATTTACTGTTGCTTTTGAGAGACATGATACACATGTCACTGAGGTCAATAACATTTTAATTGCTAAAGAATGTTTTTTTCAAAGCCACCTGGGAATGGTTAAAACAGGATACGGGGCTTTTATTCCCGTTTGCCTTCACGAAGCGAGCTCTATTCTCTGCCGTACACACGATAGTTGCTATGCATACAGATAGAGCCTTAACAATACTATTCTGACATTTAAGTATTTCGCCCTCCGTGCAGGACAGCCTGTTTGTATTTTTAAGCTTGGTTCTTGGGCCAAATGCAAAGAGACCACTGTGTGACTCTCAGCTTATCTTCTGTGCTCCCATCTAAAAAGTTAATGCTTGGGTGTGTCAGGTATCACCTGGGGATTTAAGCAAGAGGCTTTTTGCAGTTAACCCAATCCTGTGACCTGCTCTGAATTACCTTTGATTTGAAGACAGTTTAGTTAACTACCAAACTGCCCCTTCCATTGATTGGAATCAAATTCTCCTGAAATGTGGGTGCACAATAATTCCTGTTTGGCCTCCTTAATGGCTTCATACATACTCTGTTACACCTTAGAGCAAAGGTACCGGTGAGACACGGGTGAAGAAGGTTGTTTTGTTGTGATCACCTTCTTGAATCTGCTTTGCTTTGCTGAGTGCTTTCGAAGTCTCAGAATCATCTAGTTATCCTGGCAGTTCTTTACACAGAGCTTAGTGCCTCCTTGGTAAAAGTGCTTTCTGGTCATAAAGAGAAACAGTTTATTCACCACTGGTTTCTGTTTTACGTATACTACAACAAAGCTCACTTTTGTCCATCTTTCAGCACCTGGAGAAGCAGGAGAACAGGCATGAGCTCTGTCTCATTTCTCCTCATTACTGATTGCAAAGTTCATACCCAACCCACGTGCAAAGCGTTGTGGTCCTGGTCGCTAGACAGACACTCTTCTAGTTTGGGGGCTAAATAAAACCATATATATGCCCCTAGTCAGGAGCTGCAACAGGGTTTTGTATTGATGCCACAAGGGAACCGAGCAGGTGATAGAGGAAGACTGTTTTTATAGCAAATTGTACAAAATGGCATAGGCAGTGGCTAAGTTATCAGCTGGATTTTAGACTCAGGCAGGGAGCCCTGAGGTATTTTTCCAAAAGGATTACTGCTCCAGTGTCCCTGTGAGCCAGGCTCACCCTCCTACCCCAGGACACACCACGCTGTCATGGCATCAGCCCACAGAAGGCACAGGCGACTGCGGCTGCACTGATGCAACTCCTGCAGTGCCCTACACCATCCATGCGATCGGCTCTGCCACTACAGCCAGGATCAGCTTCTCCTGCAAGTCAGACTACTCCATCGCTTTGCGGCAATGCCTGCTTGGTTCTAGCCACAAACCATTGCATTGTGCAGAACAGGCAGCAAGGGGATGTTTAAAGAAGTTACATTTCAGAAGAGAAGGATATTTGATGTAACATCAGTGCCGGTTACTTTCAATGGTTTACCAAATTAAAACTGTTTTATAAATCCTTACTTATGGCAAGAATAAATAGCAACTGCAAAAGAAGCATCAACCAGAATTGTGCCTGGATGACTGGCATGTTGTTGGAGTCTCCATCCTTCTCTATACCTGCTGGTTTTGTCACTTCTTTAATTAAATTATCATGGCATGTATCCCATCTCCTTCTTCTTCAAGGATGACTTGCCCACTTAGGGGACAGTGTCTATGACAGGTATTCTGTGTCTTACTTCCACAACTGATGCAGAGACGGAGGCTTTACAACAGAATCACTTATGTTGACCTGGGGGACACGTGGCCATGCTTGTACACAGCAATTTTTATCATTTTGCCACCCTAATCATTCCTTGAGGACTGGTGCCTCTTGCTTACCGCCCTCTAGGTTTTCAGAAGAAGCCAGATTACTGGTTATATTTAAGATATACATTAAATACAACTTTTGGTAAAGGAACAACACCTCTTTGAAAATCCTGCTAGGAATTGTCCCCAGGGTATTTCCTTTGGGACAACCTAACTCAATTTGGGTGATTTAAAGGTTCTGTCTAGTTCTTTTAAATATTCCTTTGACGTTGTATTGCTCAGCTTGTAATAGATTGTTATTGCCTTATATTGAGTTTCCAGAGTGAAGGTAAATCTTTTGTGATGTGATTGTGCTACCCCAAACTTAATATTGTTCAGAGGTCCTTTATAACTCTCTGGTTTCACTGCAACAAACGGGACAAATTTTCATTTTTACTCTTTTAGATTTTTATTCTCTGTTCTGAAACTCTAAGGGACTATATTTACAGGCAACGTCTAGTACACTTTTCATGAACTGAGAACTCAAATGCCATGGTGGGACCACTGTTATTCCTTTTCCCCAAACCACTGATTTACAATATATATAGGGAAAAAGGAGGAGAGCAGGCACGCATGTGCATGTCCTGGCATCCTATAGTAGTATTCCTAATACTGTAGAAAACCAAAAAGCTTCCAGTTCTGATATCAAGTATATCATGGCAATTCTTGCTTTAGAAATATGTAGCATATACATTTTCATATAATATTACCAGCCTAATTCCTTATATTGGTAATATAGGTATGGTAACTAGTTACATACTACGAAAGACTTGTTGACATGGGTAATGAGCAAATGGCAATCAATATACTGTACAATATATAGCTATGGTTTTTCTATAGTGTATCCATACGTGCAAACACATGCATAAACACACATACAGTGGAAAATTTGCCTATTTTTACATCTGCCCACTTTAATTTTTTTTTTTTTTTTTTTTTAAAGAACCCTTCCAAGGACAAGTGGAATTTTGCAAGTGTGGTGTCAGGTACAAGCACACAACACTGACATCTACAGGTCAGGAAACCTTTCCTTTTTGATGTTATGGGCCCAAAATGTCCTGAAAGCGTTCGCATCCTCTGAGCGCACAGGGATCTGGCACAGGTCTTGAGTTTCTTCCAAAGTTTCATGCACAGAGCCAGCGAGAGCACCCGCTTGGCTCCCCAGCTCCTGTCTCAGAGTGCCAAGAACCCTCTGGGGGTCAGGGAGAACAGCCCTAAGCCCGTTTTTGAAGTAGGCTTTGCAATTGCATTATCAACAAGTGCGCATGATGGTCCCAACTCAAGGGCACCATCCCTACGCTTGCTCTTGCTCATCATGCATCTTGTGTCCGAAAGGCTCCTCTGCTGCCCAAATCCCTAAGAGAGGTTTAAATAAAATAAATGAGCAAAACTTCAGAGGCAGATCACATTTCTTAAACAAGGCAATCCACACATGAAATTCCTTCTCCCCTCTTTTTAGAATATTTGGTAATGACAGTGAATGTAGGATGGGGCTTTAAAGTTTTGACAGGGAATTAGTGTATTTTTGTATGTGGATGTTTTCATTTTGCATTCTGCCAAGTAGCTTGCTAGACAGAAAAATAAATTAAAGAAAACTCTCAACTTATGGAGGGATCTCTTAAAATGTCAACTGTCCCCAAAGTCTTTGTTTCCCTAAATGCTTTGACCCCTTTTAACGTTCAGGTTTAATTTGGAAAGCCACACAGACTGCAGAGACAGTGTTTCTTTTGAGGAAAAAAGAAGCATTCTTTTTTTCTCATCTTTGTATTAGCACAAAATATCTGTACTACCTAAGGCTATTTAGGAAAGAGACTCAACATTTATGCAGGTTAATAAGCCAAAGAAAGAAAATAGTTTGTCACTATTGTGTAGCTCTTCTTGTCTCATTTCGGTTTTCAGTTGGGGTCTCTTTTATTTTGTGTGTGCACATACTTCTGGGGAGGTAGGATTTCATTAGAAATGCTAAAGAAAACCAACCTTAATTAGTCTGAAACACATCAGTAAACTCAAGCTTGCTGGCGCAGAGTCATGTAGTGTGAAAGGCAGATACACTGGGGTCAGTCATGGCGAGTTAGTGGTTTAGTAAGACTCCCATGAGTCTACCTCTCAAAACTGTAAGAGGTCAGCAAGACAAAATAGCCTTGATCAGCATTCAAAGTCATGCCTCTCTGGACAGGATGGTTCGCTACAGTTTTCTGCCTACTAATGTTGCAATTATTCCTGGTGCCCTTTGTATCGTGGGTCTCTTATTCTAAAATGTTTGGCTCAAACCCTTTTCCCAGGTGAGTGTGCTTTGACTTTCTGTAAGTTAGAGTTCCTTTGTGAGATGTGGCTTTGACTCAGCGAACACGATCTGCGAAAATTTTACAGGACATTTTGGGCTAAAATCTGCTCTGACATTCAGGCAGACATCCCATGCCGTACAGGCAGTGCTGGCCAGGCCAACGGACGTACCTGCAGTGTACCAAAGACCTTGGGGTGAACTAGGCTGAATTTTTATAACGACTCTCAAAACATTTGGAACCCAATGAAACACCCTTCCCTTTTTTTTTTCTTTTTTAACATGCCCAAATGAAAAAACTGAGACTTTGGACTTGTTGGAAATGCTTGTAGGAGAGCAGAGACTGACACTTGTCAAAGCCCCAGGTTGGATGCAGTGAGGGTGCCTGTGTTTGGTATTGGGCCACAGATGTTACAGAAGGGGATAATGTCCTCTCTCAGACCAGTAACTTGGCTAGATTCAGTCTATTTCAAATACATTCCAACAAGAACAAGGGATTTAAAACCAAAACTGTCTAGAGGGCGCAATTTCTTATTTGGTAGGTTTCATCTGGTCACAAAACTGAAGCTATCTTGAGGGGGAAGACAAGAAGGTCTAGAACAGAGGTTGCTGGGCATTCGCATGAATTTTGGAGCAGAGGCTTGGCAAAAAAAGGAATGGAAATGGAAAAAAGGAAAGGAATAGAAAAAAAAAAAAGAAAAAGTTTCAATGCTACTGAATTTTAGGTTCTGCAATAAATGTGAATTGACAGAAATGCTTAGTATCGAACTGAAAGAATATCAACACTGTGAGGCTGTTCCTGTTGCAAGGATCAGCACTGCGAAGTGTTGGCAGCTGTAGTACCTAAATAGACCCAACTAAGACAAGCATCCACACAAGCATCCACAAAACCCGAAGTGTGTTCCAATCCTACCTATTTCCTGAACATAAGGCAACAGACTCATCAAAAACCCCCAAAACATCCTTGCATCCTCAAGAGCTTCTGCTTCCCCTAGGAAAGCAAAGGAAGAAAAGGCATGTTCGGGTGTTCCCACTGACGTGACTAGAGGACCCACAGAAATGACCCTGGAAAGACTTCAGGGGAGGTTTATTGGATTATAAGAAGCTGCCCGGATGACTGCAAGGAACATGGTAAAAGTGCGAGATGCTGTTGCAGACATCCCCCAGCACAGCCCAGTGGAGTCAGGCTCCTGGGGAGGCAGGGAGAAAAAGAGGCCCCAAGGCCAGTTTTGCCTATTTTGTTGGATTTTTTACTTCCATATCTATGTGGAGATCTCTTTGGCTGATGTTTAGCTTTCTTTGTAGTGATTTTATCGCTGCTACATAACACATCCCAACGCATTAACAAAAGAATAAAGCTGCTGGGACAACCCAGCTGATCACCAGGTTCCGATACGCCCGAGCTGCCATCATCTGTCTTTTCACCGAGTGCCTTGACTGAAAGGGAGCTAGAAATAAGAGGCGAGGAGCCAGTGCCTAGTGACACTGCAGGGACCACAAGAGGAAGATCACCTAACGCATTTTGCTTTCTTATTGTTAGCTTTGTCTGATCCCGAAGTACAGGTGCTGGTAGGTGAGTTTTCCTAGGGTCACTGCCCCTCTTCACACTCTGCATTAACTCCTTCGCTGCCCCGTGGCTACAGCTGTCACGCACCCCACGTACGGCATTTTGAGAAGTTATGAGGGAAAGTGACAGAGAATTTACAAAAATCTTCCAATGGGGAAGGATCTGGGGTGGCAGAAGTACAGTTAAAACCAGAAAGATTATACTTTCTGTCTTTCTGGAGCCCTGCCCCTTCGGGTGACATATGTGCAATAAAGATTAGTGATTTTGGTTTTTAAGAAAAATTGTAGCTTAATTTACACAAACTGGGATTTCTGAATTGTGAAATGATTCTTTCTGCAACGGGTAGCAGAGAAATAAAATTGAGCGTCGCCTTTCCCTCCTTTACAGGTCCTTTCCCCCTCTCCCCCAGCCTTTGCGGGATCTCTTTTTCCAAAGAGTTAAACTGGGTGGTTCTCAGGGGTTTACAAGAGGCATAACTATTCCTGAAAAACAATCTGATACATTCAAATTAGCAA
>NW_009646499.1:2189188-2206492 GCF_000708025.1 Charadrius vociferus
GACCCAAGGGAGGCTAAAGCTGAGATCAGCCTATTCTCCCCTCGAACTTTGATTCGCTATTAAATTCCGCCTAATGACGATGACTTTGCCATCTCACGTTCATCAGTGGGCTATGGGCAGAACAATGCGGGCCCGGCGGCGTATAGAGGGACATTGTTCCTGCCTCCCGGTTGCTCTGTTTGAGCAGCATCACGTGAAAATCCTCATACACAAGAGACATGTAAAACCAGCAAGAGGTATTACTCTCCAGGGTGCCACGGTAACTCAAGTCATACCTTGTGCGTGGGCGTTTGTATTTATGTCATCTCCTGTTGAGTTTAGAAAACAAACCCAAAACCTACAAAAGAATGATGTATAAAGAAATACCAGACAACGCAGTGGAAAATGAAATGCAATGCTGTGATGGAGGAGTCTCGTGCACATCCACTGCCCAAGTGACTTAATGACCCGTGCTAAAATACTATGCCTCAATTTGTATGTCTATGCACAGCAGAAAACAATTTTTACAGTCTTTAAAATCCCAGATTCCTTACTGGCTTATAAATAGCACACCCTTTAGCAAGTTGGCAAGTTCCCCCGTCACTACTAACCACTACACAAAAATTCACGTGCAGATTTCTATGCTAGTTTACAAAAGCACCCTAGCCAGGAACAGCACCCATTACCCCAAAGAATAAGTTTTGTTTACTGTCCCAAGAGTTTATCCATGTCTGTCTGAGATTTCCCAAGCAGACAAATGTATGTGTATACCTTATCTGATACCCGCAGGGTGCCGCGACCCGAGGCGCACAGATCGTGCTGTGCGACGCTGTACACTCGAGGTCAGCACGCACAGCAGCACCATCCCTGGGACTGCGGGACAGTCAGAAGGTCAGGCAGGAGGCCAAATCCTCTTCTCCACCTGCATTGTTTCACCAGGTACCAGCCCTACCGTACTGTAATAAGGACCGCAGTTCTTAGGATTTGTCTGTCCGACTTCTACATCCCTATTCTGCACTTCCAAAGTTTTGGGTGGGCCATTACGGGTGCACATTGTAAACAGCAAGAACTGAATCTTCCAAGTTACTTTAGTAGACACGAGGCAAGAAAACAACAAAAGATTTACATTTGCTAGGCTCACTTCCCTCTGCACCCCCTGTGTAACTCTTTCACTGCCCTGCTCCAATAAATAATGTGCTCAGCACACGGGTATTGTAAACTCTCTGAGGAAAAACTGACAAAAGACTGGAAAGCAGTAGTCCATTTTTGATGCTAGCAATTACTTGGAAGCTACAAGGATTCTGTATCTTTCCATCATTCCCTCAGCTGTCTCTAAAAAAAAACCAACAAAAAACCCCCATACCTTTAATAACATATTCAATTTCATTATTTCAAATATTTTTCTGAACTACTTTGAAGACTAAACTAACTAGTTTAGTATTCCTATTCACTGAAGTGTATACAGCTACTCAAAATAGGCGCTTTTTTGAGCTGGACCCTGAATGCATTAGCTCAACTTTTACCAATCCAGCTCAAAGAGTATCCACTGCAAACAGGAGTTGTGTGCCCTTTATTTCTCTTTCTGCATTTTTTTGGTTGGGGTTGTTTGGTTTCCCTCTTTACAGTAGCAAAGACATTTTTAATAATTTCGTATAAGATGTTCAACCCAAAAGTGTAGTTCATTACCTAGAGGCAGCAGCAAAATAAAGTAGAAGGAAAGTAAAAGAAGAACCCTAATCATAGAATAATCTAGGTTGGAAGGGACCTTTATGATCATCCAGTCCAACCATCAACCTAACCCTACCAAAACCACCACTAAACCATGTCCCTAAGCACCACGTCTACCCTTCTTTTAAATACCCCCAGGGATGGCAATTCCACCGCTTCCCTGGGCAGCCTGTTCCAATATTTGATAACCCTTTGGGTGAAGAAATTTTTTCTAATATCCAACCTAAACCTCCCCTGGCATAACTTGAGGCCATTTCTTCTTGTCCTATCGAAAAGTATTAGTCATTTTTAAGTTGCTCTGCATGCACACACATCAGCTTGACTCAGGAACACTAAGTCTAAAATCATGCTAGCATCAACATTGTTTAGGGACAAAGAAATCCATTTCTCCAAGCGCAAAGCTTAATCCGATTTTTCTCACAAAGGCTATTATGAGGTTTTCACATGAGTCACTAGAACAAACTGATGCAGACATCAAATCAGGTACTAGACACAAAGTTACTAAAAATCAAATTTTAACAGGTTTGTGGAACTTTAATATACAGTAATTAATATCCAGAATAATTGATCAGAAATAACTGGGGAAAATAGAATTTTATCCATCGAATATTAACATCACTAAAATAACCAAGGTTGAATCTACCTACTTATTTATGAAAGAACTTAATGTAGGCTCACATTCAGTGAGGGCACTGAAATTTGTGCACATTGGATCACAAAATACTGCAACAATATTACCTTCACCAGGGAAGAGAAACTGAACTTCAGAAGCTGGGTTTTGGTGTGGTTTTTTTTTTTTTTTATTATTGACTAAAAGGTCTTTTAGTCCTTTTTCTGATTATACCAACAAAAGAATAAATAAAGATCTAAGTACTGGCAAAGAATGTTTTAACCCATGCTCCTGTCAAAAGGAAACAAATTACTCTGCCCTTATCTCTGAAAAGAGATCCAGTCTCAGAGTAACTTGGCCTCCTGCGAGGACATGCCCAGTACCAAAAAGGAAAGCTCCAGAGTGAAAAGGAAATCATTTGGCCTTTCAATTATTTTTAGTACCGGCTACATCCTTTTCCATGTCAGCCACTCGCGTGTTAGCATCCATGTACTAAACTGGTCACAATTTCTCTCCCTTTTTAAGACAGTGACAAATAAATCTCAGCTTGCTTTGTGTGCATCTTTCAGCCATTTTGAAAGATAGGGCACGCTCTTTACTTTGAGGGTGGCAGAGCACTGGCACAGGCTGCCCAGAGAGGTGGTGGAGTCTCCCACTCTGGAGACATTCAAAACCCGCCTGGACACCGTCCTGTGCAACCTGCTGTAGGTGACCCTGCTCTGGCAGGGGGGTTGGACTAGACGATCTCCAGAGGTCCCTTCCAACCCTGACCATTGATTCTGTGATTCTCTAAGTATTTTGTCCTGTTTCTCAGCTGCTTGCTCTACAAGCCCGTTTCGTACTTTGGAAGGTGACTGCAGCACATTGAGCAACCTATCAGACCTGAAATCTTCCAATTATAGCAATTTGACTTGGATAGCAGGCAGCTCTGTCAAAGCCAGGGATCTGCACACCTCACACAGGTGGGTCCCTGCCTGCGATACAGGAGGTTTCTCCCCCACCTTCCCTGAGACAAACCTCATTCCGGTAACACCCCGGGTTCAACCCTGCACACGTTACTCCCAACCACCTTATTGGTGACCCATGGTGGATTTCACACCAAAAATTAAATTCCAGTTTATCTTGTGTTGAAGCAGCGCGCCTATTACCACTTCAGCTCAGCTCACACTGTCTCATACCATGCTAACACCTTCGCTTGTCATTGTGACAGGAGCAGAAA
Source organism: Charadrius vociferus (assembly GCF_000708025.1). NCBI lineage: Eukaryota > Metazoa > Chordata > Aves > Charadriiformes > Charadriidae > Charadrius > Charadrius vociferus. The sequence goes on from NW_009646499.1 coordinate 2,192,725, forward strand.
GAGGCGCTTAATTACTACATACAAATACATAAGCAAGAGCCACTTCCAATAACTAAGCAGACAAATGATTCCTCAACATCTAAAGCCAACCCGCACTGTCAGTTACGTTCACACAATTACGCTGAAACCAGGACAGGTAACGGAAACGTGAAACCACGTTGCCAGATTTTAGGAAACAACCTACCTTTTAAATATCGGCCACTTTTTAAAATGGTCTTTGAACACAATATGACTGCTTTGATCAAGAATATTTCAACAATATTTCTTTTTTCATTTTCCTTCGTTTATTTTTGGGCAGAGGTGTTTGCAATCAATAATTATTTCATAAAGCAAATGTTATTTTAGATAGGAGGCAAATTTCAAATCTCCAGCTGGCCTATTAATCATAAAAACCTCAAAATCCTAAACTTTCGGTCAATTGTTCCCTGTGCAGGAGAAGCAGAAAGATTGCTGTAATATCATGTTTTCTTCCATCTTTCACTCATCTTTCAAAACTCGGATGTGAATGGATTTTTCTCCTCTCAAAGCCTCTCCCCTTTAAATGCTTGTTGTCTCTACCACTGATCAAGTTTCTGAGAAATGACTTTATGTAAGAGATTGAGCAAGATAAAGTTGCCACATTTCGTTTTATCTTTTTGGCTGAATTATTAGGACTTAAAGTTGTGGTGACAAGACTGCTACCTTCTAATAGGCCTTGTTGCCATGGGAGCGGGCTTTTTGAAAGGAACAAGGCCCATGGCCACCAAGACCTTTTTTTGCTATTATTTCCAGCCTCAGCCAGTACAGAAATCCTTAGTCACAGACAGGAAAATGCAGTGCAGTATACACGGTAACACTTGCTGACAGTGAAAAACAAAAGGAGTGGAAACTAATACTGCAGAAAGCTGAATTGCATCACAGCCTACAAGCAAAAGCATTTCTCTGCTGTAAAAGAAACGCTTTGTGCATCCAAACAATTCCCTCGCTCTGGGTCTCTTCGGAGATTAAAAGGAAAGAGGGCTGTCATCGTGCAAAGTAGGCGTTTTGGAACCAACAGGAATTTATTTTCCTCTGGGAAAAGAAAACACCGTGTGGCAAAAAGAGGCAAACGAGCAAAAAGCGTCTGCCAGTGGTCCACCAGCGCTGGTGCCTGGCCACCACCTACACCTGGAGTGGGATTAGCCACACAGAGAGGATTAACAGGGAAGGATTGTTGTTGGTGTGGACAGGGAGACCTGCTCCTGCCATCCCCATGCCGAGAAATGCCTTCAGTCGAATAAAGAGCGTTTAAAGCCCAGCTGGTGGACTCCATCCAGAGTCACCCATGGGAATACAAAGATCAGTAGACAGGTTGGGAAAGTCTGGTGCCTTTCTGTAGGCAACTGGTTCACAGGCTTCATGTCTGCATTCAGTCAGACCTTTAATTACAGAGGTATACCAGGTACAACTCTGCAAAATCATTTTTGCAATTGGGTGAAGAGACTGAGATTTTTCTGTAGTTCAACAAAGAACATTGCAGACTTTTGGTAAGGGAGATGTAAATATAGTGTGGTGGCTGATGAAAACTGTAAACAGTTTACCTGTGTGACAGACATTCACTATTATTTTCTACTCGCAGTAATTAAAAAAACCCAACTTTATTAATACCTAGATATTCTTTTTGAGGAAGGTAATGACTCAGCTACAGTCCAAGACAAAAAAATCATCAGAAAGATAGAAAGGGAGATCTCCATGGATCACACTGAAGACAGTTATCTATATGTTCTATCCAGCTTTTATAAATTCAGCAAGAATTACATTATGCTCCTCAGGAATTCCCCATATTAAAAATCATAAAAGCACAGAAGTGCTCATAAAAGCACAAAAATATTTTTGAAAGAATGCATCTGTAGCAAATTTCAACACACACACAAACACATGCACTTTCCTAAGAATCTATCTTTCCAAAGGGTAAGAGCAGAAACACACCAAAAAAAAAAAAAAAAATCAGCACGAAAGAGTACCTTGAATTGTAAAATGCCTTTAATTTGGCAATGCCAGGTTGCTTTCAAAAAATATTCTACTTGGTTTATCCAGTGGAGTTTTCAATCATGGTGCACTTACTCTTCCTGTGCGTTCTCAGCACAGCTCTAAATATGGCATGTTTATTTGAAACCAGGCATCATAGCAAGAAAACACTTAATTTTTATGCCCCAGAACTAGAAGTTAAAAATCAAAAGGTTTCCCCAAGAAATCATCATACTGTACACCTTTTGCAGTTTTCAAATTCTCTTTAGCAAATTCCCAGGACAAGGGATCGGACGCTACCTGCCCCACAGCGCTCTCCTGAGCGAACTGAGGTTTGCTGTATTGAGGCCATTTAGAGCCCAGTGTTGAAGCAAAGAGTCACAAGTCACCTCTGTCTCCCGCATCTTCATGGATGATTGCCTTGTTTGAAATTCAAACCCCACACCTGTGACAAACACTACTCCAATTCTACAGTGCGTCTCCTTCGAGTTCCTCAGAGAGATAAAGACTCCACAGGACAGTAACCCACATAGTTTATCTGAGCCTTGTGGCTGGAAGGCAGGGAAGCTGCTCACAGCAAGTGATTTGTCTTAAAAAAAAAAACAAACAAACAAAAAAAACCACCACACAACAAAAAAAAAAAAACACAATAGGAAGAAAAACTCAAACCAAAACATTAAGACCACCACTGTATTGCACGCCAAGGTGCAACAAGAACAAAAAAAGAACCAACAACATTGCTTTCTCTTCCTGCTTGTGTTACCATCTAACATGCTGATACGTAAGTAAAGTTACTGAGTAGAATATACCTAGTAAGTGTCATCCCTGCTCTCTTGGGAAACGATATTAAAAATTGACCAATATATAAAGAATTCCTCCCCCCTCCCCCCCCCAATTCTGGTCCTTAGTCCCCACTTTTAAAGCAACAGCACCAAGAAGAAAACCTAACCAAGCTCCTTTACTTTACTGTTACTTTCTAGAAGGTGAAAATTTCTTCACCTGTCTGGGATAATAATCTACCTGAAATTAGAAAACATTTTAACAAATTAACTCAGTTAAAGGCGGGTCTATTAAAAAAAAAAAAACCAAACAAAACAAAAAACAAACAAAGCTTGATTAATATAAAAGAAACAAGACATTCAATGTATGCCACCTATTTATTGCAGCATGGCTCCTTAATGCTTAGCTTTTCCCATTTTTGCTGGTTGGCAATGCTACTTCTCATCAATAGAATAGGATTCTTTTTTTCCTTCCCATGCCAGAAAATTTACTACTACCAAGTCTTCTGAAGTTAAATCATATACAATGATATTACTGCACTTAATGAAATTGTTTAGGAAATCACCAAAGGGCATAGTCCTGGAGAAGAGTTTAAGCAGGCAAAATTACTGCTTACTGGTAGTTTGTTATGAGAACTGCAAGAATGTGTAAATCTGCAGGTAAATTAAGCTGCCCCCTTGATACATCTGCGGATCTATACTAGTTTAGTTGGACAAAACCTTAATACTCTGTCTTGGACAGTTGACCTTGAGCAGCTTTTATTTCCTATGAGTGAACAAACAGTTGCATTGAGATAAGAGACCCGTTTTCAGTTGGAGAAGCGAGTGGCTGATACTACAGATCAAGCTGGATGGATCGAAGCATCTCAGCAGCTCTGGAGAATGGGCCAGAGCAAGTCTCCTCGAGCAGAGTCAGGAGGTGGATGTGGGTGCTCCAGAGAAGGACCCCTGGGATTGCAGGGGTCTGTAGACAAGGAGGTTTCTTTTCCTTTCTCTCTCCATCTCCCACTACTAATCTAGTCTGCTCCTCCAACATCTCCTTCTCCTCTTACATATGGGACACCCATCTTCAGTCCGACGTCTTTTGTTCAACAAGGTGCCATGTTTTGCATTTATACCCCGACTCTTGGCTCTCAGTCTCCAGTGCATCCCCCAGTCACTTTCAGGCATCTGCCAAGTTTTTGGGAAAAAGGTTGTAAAAGGGGTTGGGTCTAGGAGGAAAGGACCAGATATACCGTTAAGAGAAGGTTTGGGACCACAAGACTTTCCACTCCTTCCGTGGGCAAAGGCACATGATAGCTGTTGGTGCTGGGGATAAAATGTGACGTACTGATATTACTATCAGCTATTACATATGTGACTGATTCATGCTTCGAGTGTAAATAGGTAGTTCATAATGAACCAATAAGCTGTCTCTGAACCCTTGCTTGCTGTTAAATGAATGCAATGTTCAGCCAAAAAGTGTAAACAGAAAGAATAGGTGTTTCAAGGTGAAATAATTCTGATGACTGTCAATCAGAATTGTTTTGTCAATCAAAAGATATTTTCAGAATATTTTAAAAATATTCAAGCAAAATAAAGCCTCTAAGTAATGACAAAGCAAATCAAATAAATGAGGCTTATGACATAGATAAGTCACTCGAAACATACTAAAGAAGGATGCATATTTTAAGGATTAAAAGATTGTGCAGGGAATTGAGGACTGGAAAGTACCTGTAAGTTATTCGCTAGCTAAGGAACATCACCGATCTCTGTTTACTTTTCTTCTAACTAAAAAGAAAAACATCCATCCTTTTTCTGGAACATCTGTGCGTACAGTATTATTCCTTATATACACAATGTTGTTCTTCCCACTAAAGGATGTATTTCATATTAGAAATACTTGCTAATATCAACAAAGTGCCAACAGTTTTCTTAAGAGGCACTGGGAGGTGCCTCTAATTCTCTAATCCTAAATTACATAGACATCACTTCAATTTAATTTATGTAGGAGAAATGTCAAGTGTCCATGAGAGTGGACCTCCTGGGAAGCATTCAGAAATGTAGATGTAAGTCCTATGCCTGTTCCCATTTAATCACATACATCCTTCGAAGCAGAGACTTGAAACTGAGTAGGGGTATTCCTTTGATCCTCACCTTTTTCCAGGCATTTGTTTCAGAACTGCCTTCATTTTTAGTGCTCAACTTACACTTAGTATTGGTCTTCTAAGGTAGTTTCACGTGGATCTGGATATAGCACTTTGTAAAGAAAATTGTCAGGCAGACATCTTCATAACTGTCACTGTAATAAGTTCCACTGATATTTTCAGCTATGCTCAGGTGGCTGAATGTTTATACCAAACTCTTCCTCGCGGACCCCGAGTGCCTCCCGTGCAAGTAAACAGCTAAACAGATCCACATTTCCATCATACCTCCTGCCTCCACACCCCTACAAGCACGTGTTTTTACACCGACTTTCTTCTTTTCTCTGAGGGGATGGTTTACTGGGGGGAAGCACAAATAAAAAGACATGGTCTTTAAATTTGATTTGAAGGTGGCGAGTTTTGTGGTGGTTTTGATCTCCTCCAGGCATTCCATAATCGTGGGCCAAGTTGCCTAGAGATCTTTGTCTCCCCCACTTCCAAGTCTCTCTGTTGTGGCTGACAGATCCATTGTTTTGGAAGCATGTAGCTGTCATGGGAGGTCATGATCTCCCAGGCGTGAGGCAGTCCCTTCCCTACTTTGGGTTGGGCTTTGAAGATAAAAATGGTAAATTTGAACTTGGGCGCAAGTGCATTTGATAGAAAGCTGTCCCTTTCACTCCTTGAAAGCTCGTGCCAGTAGGCAGTGGGCATCGCAACAGCAAACCACGTACCACGATGATTATTGTTAATATTATGGTTTAATAGCCGAAGTCAGCTGGGTCAGGGCCCATAGTGCCTGGTATAGTGCAACCATATAGTAAGCGGCAATTGCTTAGCCAAACCATTTACATTTGACCTTTATATTCCTTCCGTTGCATCCCCTCACTTGTCACCAAAAAACACCTGCAATGACATCAGTGTGTCATCAATGTGATATTGCCTTGTAAATTTAAGCTGAGGATGAAAACTGGAAATTCCTGAAAGTGAATCCCGTGCAAACCATTTTGAAATATAGACATGATGCTCATGCCTGCTCCTATATGGTAAAATTAAATTAAAAAAAAAACCAAACCCATACCAAAAATTTATATTACACCAGTGTTGTGGACTCTGCGTCTTCTTACAGTGTATCTGTAACATATACCATTGTCAGGGCATGTTACCTTCCTCTGCAAAGAGGAAATAACAAATATAAATACGGGCACCATTTGCCAGCACTAAACTACCAGGCACATGCTCATCTGGTCCCGACGGAGCCCTTCCTTATGGCTTTCTCAGGAACCAACCCTGCTGCTTGTCGTGCAACTTCAATTTTTTTTTTTTCTTTTTTTTTTTTTTTTTTTTCCTCCCCTTCCTGCGCTGATGCTCTGTCATCTCTGGGTACCAGCAGAGTGGATTAGAGCTGCCTGTCAGCTTTCTCTGCCTGCGCGAGCTCACAGAATAGCTGGGGCTCACGGCGCGCTGGCCCTGCTCCGGCTCCTCTTGGCAGAGGAATAAGCTCTGATTTCTGGCAGCGCATCCCCCTGGCACACGACAGATGTGGGGCTGCCCTTGCCCTGGTGCAGCTGGGCAGCCTAACAACAGGACCGGGCGGGTGCTCACCCAGCTTTTTTCTGCTGTTACGCTGGAAGAGGAATAAAACACATTTATAGCAGTATATGAGGGTGCATAGGAAGGATCGAACCTGTGCAACCACACTGGGGTAAAGCAGAGTAAAACAAATACAAATAAATTCTACAAGGTTTAAAAAAAAAAACAAACAAAAAACCAAACAACAAACCAACAACACAACAAAACAAAAAAACCAACAACCAACACCTTTAAAAACAACAAAGTTATGTTGGTTCAAAACCTGGTTAATGCTGCCTGCATCCAGCATCAGACCCCAGCCTGCGCCAGCAGCTCGGGCTTCACGGAATGCTGACCCTCAGTCAGAATAACCAGAGAGCCAGGACTGGGGTGAAAAAAAATAAATAAATAAAATAAATCAAGCTGCAAGCTGTGCTCCAGCCTGCTCTGAGCCACCTGAAGGAAAAGCTGCAAGTCAATTCCTCTGCCAGCCACTGTCACACCTGAAAGTTGCTTTCAAACTAGACTCGCCCAACATGCATCCTCTTGTATCGAGGACCACAGCTATATGCATTACTCAACCAACACTGCCTAAAAATGAAGGCTGCTGCTGGAAAGGCAACCTGTTGCTTGCTGGTTATTCTGATGGGAAAACCCCATCCTCCAAGTGAGAGCGAACTTGGGCGCGAGTGGGCTGCGCGGGGGCCCGGCATCCTCCTGGCACGCCACATCACTGCCCAGTACTGCTACAGCCACGCAGAGCGCTTGCGCCGGAGGGGGATTTGGGAAGGAACTGGCCACTAAAAACCCTCTGTATCCTCAACTCCGCCCTGAACTGCAGCATACGAAGGTCAAAATCTCCCTCGGTCAGGTAGCGCTGATGCATGACAAAGCTGTGTCATCTGCTCTCACACCAGGCAGAGGCAAACGTTTAATTATCGTAGGTAAATGCAGTCGTCTCAGGGGCCAGTTTGGGTGAATCAGGAGGAAAGGAACCTTACTAGTATTGTTCATCCCATAAAAAGTTATATTTAGCTCAGCTGTCAGCCAGTACTTATTCACATGGTTTACGAAATCCATAGATAAGTCGTCATTTAGAGATGGAAGTATTGTTAATCATATTAAAACCAGAACAAACTGTATCTGCATCATTCATCTTTGCCAAGAAGACGTATGTGGCAGATGCTGCAGACAGAGGTAGTTCAAAAGGGCTGAAGGAAGCCTTAGCGAGTCAACCAAAGCTTCCAGGGAGGAGCACTTGCAAAGTTTTTTCAGGTTCTTACCAAAGGAGTAGGATTTGTGGTGCTTCCCCTTCCTCAGATGCATTTCAGCATAGAGGGAGTTACTCCCGTCAAAGTCCAGAACAGCCTTTTTCCCCTCACCAGGCAGTGCTTGAAGGTCAGCCTGCTTGGGGTGAGGCAGCTGCACCACAAGTGGAATTTGAAACGGGAACCTGAACTGAAGCGTACCAGTCAGAGTGGTGGGGCAGAATATTTTGGCTCGGGGGACAAACATCGTGGATTTAGATTTTAATTTGCCAAAATGTCAAAAATGGCTACAGAACATGTTAATGAAAATATGAAGCCTTAAAAAAAAAAAAAAACAACAACACCAACACCCCCCCCCCAAAAAAAAATAAACAAACCCCACACACATCACCAAGACACAAAAAACCCCATTAGCTTTTCTTGTCAAGAGAAGGGGAATAACATAGCCTCTGCCCAGCTTTGCTTGCATCAGTGTCTCTCAGGCATGAATGGCACAACTTTTCTGCTGGTACCGAATGGAAGCATTATGACTTGCAAGTACAGTAAGAAATGTTAGTAAAAAATCAATAGCTTACAAAGCTAAAATACTTAGTATAAAAACTGTTATTCTTGCTATCAATTTTTATTTCAACCAGATTAGGTGATTTTTTTTTTTAGGTTAAAAAAAAAGGATTAGTATGAAGTTTTAGCCGTTAAAAGTTCAAATTCATCCATTATTAAGTACCTAATTACTTGATGAGTAACACTCCTTGGAAGCTACTACATTGCATTATCATAGTTTCTATTTTGTAATCATGTTGTCTTCTGCTCTTTTATGGTATGAGATCCTCTGAAGAGGAGGCAGCCTCGGGTAGCCCGGGGGCCAGAGTTTTCCAGATATGGAAGAAGACAGGAATTATCACCCAGCAAGGAACAGGACCGACCCTGAACACCAGGGGTAACTGTGGTGGAGAAGTGGGGAAAAGAAAACTTATGGGACAAACAAACCTTAGGCAGAGGAGATGACTCCTTTTGTGATATCCTCATGCACAAACAAAAGGACCGGGGCAGTGGGGAGAGCTCTCAGCTACAGCTTCCAGTGACCCGCTTGCTCTGGCAGGGCCTGAATTTGTTGCCCTTCAGCATCTAATTCAAATGTTAACTAAACGCTTAGGCTGCGTGCTAGGAGGATGTTTGGAAAGCTTTATCCTCTGAATTTTTATTTTGCCATTTTTTTTTCCATTCAGCCTCTTTGGGTTTATAGTGTGGGTACTTGCAAAGATCAAAACTGACGGGCTGCAGTGCAAAAAGGGAACACAAAAAAATAACTACTTCAGAGCGGAGATGGGGAAGAGAGTCTCTTGAGCACTATAGGACAGGAAAATGCAGAAAAAAGTAGCTCGAATCTCAAATATAACAGCCTAATTTTGTTACAGGAATAACTAACTCTCTTAGTCTGTGCTTTAGTTTAATGTATGTTAAATGCAAAAATAATTTTCATAGGTAAAGTCAAGACACACCAATTCTTTGAGAACAGGCTGAGACGAGAAGAAATGAGCTCACCTGACAAAGTACAGCAGAGAGAGTCAAAATAAGAAATGAGAGGGAAACCTCCCCAGTAGATAGGGATCAGGAGAGGTCTGCCAGAAGGACTGATATTCTGAACATCTGGTTTTTCAGTTGTTGATATCTTTTATGTATCTTCCAGTTTGGTTTGGGGTTTTTTTGTTTGTTTGTTTGTTTGTTTGTTTTTTTAACTATTTCTTTTATAGCCAAAAGTATTTAGGGAGTTTTTCATCCCTAAAACTCAAGGCAGACAAAATGCTTTCTCCCTTTTAAATGGAGGGGAAAGTGATGCACAGGTGCAGTCATTTGTTCAAGGTCCCCCAAGGAAGTCACTGACAAAGTCAATTAATGTCTTGTCCACTCAACCACAGTGCCCTGCAGAGAAGGCACTTCTACGTGATGTGGGTCAAATCCATTGCAGGAGCCATACCCGCAGATATTTTAACTCTATTCCTAAAAAAGATGGATAAAGCACTTTATTCCCAAGTATTCCAAAACTTCATCCTAGCTCGGAGCTTCATCTTGTGCCAATGTTTCACCATCATGTGTTACATTTATGTAGATGTATGTATCTCTCCGCAAAATATACTGATGATGCAATATTTCCATTGTTAAGCTGTCAGCGAAACGTTGACCTTTGCTCCTTCTAAAACAAACTTTGCTGTCAATCAAAATCTTGTTATACATCGATATGACATTAGACCTACGAATAACAATCTTGTTGATGGACAGCTCATCTGCAGTGACTCTCTTTTTAAATTGCCCAGAGTTTGAAGCCATGAGCAGTCAACTAACCACACTCCTCTACAACCTGAGAACTGTACTTGAAAAAATACAATTAATAGTCATATGGCCTGTAAGTTTCCCAAAGGAAACAAGCAAGCTGGAGAGTTGTAAGCATCTGGGACTATACCTGAAAAGTCAGGGAAGCAGAGAAACAGTGTAAGAAAACAGCTGAAGGTTTGCTAGAGCTCCCCCTCATTAGGGCTGAGATTTAAACTGGGAAATTTTCAGCACATTAATTGTAGAGACTACCACTTTAAGGAAAAAAAAAAAAAAAAAAAACCACCCCAAAAGGTAAAATAAGTAGTAAAATTTAGAACCAAAAAAATAGTTGATTTCTGAACCAAGAGAATAAGTGACAGAAATTAGTCATGTTGGGACTACTACAACTTCCACTAGCTTAATGCAGTCACTCTCTAGGAGACTTCACACCTTCTTAGGGCCACAAAGATGATGAGAGGGCTGGAGCACCTCCTGTGAGGACAGGCTGAGAGAGTTGGGGTTGTTCAGCCTGGAGAAGAGAAAGGTCCAGGGAGATCTTAGGCCTTCCAGCACCTAAAGGGGGCCCACAGGAAGGCTGGGGAGGGACGTTTTACAAGGGCATGTATGATAGGACGAGGGGGAATGGCTTCAAACTGGAAGAGGGTAGATTTAGATAAAGTATTAGGAAGATATTTTTCACTCCAAGGGTGGTGAGACACTGGAACAGGTTGCCCAGAGAAGCTGTGGAAGCTCCCTCCCTGGAGGTGTTCAAGGCCAGGCTGGATGGGGCTTTGAGCAACCTGGTCTAGTGGGAGGTGTCCCTGCCTATGGCAGGGAGGTTGGAACTTTATGATCTTCAAGGTCCCTTCCAGCCTAAACCATTCTATGATTCTTCATCACAAAAGTAACACTAAGGAGCTAGCACCATTGGTTCACGTGTATTTCCCACTCAACAACTTAGTGTGTGGTTACAGACAAACTCTTTGTCTTCAGGTCACAGGGTACTTTGGGTTGGAAGGGACAGCAGAAAGTGTCTAAGTCTAACTCCCTGCTCACATCAGTCAGCTATGAGATCAGACCAGGTTACTCGGGGCTTTATCCAGTCAGGTCTTGAAAACCTATTCATTTTGGTTCAAAATTATCTCACTACTAGATTACTTTCATGAAGCTTAACTTCCAGAGAACTCTTCCTCTCCTACCTTTTATCAAATAAGGACACCAATAATTACTGTGATAGAGGAGGGGGGGAAGAACATTCATTCATCAGGGTAGATTAGAAAGGGTATGCTTGTTTGAGCTGATCATTATAGCTTCCAAATAGATGCCATTTTGCTCACTCTGCTGCCAGAAGGGCATCAGAAAGGCTTGTTTCCTACTGTACCATTCGTACGCTTTTACCCTTCTTATAACCAGAAAGGCTTCAGTTAACTTGCCAGCAGTCATTCAGGCTTAGTATCTTACTTTAAAAGCTCCAGCTAAGTGCAGCCATGTAGGAGCACAGAACCACAGAAGTCCATTCAGCAGAACCTGTTTGGTTTTGGTCATGTCCTGGCCAACAGGACTCCACCAAGGGGAATAATTCTCAAAAGACACAATGTAGGAGGCCTGACTCCTACCTGTGTCAGGTGCTGAATGATGCAGAAGCACCACATCTATCAAGCAGCCTTTCTAAGACACACATTGATATCATTCACGTGTGCCAAGACCGTTTAACCTTCTGGCTTCCTTTGGAGTGCTGAGGATCTCCTTAGGGTACACTGGGATTAGGAAGTGGAGTATTTCCCAAGAGTCCACAGTGTAGCTTTCCCTTCTCTTTTTGCTTTGTTTTTCTCACATATATCCTCTTAGGTCTAACTGTAGTCCAAGCTCCAAAACTATGGGAAAGGGAAAGCTTTAGAAAACAGAACACAGCTTGTTTCTTTTTCTATCCTCCTGCTTTTTGCTTTTCTCCCACTCTGCTTTGCAAAGGTAACCAATTTTTTCCATGCCAAGTGTGGAGGAAAGACAACACTCCTCAGCTTTACATAAGAAGAATGAATGTTCTTGGGCTCTCCAAAGAATAAAGGATTTGTGGTTTGGGAAAGACTGCAACGCTAAACCATCTCCTTACACTGCAGGAGTTTAGTCATTGCTGAGTACCAGAATGTCACTACTGTTGGTCAAAATCTGGACTGCAGTGACTGCTATTTTCTCAAGCTGCTCAAGTTTTGACTTGACACTCGCTTTGTGATGACTTTGTGGAACTGCTAAGAAGCTGGATTTGGGGACAGTCATTGTTATATTAGTGCAGTTTTTGTTGTATAAAGTACTGAAAGTTGAAAAGTGCTGGGTGCTCTTTGACTTTACCAGATCCATCCCTGCTTCTGTACAAGTCAACAAAAATCACGTTCCATCGCCTACAACAGGAGCAGACTCAGGTACAGCCAGGTGGCTTGCAGGACAGATTTCCACAAACCTACCCCAGATGCTTAGCCACAGGGCTCCTCCATTCACACTTCTTTCCCTTCTGCAAACCTCTTCTCAAAAAAAAAAAAAAAAAAAAAAAATCATGTCTCGTATCTCAAAGAAAATAGAGTCTACATTATTCATCAGGGTCACACCACAGTTCTGTATGATTTACAGATCCCATAATTAAGAAGAAGGCAAGAGAGGAGGGATTGAAAATGGAATTAAGAAAGAAGGAATTATTATGTTATTCTACATTTAGTAACCATAATGCTATAGAAACACACTGTAAGCAGCAGTGTTCTGGTGTAACACCAGAGAAGATTCACTTTTACTAAACAAAAAGTTTTGAATTAATGGAAGTTTCTGATGAGAATTAAGAACTATACCCCACAAGGAATCCAAAACAACAACAAAAAAAAATTAAACCACAGAATGCCATACCTGAAATATTAGAGTCAGAGTCAAAGTGGCATTGTTTTTATGGGTGTCGCTTTCAGATTTGGGAAAATACAGGCGCTGTGATAAATATTTCAGGCAGTTGATTACAATGAAAAGTAATTAACCCAGCTACAACAACAGGTGTTGTATGGGGAAATGCTGGCTTTTATCATGAAGTTGTGGGTGCATGTGCTAAGTGCGTTCGTCATTTTCTCCTTTCTTTTATTCAGAGAATGCCCTGGGGAAAGTATTCTAGTGCCAGCATTTATAGGATATAATGAAACCCCATTAAATATGTATCTGACTGCTAACAACTGTGAAGAGAAAGAATAACCTAACTATGGTTATGTAAGGCTGTCCGCTCAGCCGGCTTTGGTGGTAGTAGTAGTCCCGTCTGATCTCATTTCCCCTGTACTTCACTGCTGCATTTGAATTGAGGGAGAGAACTGTTCATTTTTGTGCCACTCTATTTCATTTTCTAATTAACACATGCACACAACAGGGATCCAAAGGTCTGCCTGCTTTGAAAGAAAGAGTCCAAAATACCTGTAAGTGCGAACATGGCTGTCAGTAAACAATTAAGGAAAAACGTTAAAAATGCAAAATGAGAGATGTTCAGAGATCTCATGCATAGCACACACGTGGGTTTGAAAGTTGTCACACTTACTTATTCAGAACCTGCTCCTGACAGCCAGGCTCAGGCACAGACTCAAGCACTTGCAAGGGGAGGATGCTGCAGTCACTGTCGGGACCGGACTTATGTCTTTGATTCTCTTTTCCCACAGAATTTGCCCTTACATAGAAAATGCCAATGGACATATCACAACCTTCCCTCCTGCCCCCCCCC
>NW_009646499.1:2206539-2215276 GCF_000708025.1 Charadrius vociferus
GAGTAATGCAAAATATGTCCAGAGACTTCACTCTCCCACTCCTATCTGCATTTGGGAGGAGACGGAGGAGCTGTGCATCTGCTTTTCCTGGCCTCCTCAAACCTGGTATAACCTTCCCTGAGCTCTGAGCATCTTGAACAGAAGAAGAAATACAGGTTAAAAACAGAGCAGACAGGCCAGGTGAGCAGCTCCTGCAGAATAGCTGAGGGGAAACAACACTGGTTTTACTGAGCTGAGCTCTCTTCTCTTCCAGATCCCCATCCTTTGCTTTTTTGCAAGAGATTCCTTGGGCTGCCTCAGCCAGTGTGTGATCGGCAGTGGGTCAGGCTCAGCGGTTGAGCGCAGGTCATCCGCTCTGCGTACAGACTCCGCACAGCCCATGGGGAAAGGCAAGGTCCCGAGTCTTACAGCGGAGGGGGAAACAAATATGGTCACAGCACTGGTGAGCTTCAAACTCTCTGAACTCATAAACTTTGTATTTTCTTTCCCCTTCATGGGTTATTTGTCATTAGGAGTATGCAGCAACATGGAAAAGAAAAACATTGGAATAGATGGCTATGGTTTTCCTCACCAATAATAAGCTTAGCTGCATGCATTCCCTCAGGAAAAGGGCAAAGAAAATAACTTTTATGACAGCACTTTTTATTTTTCTTCAGTAGGAGTAGATATAGGGGATATGTGTTTGCAAGGCAGGTTTGTTTGTCTAAAGATAAACAGAGTTGTCTCTCAAGCCAGTTACATGATTTACGAGGGAAGACTTTTCAGCCTCTAAACAGCCTTAACAGCCTCTAAACATGCTCATAAAGTGTAATGTTCCTCCTGACTTTTGAACTCATGCAGCCTCAGACATCTCCCGCTTGTGCGGAGATCACCACTGCCTCATAAACTGTGAATTTACGGGGAACAGGTTACATCCACTGACCCCCAGAGACAAAAGCCGAACCTGACATTGATTATTTAATATCTTCCTGACAAGTGCAGCTCAGGACAAGAAAATATTTGACTCCGGGCATTTGTAAGTCTGAGCTTTTGACTTTGGGCTGGACTTTTAAGATTGTAGGTGCTTTTTTTTTTTTTTTTTGTGGTGCCTGCTGTGTTACTTCCCATGATGAAATACTGACACAATCATCTTACTGAAAAAAAAAAAAAAAAAGAGAGAGACATTTTCCTTATCACAGATGTAAATCAGTTTAAAAAAGCATCCGCTCACATCAGAAGAACATGACTGCTTATGACAGCTTCAAGTCTAATACAGAGCACACTTAGGCAGATTGAAAAAGAAAGAGCAGATAACATGGGGCAGGTAGAAAAGATATTTGAAGGTAAAGTGCCCATAACCACTAGCAGATTTGGGTTTCAGCATTAAGCACCTCTGCTAAACCTGCTACCTAAGCAGCGACAAGCAACTTACAATACAAGTATGAACACATTTATCTGTCAGAAGAGGCTCCTCGGGAAGACCGTGCCTTAACATCTTAAGATTGACTGATAATTTCAATAAAGTCTGTTATCTGGTGGGGGAGATGTTTACCCCTGACATTCAGTAACACTGCGTCAGTGCTTATGTGCACACCACATGCATGCCAAAAACATGGTCGTTTTCTGGCACTGGGAGCTTTTCCTTTGCAGAAACATTGCCGCACTGACAGAGGCAGAACGACTTTGCCCGGACGGCTCTGCCCTTCCCCGGCCCCATCAGCACAGGACCCACCAGCCCTCTGCTTGGCACGCACCACCGTGTCATCTGCGCCTCGGCGTGCCTGGGGCTGCCCTTGCTCGCCCAGCTCTGCGAGGCTCCCCGGGGAGCAGCAAGAGACCAAACTGCAGGCAAGCAGCTCTCTTTGTTTAACCGCATTCAAACAGTCCCGCTGGAAGGAAAGGATGGATGCTCCCTAGAAAGGTCCAGGCTGCCCAACTTGTCCTGCCATTGAGGCTGTGTTGTGCTGCACTGAAGTAAGGTCTTGCACGCATGTTTCTGTGCACGTGCAAGGGGAGCATACTCACCCCCACATAAAAGCCGGGCAGGCTGGTGAATATACTTGCCGTTTCTCTCTCAAAAATACATATATAGAAATTAAGCCCTTCATCAAGAAAACTAATTTCACCAGGAAAGCAAAGTAGCTGTAAGGATAGGCAAGTGCCAGATAGCTGTTGAGTAAATTCCATGATCTGAAGCTTAGTAAAAGCCAAGCAATTTAATATCTCTGGGGAGATTTTTCTCCCCACTTGATAAAAGAAAAAGTTACAAAGGTTTCACCTGACGTCTGTTTTAGCATTATGCATCGCATGATTTTATTCACTTTTCCAATTTATCTTTGGAAAAACACAATCCCAAGAAGGCTACCTGGCAACAGCTTGAGAAATAGCAAGGCTAAGCATCTTTAGTTGTAGCACCTCTTGCCATACATGCAAAAGTTTACCTGATTTCACCAAGTTATAAGCCACTGAAAAACCATGCTCGCAAAAGTTCAAGTTCTTGACAGACACACTCTCTGAGCCATTGAAAGGATGCCGCATCCCCTAGCTCTAGGGACTAAATAATCCTGAAGAAGTTCCTCTGCAGCTGCAGCCCTGGGCAGAGAAGCTGAGGGCAAGGACACCATGCTTGGTCATGCTGCTGCCTCTCAAAAAGCAGGGAAGACAGCAGGGAAGATGGCGGGGACAGCAGTGCGATGGGAGAGTGGGAAGTGGGTCAAGCGCAGGAGGAACCTAGCTGCTGCAAGGGCGAGTGGTGGGCGCATGAAGTCCTGGAAGACAGCCTCAACACTTCCCTGGGGACAGCAATGACTTACGAACACTGAGAGCAGAATAGACTTTTAACCATCAGTAACAATTTTCCTTCCAGCTTGAGACCTAACTGCTGTTACCTGTAACCCATTAGGTCAAGTCACAGAAGGACGGCCAACGTCCTACTGATGGCCAACATAAGTGTTAATATGAAGACACACAGAGAAACTCTAGTTTACTTTACTAACAACTTAGAAAAATGAAACACAGAAGTCACAATAGAGGTATTTGAGGGTGCAATATCACAGCCTAAAAATTCAGGAAATACTAGCCCTGAAGTTGCTTTTATCAACATACTGCAATACCTCCTTTAATTCTGCTACTATGACTGTTTTCTTTTTTCTATAGGATAATTGCCTCATTTGATGCATTCAGGGAACAAATCAGGGTTGTGTAGCAAGGAAGGATGTTGCCTGTCTCGAGGGTTACAGAAGTTGCAAGCGGTCTAGAAAGCAGTCAAGGGGGGACAGAAGGGCCTTGCACTTCTGGGCAAGCACAAGAGAGCCCTTTCTAGACTGTAGACACATCTTGTGCTACAAACGTGCTTAACACTCATGGGCAAGGAACATAGCCAAATTCTTCACAGGTGGGCTGCAATTTCTGTCCCTCTTGGAAAACCCTGCTTCTGAAAAGCTGAGCAGTAACAGCTGGAGCTGAAGCAGAGGTAGCTGTGATGCCTGCTATGGGACCATAAACATCTTGGAGTGACCACCCCAAGTTAGTCCAAACTTTGGGCATAGTCTCATCATTTCTCTTCCTGCCTCCGCCTCCCCCCGCAAAAAACCCAAACAGCCCACCCTACTACCTTATTCTAAAGAGTAATCCTGGAGGTAAACTGGTATCTTTGAAGCACTCAATATACTAAAAAAAAAACCAAAAAACAACACAAAACCCACCACACCAAAAACCCAAAACACCCACAAAAAAACCACAAACCAAACACAAAGAGAAATTCTGAAGAAAAAAAAAAAAAAAAACCAACACAAAAAAATCTGCTTTGTTTACAGAGTAGGATGTAAAGTGTGTACAGTAAGTAGGGTAAGGGGCCAACTAGACCATGTATTCAGCAGCTCAGTACAAACTCTCACAACAGCAATCACCCAGCAGATTAACCGACATTGGCATCTTGCACAGAAGAATAATACTCCATCATCAGGTGAGTAAAAAAAAAAAAATAAATAAATCTCACAAGCGTTTAAAGACACTAAAACCACTCTTAGAAAATGAGTTTTAATGACAAAAGTTAGTCTGGCACCCTGTAACTTCTGAAATCTTTGTCTTTCTAACTTTTAAATTGTTTATAAAATACTTCACAGACAGTTACTTTTTGTACATAACTGAGTGTGCAGAACAACCTTCAGAGTGATGCATCAGCTCAGCTCCCATACCCAGGGGGTTATATTGCTTTGGGGAACCAACTGCTAGAAGACTGCAGAACACACAGTTTTGTTTTCAGAGTGTTTTTAGACATCAATTTATTTCTAAAAGAGACCCCTTTTGGGTTGCCTTTAACTAATTGAATTAAAAAAAGAAGAATAATAAAAAAACAACCCAAACACAAAACAGATCAATTCCTTTGGCCCAGGCTTTATTTTTTATTATGTAGAAAAAATAAAAATCAGTACACTGACAAGAAATTGTATTCCAATATGGACTCTAAACCTCACTTTAGCCAGGCAGCAGGCACAGAATTTGTGGTACAAGCTGCCGAGAGATGCTGAAAGCGCAGCCTTGGCAAAATAAAGGTTTGAGGGAGTCTATCGGTAGTATTATTTACAGACAGGACAGCTGTGCCGGTGACTGAAGTAAAACACCCTGACTAAATATAATCTGAAGCCAGAGATAAGTAAGTGTTTCAAAGCTACGTCCCTACAAGAGGCACATGTTTAGCTTTTCATGCATCACAATGGATGTCCCACATGAACTTTTTTCTTCTTCAGGTTTCCTTCAGCCCCCGACTGTCCCTGTCACCCTGTGCCAGATGGGAAGTGAGAGCTAAGCCGATCCACCTCTTTGTGGTGGAAACCCCCCGAGCTTCGGCTACAGGTTACTGAAGCCTTCATGAAAAATTCAGAGCTGGTATAACAAGCTTGCTGAAAGTAAAATGCGTGTCACATTATCCACCCTCCCTTTTTGCTAGCACTGAACTGCCATCGCCGAGAGGTAGAAAACGTGCGTGTAACAAACTTGCACAGGGGTACAGAGGCAAAAATAAGCATCCTGTTTTCACCTTTTTATTTCAGCGGCAACATTAATATCGGGTAAAAACTAAGGAGTGATAAAAGGACAGAGAAAAATTGATTTACAGAGACACATAGGGAAAGGGGACACTGAAAACTGCTAAGCTGCTGAAAAGAGTGGGGTGTGGATGTATTTTGTACCTTTCTCAGTAGCTAAGCCTTTATAGTTGTTATGCATCACATGCCATTTAAAAGCAGTAATATGCCACTTTTATTTATGCCACAAATGGTTTTTTTTCAGATGCTAAATTCAGTTGCCTTTTAAAGGTGCCATTTGCCATAAGAGGAAGAGACCAAGCAAAACAGGGGAAGGCAGAACAGCCCGCACAGAAACCAGCTTTGCAGTTTGGCCCAACCTTCCCACGTGTGCTTTCCCCATGCAAGTGCAAGGGGACACAACACTCCCAGCACTTCCTGGAGCTCGTCCCTGCTGTCCCACACGTGAAGTACTTGAGACGGGCTATGGAAGTGACGTAAAGACAGCTCGTGGCTCTGTTCGTTGGGGACTGCAGGCTCAGGCAGGTGGGGAGCAGCGCTGCCCTTTCTGCCTGCCACATCGCCCCTGAGGAGCCTGCTTCTCACCACGTAGTCTGTACTTAAGTATTTGTAAGGAAAAACAATGAGAGGTGGATAAACCAGAGAGGCTGTATAGGGATATACGCTGTTTGGGATAAACACAGACTGTGTAGGACATTGCTTCTTTCCTTAGCAAGGCTCCAACTCCCAAGACTTTGTCCCACATCCATTTGTCACTCAATGATAGTTTTTCCTGAATTAAAATGGAGTCACGCATGTCTCTAGGTGTCCTCTCATACAGTGGAGAAGACAGCCAAAACCGCAAGGGATGCCTCATGTACTGCCTCTGACTCTGCCTGCCAGGAGACCCCCGACAGGCACGCACCCAGCTCACCGTGGGGGAAGCAGAGTCCCAACTCTGGTCCTCTGAAGAAAACACAGTTCCTCAAAGATGCAGTTTGTCCTTCACATGTGAAAATCCCACGTAAATGAAGTGTGGGCAAAGAGATCTCCACGGTCTTCTCAACACTTTGTTAAAATCAGTGCTTCTTTCAGCCCTGGTGCTATCAGGCATGGTTCATTTTGGGTCACGTATACCTACTCACGGGGCTCAGGCATGTCTTGGAATCCTTGGAGCCATCACAGACTCTGTTTGGCTGTTGCAGAAGCATTATCAAGTGACCGAGTTCACAGGGAAAACAAAAACCTTACAGCAACTACATAATTTGAAAACTGATTCTCAGAAGTTAGCATTAGTAACAACTGACCGTTTATTCTCTCTACTGTACTAATGGGATTTCTGTTTAATCACAGTGAAGCTTTAATTTTGGGCAGGGCTTGACCCAAGTATGATGAAGATACTGGGGGAATGGCGGGGAATAAATCACACAAACATCAACCCACAGAAAAACTTTGCAACTTCTTACAGCACCAGTACTCTCTTCCCAAGTGAAGGGAAACCTGTGCTGTATCCACAACCTACGCAACTCACTACTACACGTGTGGGTGAGCGTTGTTCTTTTTTCCATTTTGGCTTTTTAATCTGCAAGTCTCTGTTAAAATGTATTAACACTTGCATCTTAATTCAGAAGTGCAGTTATTTCAACCGTTTCAGCTCTGATGAGTAAAGTTACTTTATTCTAAAGACAAAATTTAACAATTATTTCTGGCTGTGCACATAAATTGTATTTCTAAACAGTCAATAAGTATCAAAAGTCTTCCCTATCCAGAGAAATAAATATGAGGATTCAGGATAAATATTCATGCAACAACTTTAATGATCTCAGAGGGTCTATTGATGAAACAAATTGAACAAAGAAAAATACGTTAAAAAAAATAATCTATGCAGGGATCTTGTTATTTGGCACAGAAGGGCAGCTGTCTCTGAGGTGAAACAGCAATTGCCCGTGCTGCGCTGCAGCCTTGCACAGCAGCTTGGGTCATGACTTACGGATGTTGTATTGATCTGAAATGGCGTGGGTAATCAAATACGTTAAAAAAAAAAAAAGGAAAGAAAGATGGAAACATAGCTGCAGTGTAGCAAGACCTTCGTGTTGTTAAAAATATCAGGAGACTATTAAACACTTGATATAACCTGAACTCCAAGTGTAAACATCACCTTATAAATCGGCTCCCACAACAGGGTCCTCTGGGGGCAGAAGGCACATGGTGAAGTTCCGGAGTGTGCTTCAACTCTTAAAGCCCTCTCCTCATGAAAGCATTATTGCAATCATCTTCACTTCTCACATCCCCTGTGACTATGAGGTTTTATGCTTTGCTGCTCATCAGGTGAAACTATTATTGCCTACAGTCATAATGTAGACCAATTTAATGGAGACAAGAATGTCACTAAGTCACCTAACATACCTTTTGTAGCACTTACATGGTAGTACGTGCTGCCTTAAACTCTGGGGCTATCAGTGAATCCTAAAATTCCCATTTTATTTTTCATTTGCTGTTTAGAAAAGTTAAAAAAGCCAAACCCTCTTGGGACAATAGAGCAAGTCTTCAAGATATTTCATGTGTTGTCCCCCGCTGTCCCAAAATCTCACACCTGCCAGGTGGGTACAGATGCTGAGCAAAGCCTTCTCTTGGGTGTGTGGGATGGTGGGACCCTTCTCCCACCGTGTCCCCATTAACTCTTTGCAGGGGCCAGCACCGCAGGGGGCAGGGACCCAGGGAGAAGCGGTTGTGGCTGCGTGATGCCCCCAGCTTTTGCTGCCTGGGGAAGCAGAGCTCGGCGGGAAGCCACGCAGTGGTCAGTGAATTTCAGTAGCTCCATCTAAAACATGGGACCTGAGCATGCCGAACGCTTCGTGCCCCACCTCCACAGTGGGATAAGCAGCACCCACCTCCCTTGGCCCGGCCCCATTTCCCTGGGAAGAAAACATGGGTGCAGGGGTCAGAAGGGTGCACGGTGCTCCCCGACCAGCTAAGCACTTGGGACCCAGGGCAGCAGGTCACACCACAGAGCTCCCGTGCCTCCCGGGCAGGCAGCAGCAGTGCCAGGCCAGGCCAGGCAGCCCTTCACCCTGCCAGCTTGCCTCGGCCACGCCAGGACCCCACATGAAACAGCAGCCCTAACAGACACCCCAAACAGAAACTCCCCAATAGGTAAATTGTGCATGAGAACAAATTCCTGGAAGGCATCTCATTTACTTCTCCTACATACAGCCAGCAACAAGTGTTGCTCCATGTCATTTATAGCAATTACTTTCTCCTGGAAAAACAGACCTTTGCCTTTATTAAACAGCATTTGGATTAAGGCATAACTACCTCCCAAAATTACATGCTTGCTTGGAGAGTTTAAAGAAGATATTTCATGCTAAAGAGTAGCTTTGTGCAGATGTTATGTTATTTCTACACGTGTCTCCTGCTTTTCGAATTCCTTTTTGACAAGAAAACTTCAACGTAATCATTTCTGCATGGACATCATGTGAGACTGGTAAATACACAAGCTACTGAGAGCATGTAAGTCTCAGACACACTGGAGAGAAAAACAGAAAGACTAAAAAAAAATAAAAAAATCTTATGACCACATCTGTCTTTCTACTCACTATTTCCTCCTCAAGCCAAACTCAGAATTTTTTAAAAAAGGGGGGAGTGGGGTGTGTGTGTGTGTGTGTTGTAAGTAAAATCCTAAGCAGTTTTTGTCCTGACTGACTCTGAGATTTGTGACATGCTTTTACTCAAAC
>NW_009646499.1:2215332-2220884 GCF_000708025.1 Charadrius vociferus
TGTAAAACTCTGGCTTTTTGAAGTCATATCCAACTCTGTCAAACACTGGTGCAATTACCTTAATGAAAATTATTAATAATTCACTGGTGTTTTCTTTTATGGTATAGGAAGGCTTGTGACAGTTATGAATAACATTCAGTTTTGTTCACTAAGGATTTTTTCCTTATTTTCCCCTATCTCTATTATCTTACAACCTAATCCTCTGCCTACCTGCCCTGGCTGCTTTTACACTCCCTCATTGTTTACCAAATGAATAATTAATGGCTGATAACCTGCAGCCAAATGCCTCCCACCCTATTTCTCCTGCCTGGTCTATGCCATTTTCTAGTTTATTCCAGCAGCTTGGTTTACAGGCCTTGATATCACTTACATGTTTGAAAGAAAGAAATGGGAGCAAATAAAAGTGTAACAAGGTGAAAGTTCATGTTAACATGAGCTTACCTATTTGTAGGTCATTTTTGCAGCATTTGTTACATAGCAAAATTAAATACGTCTAGCCTTATCTTCATAGGGTAATACAAAAACACAAAGAACACCTGGAGCAGCAGGAAAATCACTGCAAATGCCTTGACCATTTTCTAAAATATTTCTCCTGTTTTCCAGCACCAGCCCGTCATGCCTGTCCCTCGGGGCATCTTCCCAGCATCTACAAATGCCATTTGAATTCTCCACCCCTTACAGCTCAGCAAAATGCTGGTGTCCACTTACCACTCGTATTATCGTATTTTGTCAGTCAATGCACAAATATCAAAAAAACGATCTCCTCCCCAACCAGCGAGTGACAGCTTACAAAAGCCCATGAAGCAGAGCCATCTCACAGGCATGCACAGCCCTCCATGCAGGGATGAGCTTCCGCTTCCCTGCACAGTGCCAAAAGCCGGGTCAGGGGATGCTCGTTTTGAATTTCCTGTGATGGCCCCAACTTCTGAAGACTCATTTTTAATATAGTTTTCCAGCTCAGCATCTAAACTGAGACCTGACTCTCTTCCTTCCATTGCTTTGCACTAGCAGCAGTTATGTTGGAGTTGCTTGTGGACACTGGAGTCCAGGTGCTGGCTCTCAGCCTGTTCTAGGTGTGTTCCTCAACACCTGCGCAAAGAAACTCAAGTTGCCCAAACTGCAGGTGAACAATAAAAACTACTACATGTGACCCAGAGTAAGCATGCCATGAAATTCATGCATTAGGCATACATTTTTCTTTTTCAAGCTAAAGTTAAATACATTTCTTTTGGCATCAAAGAGGCGCCCAAACTTTGGCTACAGCTGTAACCAGGTGCATTTTGATATTGCACTACCAATGAATGCACTTCAGCCTAGTTTATACTGACGCAGGCTTTTCTGCACAGAGTAGTGCTGATGAACTTCATAGTGTTCACACAATATCCATTCATTTGGGATTTTATGAACCAAAAGAGTCTTGGTTTTGCTGATGGTTCAAAAAGTTAAGACAACACAACTTTACAGTTCTCCCACCAATATAAATCATGTAAACAACTACAAAACCTGTTCAAATTGTTCATCTGTATATAATTAAATGCATCACATACTGTAGTCTTACCAACAGAGAGAACATGATGATAAAACAAACAAGTAAAATGCAGAAAGTGAAGCCAAAAATTATTAAAATGCATGTAAACTGTAAAAACTGGTAACTTCGAGTTCACATTTTTCATGGGAAAGCCAAATTCATGCCCGCTGACAAATAATAAAAAAAAAGGCGGCTTTCTCACTTACAATTAATTTGGGGCCTGATCGTCTGTGATGCCCTTCACAGAGGGCAGAATCAGATTTCTGAGTATTAGGGACACTTTCACCAACACAATGAGCTGGTGGTAAATCCTCTGCCTTTCAAGAGAAGGAAATTAGTAAAGCTGCCTGGAAAGTCAATGCTTTCAGACTCAATTTTGTTACAGTGTCCCTTCACTGGAAATTCAGGAAGGGAAATTCAGGAAGGGACATGATTTTCAACACGCTGCCTCAGAGTTTCTGAAGTGAAATCTACTTTGCAAGATGCCTATGCAATGAGAGAAACAGCAGTTCCTGGCAGGAGGTGCCCTGCAGAGTGCCAGGCCCCGGGCAGATCATGCCGGGTCCAGAGATCACTGCTGCTTCAGATCACTTTTCTTTCAGTCTCCCACAAGATAATGGAAGACTCCCCCAACCCATTCCCTATGGGATTTCAGGGCCTTTCGCTGCCCCATGTTAATGATGGACCTGACATCGGGGGCTTCCCCCAGAGCCATGAATATTAGGAGGCCCGAGTCTCTCCATCACAGCTAACTTCTAAAGGGCAGAAGACCTTCAAGGCTCAGTACCTTTGACAGAGCTACCAGTTCCCAGCAGCCTGAAAGACCTGCCTACATTTCAAGAAATGTCACTTGAAACTTGTTTCTACAGAACAATTTGCAAAACAGAGTACAAAATAATGTTTTTTCCTCCACAAAGTTATTTAATTAGGAAATCCTGACAAGTTTAATTGTTTAAAGTTAGAAATTAAACAGAGGGACGCTTGAGAAGGTTATCAGGGCAGGAGGGTTGAAGAGATGAAGAGTGGCCAGTGGGACACGAACACTGGGCACTACATTCTGGATACCACTGGCCAAAATACCATTGCTGGGAGACAACATCTAATTTCTGATCTTTTCTGCTTTCAGACATTAGCACGTAGTGGTAAGGATGTTCAAAGGTCAGTCAGGAAGTGTTGGCTCATTCCTGACTGTATCACAGAGCTTAGACAAACAGTTCTGAACTGGGCCCTCCACATCTAAAAAGGAGAAATAAATTCCAAACATAATTCAGCAGGATACTTAGGCTAACTTCACCCAAGTGCATTATAGGACATGTTTTTGGGTTGCAAGTGTTATGAAATACAAGAAAAGTTTAAAGAAAATAGGATGGGGCTTTGCGGTTGACTATGTCTATTCCAGATACTGAGGAAAGAACGGAGAAGAGGAAGAGATAAATACACTGGGGAAAGAGAAAGGAGTAATGATATCACGACAATATAATAAATCAAAAAGTCATATCTTTCTTAACCTAGCAAACAATAAAAGCATTTCTGTAGGAAAATCTTGGACTAAGAAAGTACGTAGTTGCTTAATTTCCAGTTAAATCCAACAGCTAACCCTTTGTATTCTTTGCATTAAAAAATTAAACACTGACAGAACAACTTCTGAGAAATGTAATACTCTAATCCTCTCAGGAGACTTTCATAAGAGGATTTTTTAAAGACTCAGCAGTTAAACAATTTCCACTAATAAGACCAGAAGCATACAAAAGACATTTCAAAAAGTTATATCCACCTGTGTGTCTTTTTCAGGGTTTGAGGCTTTTTTCATAGACACACTGTTGCCGAAGTATCTGAGAAATAAAAGTAACCTATTCAGAAACCAAATAACTTTTTCTCTTCTCTCTCTGTGACACAAGTCTTACGCAAAACTTCAAAAGGAAAGTTTTTCCGTGTGTTTTATTTCAGCCATAAAATACATGCTATAGCGCCACTGAAACGCTACTGGACACGTTTACGCTGCTCTCGTATGGCCTTATGCCACCTGGCCAAGAGACGTTGGTAAGGCAGGCGGGCACACACCCTGTCATGTGTGCTCAGCTTTTATTGCCCATTAAGAAAAAAAAAACACAAAACAAAAAAAACACCCCAACACACCACCAACCAAACCCATCATTTTGAAAAGGAACAGAACTAACACCAAGAAAACCCCAACGTGGATAAAGTTAGAGGCAGCTAAACTTGCAGCCAAAATGCAAAGAAATCTGAATACCAACCTCCTGTGCAGGGGAAAATATTTAGCCGATTCATTGACTTTTCCGTGGTCACATTGTACCTCCCTGTTACAAGCGGGACTAAACCTTTCAGTGCTATGGATTTCAAGTGAAGCTGCTCTTCAGTTATCCAGTTTATCACTTTTTCCTTAGGAACAACTTACCACCTCTTTTCAGACTGAAAAAAGAGCACACGTGCAGCTACGTGACTCTTCAAAAGAGGTTCCAGCACCGAGCTGGGCTCAGTACCGCACGCCGGGCTCTGCCTGCCCTCCCGAATCCCCATCTGCTAGCTGAATAGGTATTCATTTGTGTAGGGGGCTTTTGAAACACCCCTTATGGCTGCGTAGCAAAGGGCAGACACCCACTATAAACACCATTGTTTTGGAGCCCTCTAGTAGAAGATTCACACAGAGCTGTAGTAGCAGCCCTTTCAATGGGCAGCTCCTGTGCCAGAAGAAATTGCTGTGCTGGCAAATTAACAGTTGTGTCTGCAGAAACGGAAAGGAAGTAAATTTCTAAGTGAAGAAGATGTACTTTCCTATTTTGCTTTCTTTTTTTGGAAAAGAAAAAAAAAAAAAAGCAGGGATCTGTCTCACATGACCCAACCGACAGAAATGCCCCTGGAACTAAGTACATTGATACTTAAATAAAAGTACCCCCCAGGTAAGGGATCTGTGTAAGGGACCTATTTCTTTTGTAAGGGTATAGACGTGCTTTGTGACTTAGAAGATCACCCAGTTTTCAGAAACCTAAATGGCAAAGGTTAACTTTCACAAGGTTCTCTCTCAAAATGCACCACGAGTTGGCATTTGTGCAGCGTGAGAGAGACCCTCGAGGCGCTGATCTCGTCAGTTCACCTGGTCTAATTGCTTTCAGATACATTCATACATTAAGTGCATAAACAATTACAAGACATTCAAAGCCAGGGCTTGCCACCCTTATCTAAGCGATCACATTAGAGCCCTAAATGAGACACCTGTATGACTCCAGCTAAAGCACACATCTGTATGTTTGTGCAAGCAGGGCTTTGCACGCCCTAAAGCTGCCCACGTAAAATCACCAAAACTAGAAACATATAGTGAAACTCCAAGCATCAACATCAAAATGAAACATACTAGGATTGTTTTATTAGTGTTTTATATCATCATCATCAACAAGGCTTTCCCTTCGTGTATGTCAGCCTTGTTTTAATTACATTGGTAGCTCATTTTAGTTTGGTTTATGGGCACATCTTGTGCACTCTTGCACAGTTGAGTAATCCCATTCAATTCCAAAGGCTTATTTATGAGCATAAAGATGACTTGCAGTAATAAAGAGCTACACCCTTGTCGTTCCAGTGGTCACCTGCTTATGAGAATGTTATCATAATACAAACAATGAAAAAAAAAATCCGGTTCCATTTTCAGCCATGCCTGAACAAAGCACAATTATGGAAAGAAGGATAAACAAGGATCCTCTCACAGCCTCCAATTCCTGCACTGTTTCAAGGTGAGAGAAGGAAATTTGAGCTACAATTCTTAGAAGGATGAAGAGTTCTTGTTTCACTGCAGATCCAAGAAACACACTTCTGCCATTGTTTCCTTCATAGGAATGAAACACCTATTTTTGAATGCCATACTTGTGGGTTTGGGGTTTTTTATTTTTCATGCTATGAGCATTTCTTTCTTTCAGATTTTATATCAAAACTAAATTATTATGCAGAACAACCCAATTTTATCAACATGCTGATTTGTAATGTAATTGCAAATGACAACAGATTATAGTTCAGC
>NW_009646499.1:2220932-2222613 GCF_000708025.1 Charadrius vociferus
AGCAGGAACTAGGGGGTTTTAGTTCTTGCTTTTGTTATATTTTGGTTTACCTTTTATACCTACTTATGTCAGTTGTTTTATTGCAACCAGCAATAAGCCTCCATGTCTCTGTTTTACTTTTTTCTCTGCCCATGGAAAACACCCCCCTCCTATGGAGTTTTTCATCCTGTTTGCTTCTTGTCTCTCTCCAATGGAGGCCCCACTGCAGCAGA
The DNA here is from genome assembly GCF_000708025.1 of Charadrius vociferus. Lineage (NCBI taxonomy): Eukaryota > Metazoa > Chordata > Aves > Charadriiformes > Charadriidae > Charadrius > Charadrius vociferus. The sequence goes on from NW_009646499.1 coordinate 2,221,145, forward strand.
GGATGGGTTAGCATCCTGGGGGAAGAGCCAGCTCACAAGGAAATGGATCTTTCCCTGCCAGCCACAAGCTATTGGGATTCTCCCTACAGAGAGGCAATTCAGAGAGAGGGTCCTGCCAATACAAATCCACTTGGGCTGTGTAAACAGAGAGAAGGAACAGAGACTATGAGCTCCAGAGAGAGATTGCTTCCTTGTGGTAAACTAAGCTAATAAGTAAGTTTTAAAAATACCAAGACCTCAAATGCTGAGAGCTTCAAAGAAGAATCAGCTTATGCAAAATTTGTGAGCAAAAAATGTTACTTTGCATCGGCCAATTGCATTCATTATTTAGGCTGCAGAGACTGATGAGAAGGAAATCAAGTTAAAGAAAGGAGGAAGAGAGCGAAGTCCTTGCCTATAATTCCACAGCTTAACCCCTGCCAGCACAGCATGCTACGCTGGCATGCCAGAGCCAGACAGACGCACTGAAAAGGTCTGTCCCCTGATTTGAGCCACCTGCTAATGTGTCCTAACTGATGTTAGCTTACAGCAGAGAGCTGCTGCTTCGTATCAGCTAGCAGACTGAGGCACTGAGAAGAGCAAGGAGAGACTTCCAGTGATTTCAAACACCTGTGCTTCTTTTTCCTCTGGGGGGTGTTGGCTGGATTTTATTGACACTTTGGGTCTATCAGCTCTGTACTCTGAAAATATGACCCATCCCACACACAAATAATTACTACAGTTACCAGTCCTGTCCAGTCCGTGTATATCTCTCATGTACGTGCCAAAAACCACCCACTTAACAGCCTAAAGGGTTTACTTTGACAGGGTACTTTTTTTTTTTTCAGATGAGCAATATTTTAAATTAAATCACCAAACCATAGATCTCTCAATGGACAGCATTCCTGAAGATTCAAAAGTCTTAAGAGTGATTCTTAGCACAGTTACTGTAAGAACTTTGTATCTTCATATTTAATTTATTTTTCTTCAATATATTGTTTCATATTAAAGCTCATAAATTGAAATACAGATTGGATCGATATCGTCTGTTTTCAGTGATAACATAAGAAAAATCACCTTGCACAGTTTATACGAAATCTGTAGACCCCAGGAGGAATAACTATCATCTCACCTGTGCAATAAGCCAAGCGTCTATGTTTTCACATATTACTTACAGTTATAGATTCTATACAGATTTAAAAATACATGCTGCATTAAACAGGGTGGGGTGAAAAGTTTTTCACTGTGGAGTTTTTTAATTTTTTTTGGTAGATATTACAAATTTTGTAGATTTTGTAGTTATTAGCAGGAAGGGACTAAACTGAGGAAACAAAACCGGAGTCAGTCAGCAGGGATAAATACATTTAAAAAATAATAATAATTAAAAAAAAAAGGTGAAAGCCCCCACAAGCCCTCAGAGAGTCCCTGTAGCCCACAGCGCGCCGGCAGAGCTGGGAGCTGCCCGGTGGCTACCATGGACAGAGCCCGCC
>NW_009646499.1:2222753-2228112 GCF_000708025.1 Charadrius vociferus
CTGAATTAGGTCAGACTTCATCTCTGTTGGTTCAGGGCATCCTTCGGAACACCTGCCTCCGAGCAGTTACCGCATTATTATTAGGCGAGTGCAAAAAGCCACGAAGTTCAGTTGCAATAAAATGTTAATAAGAGAGTTTATTGCCGGGTGTGTAAACCTAAAATTTTAAATTAATCAAGAGAGAAGCTTATAGGCAACTTCAAAGGCTATTTTGTTAAACCTAACTGTGTCTTACTAATTACAATACAAAAGCTTTGCTAAATACATTTTGTTTGGGGCAAACTATTCTTCCTGCAGGTTGATCCTGCAGAAGGGGTAACCATGACCCCTCATGGATTTTCATTTTGGGTACATGGTCCACTCAACACAGGAATTTCCTATTACCGATTTTGTAGCCTATTACTTCGAAGGATGGTTCCCATTAACACCTATTTTTCCAAGATAATGTGCTCTTCAAATATTTTTTTAAAAAGCTCAAAGTAGAGCTAATGGCTTTAAACAGCTCAGTAGGAGCCAGAAGCTAACACTGTTATTCTAATCAATTTACTATCATCAATACCTGAAATGGAACTCAGAGATAGAAATGAAAACATAAACCTGACATACATTGAAAAGATATAAAACTATCTGATGCTGTGTATTAGTAAAATGAAATGTTTCTTGCTCCAACTGAAAATCTTTCTGAAAATTTTTATCTATTTACTCTCCAAAAGATGAAACCTCAAGTAACCTCACCAAAAAGCCAGTGATCTTAAAAACAAATTAACCAGAACCCAAAAAATGCTTTTAATTATCAGAACCAGTTTGCTTTATCTTAGCATAAAGATTTGTAAGATTTTCAGGAAATGCAAACTGAGATTTATATGTAAATGGGCCACAAGTTTTGGTGGAGCATGGCATTGTTCACAATTGCCTCTAATTCTTGCTTTCAGTCAAATATCAAATCGAAGGGTCTACCTTTCATTTACACTTCTCAAATTTTGGTTTATGAAAATCAAGAGGATCCATCAAAACTGATGCTTTCGTGAACAAGAGTTCTCAACTTTGATAATCTGCTGGGTCTTTATTTGAATAAACAAACTGAAGGTCTGCCAAAGGAAGACAGCAAGCTATTTGTTCCCAACATTCGCTGCAGACTTTGAAGAGTCTTTTTGAGTCTCGCCTGCCGATCCTCTTCATAAACCCTCATCCACCACCATCTGCTTCAGGAATCTGAGAGTCAGGTCCCTGCATCATTTCCACCAACGCTTTCAAGGCGTGCAAGTATAATAATACAACTGTAAAAAGCAGCCACAGATATCATTTCAATATTTAAGTAAGAGGCTGAATTTTCCTCTCCTGCTAAGCGTCCAACTGCCATGGAAACAACAGAAAACCTCTGAATACTCAGCAGCTTTTGAAACCCAGAAGCCTAGATTTAGATGCTCATCTCTCACATCTCTTATTTCTATTTTGGTGAATAACTTTTCTCGCTCCCTGTTTTAGGAACACGTGAAATTATGACCACAGAATCTCAATGGTAAGTTTTGACTAACTGTTTTCAGTTGGGTCAGGACAATACTCTTCTATTTGCTCTTCTTTGATTACTTGGAAAACAAAAGGAAACCAAAGACAGAAGTATTCTTTCCAGCTGTCACTTCCCCCAGGGATGGGAATAGTAGTGGAAAAACTATAAATCACTTCATAAAAGTTTATAAACTCTTGTTTAACCAGGCATACAGAGACATTAGTGCCCCCTACACACACCTCTATAGTTGAATAACCAAACACACATGCACAGCCAGGGACCCTTCAGCATTGGAGAGCATCAGGGAGATTGTCCTCTAGTGCTGCCAGCACAAGCTCCAGCTGCGGAAGCGCTGCAGGTGCAGGCCTAGGGATACCTGACATGGGAGTGTCACCCAAGAGTCACAGCAGTTCCAGGCAGGTGTGTGGCAGTACTAGGAACTTCCTAGCACACTGCCAGTGCCTCACAGCTGCTTAAATCACACTGAACCATGACCCAGACCCTGGAGCAGCCCAAACCTGCAGGCCAAAGTTGTGAAATCACCATTAAAAACACAGCACAGAGTCTTCACACCCCTAAATCCTAAAGGAACTGGGCTGAGAAATGGATTCATTGCAACAATACCTCAGAACCTTTGCAGGATTAGGTAACGAAAACAATTAAAACTGCATTTCCTCAAAATACACATCACTCCCGCAGCCTCCGCTTTGAATACTGCTCACTACAGTTCCCCTGAGGGTGGCAGGGTTGGAGTCAGCAGTCACAGGCAACAGCAGCATCCAAGTGAAGTGACCTCATTACTTGCTAACCCCAAAGTTACAGTGAGCAATCCTTCCGAGCTTTCACTGTCTTTCTCACATGCAAACCCTGAGAACCTGATGGCAATCCACAGCCTTTCTGTCCTGGTTTTTCACCCTCACGGCACCGGACTTCAGTTTTTCAAGCCATTTTAAACAAAAAGCTTTCAGGATGTTCTACAATGCAGAGAGGAAGTCACCAAACTGCAGGGTAGGGAAGAAGGTTAACTAAATGCTTTGCTAGCCAAGTAATAAAAATACAATTTATTACATCCAGAAGTCTTTCCACAACCAGAGAAGACCCACATGAAAATTTGCTATTAGAGCATTTTTGCAAGGCATTCTGGTAAGCAGCGCAACACAACAGCACAAGTCTGGCTGTATTTATCACAGCTTCACTACAAACATTGCAGCACTAGTAATTTAAGAAAAATAACAATATTATTCCTACCTGAGAGGTGACTGAGGCTAGTGGGTGCTGCATATCATACTGCACCTTATCTTCTCACATGCTCTGGAAGACCACCTCAGGGACATATGCTGACCCACACCAGAAAGGACACTCCAAGGGGAGCAATTTATGCAGCCTGGTTTTGGCTGGCCTCACCTCCAGGTACTCCTCATCAAACTTGACGAGGGAATAACCTCATCATTCAAGGGAATGATTTTGCTCACAGAAGCCTGCATCCAGCTGCCATCCTTCCCAAGGTGTTGCTCAGCTTCACCCTGCAATAGAAAACTTCACCTCTCCCTCCCTCTCAGCCCACCCTAGAGAATAGGCTACAGCTGGGGCAAGGCATGTGCTCTGCACCCTGCTTCCCTGGGCATTGGGAAAGGATGACCCTACCAAGAGGCATAGTAAGCCATCTCTCTGCTGGTGAAAAGCCAGCCCCAGGATGGATATCCTTTGCTTTGAACAAAGTCTTGTAACTGGAAATGCTTTTGAAGTGACTGGGAGAAAGTGCGTGGTATGAGAAGAAGGGGGCACAGAGCATGCACGGCCCTGGCTTTGGCCCTGGGCTCCTGTTGTCCACAGCAAGTCACTTAACATTGGTGGGCCTCAGGTCCTTCTCCAAAGACAAGATGACACTGAGGAGTGTCTTAGGGACCGAGAACTATATAAGTAGCCCCTATATAAGCTTTAGTCAAGCTCTCAACTGTACTATTTCTGTAGGGTTTAGTACATAGTTATGAAAGTTATCCTCCAGATCGTCACAGCTTGCCCAAGAGTCAGCATTTTGAGGGACCTTCATGTAATACTGGCCCTAAATTCAGCATTAGTACTTGCACAGGAAAAATAAAATAATAATAATAGAAGAATATGTGGGTAAATGCAAAACAAATACCAAAGTGATACTTTTGCCCACAGCAACTGAAATACAAGGAAAACCAGCTGTGCAGAAGTATTCAGCACACTTTACATTGCTTTTTAAAAAATGGGATACAAAAAAGCCCAGTGCCTGCTCCGACAGGGGTCCCTGCTTCCCCCGGCTCCCCGCTTTGCTCTAACCCTGCAGACAGCCTAATCCCCCACCAGTGGAAACCAGCAACAAGCCTTCTCCCGGCCTCACCTTCAGCAGTGACTCTCCTTGCAAAACACTTATATTGAGCAAAAATAATGGAACTTACTATTAGACTTTGTAAACGTCATGTGCTGTACAACTTTTTTGAGAAGACTCACTTCAGTTTTCAATTTTCAGTTTCAATTTTCTTTTTTTTTTTAGAGTCAGCTCTAGAATATGAGTCTTCCATGAGTGATTGTCCAACTGGAGACATTGCTGTGTAGATGCTTTGAAGTACAAAGAAGTATCTTTAAAAATAAAGCCCTGCATACATTTCAGAGAATGTTCCACACCAGCAAGAACCCATACAGATGAGCTGGTAGGTGACAAATCTAAAAAAAAGAGGGAAGAAGCATCCCAGTATAAAAATCTCTCCTGAAGAGAGTGGTTAAGTTGCAAAGTACATGACAAAAGAAGAGGTTTTGGGACAGTAAGAACTGATTTTACCTTACATTTGTTAAAAGGGGAAAAGTACATGAAGAGTTTAAATTTTTGTTTGTTTCTGTTAGTAACTAATAATTTCCATAATTAAATTTGTCTCAATACACATGGGCTTCAGGCACCTTATGATGATGATGAGAAAGTGGTTTGCTGTATGTATAATGAAACACCCTGCACTGGTATTTCACAATGTTATTTTTGGAAAACCTTAAATAAACTCCAAGAAATTAAAAGCTATATGCACTTCTTAAGCTTAAAAACAGTTTTAAGCACATCAAGAATGACTACTCCAGTATTTTTATTTTTCCTCAGTGTCTTAGGACAGGGTGGTTCAGCTCAAAGCATCCAAAAGCATTTCCAAAGTGCAGGAAAAGGAGCTGGGATGTTTGCTGCTGATTCAGATAGGGTGCAACATGTTGAGTCTTGATCTGGTAAAATAATAAAGTGATTGCTTGGTGCTGTGCTGAGGTATGAGCACTTTCATGGTCTCTTCTTCAGTACAGCTCATCCTCTGTTCTTCTCTGAATATTTGCTTTGGCCTTGCAAATCACCTTGGCTATCTTCTCACTGTTTATTTTCCCAACTCCCAAACCAAAGATATTGAAACATAAAAATATTAACGGGTGGTTGGAGAGGAAATGATACGCGGCTGAGCCGGTGGGATCGAGGGAATTGCTGTCCCAAACAGATCTTTTAAACACCGAGCTGACAAGCCGGAGCGGGCTTTGCCGTGCCGGTGGGCTGGGTGTCCTGTTTCAGCGAGTCACGTACCATTAAAGAGGCACTTTTCGAGGTTTTGCGGTGAAGGCGACGAGGCATTAAAACCTGCTCGCTCGGGGAGGAAAACCCGCTTGGGGAAAGGGTTAACCCGCTGGCCGCCCCGCCGCCGAAACGATGGTAAATTACCCGGCGCGTTCTCCCGGGGAAGAAATTAGACTTCAAAAGGGCTGGAGCCCTCCTGAATATATATCAAGCAGATGGGCTGATGCGCTGTCTCGCTGATGTGCAGTTGATTAACCGCCCCATAAAAGTGCAGCAGCCCCGCTCGCCCG
>NW_009646499.1:2228756-2229104 GCF_000708025.1 Charadrius vociferus
GGGCCGGAGCGGCCGAGGCGAGGGGGGGGGGGGTGCACCCATCCCTGCAGCATTTCGGTAAAAAAAAGGCTTCTCCCTCCTCCCGGTCCTAAGGCGGGGAGGGAGAAAAGCACACGCCAGAAAGCCACCCATTGTAGCGTTTAAATGCCTCGCCGCTCAAACCGCCTTTGACACGCCTTGGCTGGGCTCCCAAAAGCATCCTGTGCCGTTTGATAGCCCTTCAGAAGGGGCCTCTCTTGTCTTCCCCGCTCCGGGGCAGCCTGGAAATGGCCAAAGCCGAAGGAGGCAGCGCATTCACGGCACCGGAGCGGCGCAGTCAGGGCTTTCCAAGGCCGGGCCGCAGCTCCG
>NW_009646499.1:2229274-2229514 GCF_000708025.1 Charadrius vociferus
CAGTGGTAGTGGGAGGCCTCCCTTTTCCCCACCTCCCCCCACGCACAAGCCGCCCCTTTCCCCGCATTTTTCTCTCCCGGACAGGCACGTCCAGGGCAGGTGGGACGGCGGGTGGACGGACCCACGGACGCCTCCTGCCGCGGTCGGTGGCAGTGCGGTGTCAGGGGTACACGGTGGAGCCCAAGCCGGGAGCTGCCCCACGCGGTGCCGGGGCCGTGGGGCAGAGAGGGGCCGGGGCGC
>NW_009646499.1:2230438-2232415 GCF_000708025.1 Charadrius vociferus
CAGCCGGCGGCTACGGTTTATCCGGCCAACACGGGCTCAAAAGGCAACGAACGGAGCCGCCGTGCGCCTCGCACAAAGGCGACCACCTCCCCCGGACCCCCCCACTCTCCCCCCTCCCCGTCCTCGGTCGTTTTGCACACCCCGGAGGATATTTAGCGTTCAGCCAAAATTTAACGCTCGGATAGTGCGCTTCTGACTTTTCAAATAAAAGCCCGTTTAAGATGATAAAACCCCACGAAGCAGCAAACGGGGGGAAACTGCTTCCAGGGGCCGGTGCGCGTCCCCGCTCTTGTTTAAAAAAAAAGAAAACAAAAACAAAACCACTTTGCGCTAGTCTATACAGAACAAACACTGTCGCAAGCTCAATAAAGCGATTTATCCATCTTCATTACTTAAAGAAATGTTGTCTCTTTGTTTGTTTGGGAGATATTAAGCATGCTTAGCTTGCAACACATAGTTGATTCCTTTGCTAGTATCTTGGATACTTGGATCTGACTTTGGAAGGTAGGAGCTAATTGCTAATAATGGAGAGAAAGGAACCAGCCAGCATAGCGGGAGTGGCCTGGCATATGGGGAATGAGCAGTCTGAAATACTCAATATTCAAGTTTCCAAAATATTAATGAGATTATAGCAACCTGCAGCTATACGTTACAGCTTGTTAACGGAGTGTAAGCGAGGGGGGCTGCCAAGCGGTTGTTATGCAAACTCTATAGCTGAACCTTAAAATGGAAATGCGGCTGGGTATCTCTTTCAAAGAAATGTTTAAAAAAAAAAAAAAAAAAAAAAGAAGAAGAAGAAAAAGACCCTCAGACAGCGAGCGCTTCGCCGTAGCTGCGAACACCGGCTGCGCCATGCCGTGCGCTCGTCTGCCGGGGGATGGAAGGGAACCCCCCGTCCCAGCGAGCGGGGAGGATTTCGATCCCCACTTTTCAACCCCCTTCTCCTGTCCGCACCCGCGGAGGCAGCTCCCGGGACGGCAGAGCCAAGGCAGGGTGCCCGCACCCACGCAAGTCCACTGCCGCTCCGCCGGCACCCCCGGGAGCCTCTCCGTGGGTTGCTGCCCCGAGGCACGGCGGCAGCCGCTTCTCCCGCGCTGGGCACACACTCGAAACAAGATAAATAAACAAAACAACCCCCGCACACCATCACCACCATCGACCCAGATCGGTGATATTTTGCTCCATAGCATCAATCCCCTGCCGGGAGCCCACGCGTGCTCCCTAAGGAGCGAGACCGGTTCCCAGAGCCCCAAAATAAATGCCGTCAACCGAAGGTGACCCACCCCGAAGAATCTGGTGGGTTTTTTAGGGGGGGAAATGACCCTATCGATGAACTTTTCACCCTGCGGGACCGTACCCCGCCTCGGCAGGTACGGGGCGGTGGCGGGGGGTCGCGGCGGGGCGGCAGCCCGGGGTTACCGGGGGGACAGGTGCCCTGTTACCGCAGGGGAAAAGCGACACTCTCACGGGACCCGGTCCCGCGGGGGCTGCTCCCTCCCGCCCGCGCTTTGTTAGCTGATCGCCCCTTAGACCCCCTTCCCGGCACGTCACCTTCCCGGCACGGCTCCGGTTTAGCCCCGGGGTCTGGTGTCACGAGCAGGCTGGGCAAAGCATCACCTTCCCCATCCGTCCGTCCATCCTTCGTCCCCCCCGCTCCCCGGGGTTTAACTGGAGCCCAGGGGCCAGATCCTGCTCCCCCGGCCACCCGCCGCGCTGTTCCCTTGTCCCCAAAACTCCGCCGGCTTTCCCTGACCGCTCCCAGCCCTTTCCGCTCACACCTTCCCCCCCCCTCCCCGCAGACAGACGAAGCTCCCTGGGGAGACCCACTCGTGTCCCCGACCTGGAGGGTGTGAGAGGAGAGAAGGGGACGATGCGCCTCGAGCTGCGGCGCGGGGACAGGCGACCACCGAGCCCCTCACCCTGCACTTGTTGCGATCGCCCCGGCACAGCCCGGAACGGCGGGGCGGGGGCGGGGAG
>NW_009646499.1:2232564-2233462 GCF_000708025.1 Charadrius vociferus
TTCGGACTGTTTTTTGGGATTTTTTTCCCCCTTTTTTTTTTTCTCTTTTTTTTTTTTTTTAGACTTAAAATACATAAAACAATGGCAGCTGGCTTTGCTAAAATTAAAATAAACGATTCTCGTCGTAGAAAAGTTTTTTTTTTTTAAAAAAAGAAAGAAGCAGAATTAGTAGCAAACACTCCATAATAAATACGTTTCCTATTACCACAAAAGCAAAATAAAACGGACATAAAAGTTTGACACGACAAAACTGTTTTCGTTGTTAAGAGAGCGTTGGGATTAAGTGGCTTAATTAAATATTGGTCTCCAATTGGCAGTTAAGTTAGTAGCTTTCCTCTTGAAACCGTATCTCCAGCCGCTGATAAAGTGCTTGCGCCAAGTCCCCCTCCCCCCCCAAAAAAAAGACGCCGACATGGTGCCCTAAGGAAAATCCACCTTTCCCCCGCTATTTACAGGACAAAACGGTGCGCTATTTAAATTTTTGTGTGTGTGTATGTGTTTCCACAGCAATGCCACCCGGGGCAGGATCGGTGTCCTGGAAGACGCGGGTGTCAGCGCGGGTGCGCGCCCCGGTGGGGAGGGCACCGGCGGCCCCCATCCCTCTCTCGTCGTCCCCCCCCTTCGCCCGCCGGGCAGCGACAGCGACGGATTTTGTCCTTGAGCATCAATCTGCCAGGCGGGCTCCACGCTGCACAAGGTGGCTTGTTGGCAGGAGGGGACCGACAACGACTTCTAGGCAAAAGAAACTTTAAAAGTGGTAACTAAAAGTTTAAAAACAAAACAAAACAAAAAAAAGAGGCGAACCAACCCCGACAGATAGGGCGGGTACAGTCACTCGCTAACAGCCTTTCCCCCGGGCAAACGGAGGAGCTGCCCCCGGGGGGTTGGGAGAAGAAGG
>NW_009646499.1:2235503-2237377 GCF_000708025.1 Charadrius vociferus
CGAGCGGGTTCTTTTGTTGGGGCCAACAAAAGCTCCCCGAAGGTGGTGGGGAGGGAAGTCGCTCCCTGCCCGCCGCTTCGCTCCCCCGCCGGGCCGCCTCCCCTTCCCCGCCCGCCTCGAGAGGAAGAAGTGGAGGTTCGCTGGCGTGAATAGGCGTGTTGAGAACAAAGTGATGGGCACAGTATGAGGCAGATATGTTGTGGGTTTTGTTGTTTTTTTTTTTTTTTTTCTTCAAACGGGAATAACTCGCAAGTCAAGGAGGGAGCGAGGGAGCGCAGCCGCTCAAAGCCATGCGGCGGTGACACAAAATGAGCAACCTTATTAGTTTATTAGGCGCATCGCAGGCGGCGGGGGACCACCTTCCGCAAATAACTGAGTGTTTTCGGGCAAACGGGACGCTGACGGTTCTCTTGCTTTGGAAAGAAACCAAGGCAAGACTTTGCCGTTCTTTTCTGCTGGCAATTAGGTTCCAAAGGCAAAGCTGCTGGATTTGTTTTTTTTCCACCCTAAACAAGTCAATTTCTGACCGAAATGAAAACGTGTACTTGGTAAGAAAGATGAAAAAGAGCAGAAGTTTGTGCCTTGCCCCTGTGGATTATCCGTGAAGTTGGCAGGCCATCCATTTGTATCCAGCAGCAACTTTTATAGACCCCTATCGTATTACAACACACACAGATGCTTTTATCATTAAAAGAAAATAAAAAAAAAACCTCTCTCCAGTGTGCTGAATGGCACTGCTTGCCAGCCAGATACCCAACCCTTCCGCTTTCCTTCCCGTCCCCAGGCACTGCCTGTTCCCTCACTGGTGCCGGTGGGACCGTTTTGCTCTGTGATGAGCCCCACTGTACTCTTCTCCCCGGGGTTAAGCCTGTGCGTCCCTCTGTGTGAGGACTGCGGGCCAAATCTGGGAGATGAGCAGGAGCTTTGCTAAGCGGGAGCCACTGAAGTGCGTTTCCAGAAGCTGGTGAGCACAGGGAGTGCAATGACGGTGCTTTGCTGAAGCCTTAAAGACCTCGATCCCCGCCGATGGGCCACAGGGCTCCGCTGTTGTTCCCAGACAGCAGGCCCAATCCTCCAGCCCACGGGCCACCCGCTTTCCAAGGCTGCCAGGCCAAGCCCCTGGGCACGGGATGCATCCATCAGGCCAAGCCCTGGGCAGGGGTTGCATCCCATCAGCATCCCGTGCGGATGCAGGGTGACTGGTGGCCGGGAAGGGCTCTGGGTACCCCACGCTACTGGCAGGGCCAGGGCTGCCGGCAGGTCCCCTAGCAGGACTGCAGTGATGTTATGGAGCACGGGGCAGGTCCGCCTCACCCCTTGCCACGGTCCTCGGACGGTCAGCCTGGCTGAGAAACACGACCAGCTGTGTATTTTTCAAAAGCGGGTTTTGTGAGCGCGTTTTGAAACTGGAGGCATTTGAGACTCGCTCGATAGTTTGCCTTTGAAAGGGCACGCACAAAAAGCCGTTTTCCTCACCAATACCACCACTCGGGGCCGGGGGAGGGGGAATATTTCGTTGAAAGCCATTGCTCTGCGTACGCCCATATCTGTTGCACGTGTACATGCGCTCAGAGTCAAAGTCAAAGGCAAAGGGTGGTTTATGTCAGCGCTGGGTTTAGCTCTGCTCTCCCAGAATAAGATAAATGTAAGTGATGAAGAACTCCTGGGGCTGGCTGAACTCATTTTGTATTCAACACTGCCCGGCCCTTTTCTCTTCCCTTTCTCCTTCTCTTTGTATGTTCAAGCCTACTTGAGTTTCTTTTTTTCTTTTGTAGAAGTTGGTTCTTTTGAAGCGGTTCGAGGCACGCCCTGCCGCAAAGGGAACTTCACGGGAGTCGGAAACACAGGCACACCGGTCTGAAACACTTACTGTA
>NW_009646499.1:2237453-2242756 GCF_000708025.1 Charadrius vociferus
GCTACAAAAGTTGGGGGGGGGGGAACAACAACGACGACGGACTTGCAAAAAGCCTCTGTGCTTACAGCTAGAGACATTTTCAAAGCACACAAAACACATGGGTTAGCCCTCAGCTTAATTGGACTCAATTGCTCGTTCAATCCCATTTCAAGATCAGCCGGCTGCTCTGCAGGCATCACTGCTCGTTGGGAAGTATGTTATTCCTTCTCTTCCCTTGCTCCACTTTCTCCACATATTCTCCCATTTCCTTCCTTTCGAAAAGCAGAGGGGGAACCCTCTCCGTGCATCCCCTGGCTCGTGATCTGGTTTTCAGGCAGTTAAACGCACGAGTGGATAGAGACAAAGTTGTGAGTGTCGCTTACCAAGGTCAGGTAATTCCCACTGAATCCCACCCACAACCTGCCCAGGCCTCCAGCAAGGGGAGGGAAGGGGGATTCCTGCTCACCTGGTGATCGACCTGCGCCCTGGAGTGGCAAACCCCGTCTAGAAGCTACTACAGTGAGCTACAGTAAACACAGTACGATGCACAATGTACGATGCACAGCCTTGATAATTTTCAGTCTCATCTACTGCATCTTCAGAATATTCACCCAAACAAAGTGTTCATATTTACATTACTCAGAGCAAGCGAGCTTAAAGCAGAGGAGGGTCCAGCAGCAAGTCTTAGACTCCTCCTCTGATCAGTGCCTGATGCTTTACTGTCAAATGTGTTTTAAACACACATTAGAAGAGACGAGGGCAAGGAACGCAAAAGCCCAGGTACCCGGGACATCACTACGGACTCCAACGTTTGTGCAAGCTGCCCCTTTCCACTCGCGAATGAATAATCAGGACCACGTTACCGCTGAAGCAGACGTGCCCTCATTTCTGCAGAGCAATCTTCCTGGGCAGATCGTTACAATTATCCGATGTCGTTCGCTTCAACTCTTTGAGGGTCTGTAAAACTAATTCCCGTTTCTTGGTGACATTTCCCCCCCGTAAAGATCTAGTGCAGACCTATGCTCTGGGCCCAACCCTGCAGATGCTTTCTGTTGTGTACAGTCGATTCTAGCGCAAGTACTCCCACTGCCTCCAAGAGAAATGCAAAGCAGGGCTATAACAATACTTGCCTACCTCCTGGGGTCATTGTAAGGCATAATGAATTCAGCTTTGTAATATATTTGGAAATCTTATCTACAGAATTTATACCCAGATATACTTTGCCCCTTTACTTAAATGGCTGTAACTGTTACTGAGAATGTAATTTATGCTCATGTTTTAAAAATAAAAAGCTTCGTATTCAAGGAAGCATCACTGATAATAACAATTTTCCTTTGGTACTTTGTTTTAAACACTTTCTTCTTTTTACAAAGCATTTCCCCTAAAATTGCTAAATGCCTTCAGTCCCACCAAAGTCTCTGAGAGTTGAGGCCCTTTTCAGCTGTGGGACACTGTCAACAACAGACCTCCAGAAAAAAAAAAAAGAAAACAAAACCATTGAGAACCACACACAGGGGTTTGCTGGGCTATTGCTATGGTCTGGTAAGTACTGCCATCGCCCCAGATGATCAGAGGGCCTGGTTTGGAAGGCAGCAAGCAGTTTCCTTCTGTCCTAAGCTCAGAAAGCCTGACCACAGAAGTTACTTGCTTGGTTTCACGTGCTTGGTCACTGCTTCTGACAGTAACTATAGCCTGCAGAGCTGGCAATAGCTCAGACAGGCAGCTTTTGGATTAGGATCTGTGTTACCAAGTATATCGCAGAGCCAAGCCCTTGGAAGAAGAAGAGTTAATGACTTAAAAATAATTATACCCTGCACAGAATTGGAAGCTTTTCCTTGCAGTGCAAGACTGCTTTAACACAATGGAAACACAAGTATCAGACCCAAGGGATCTGTTTGTGTCAGAGGCTTTATACCTTCCCCATCCTTGATCTCCTCATCTCTTTCACAGCGATGTTATTCCAGGCGTAGTTTGTTCGCCCTTTACAGCAGGAACAATTCTGCTGGTCCTGTGCGTGCTCACACACACCACCCACAGGTCCATCATTTTAGTCACTCTTGAAATAAGCAACAACAGAACCCTAACAACTATCTCCTGCTTAAGACATGGCATGTTAGAAAGTGCTTTAAAAGCAAGTGTTGTCTATCGTGCTTTCATTAGGCTGTTACTTAATGCGTTTTACTGATATAACTCACTTAACCAAGAAAATGACTGGTGCCATCAAGAGTTTTACAGCATAAGAGCAACACCTCATCTGGTTTAAGATTGGAGAATTAACATCCATCCATCCATCCATCCATCCATCCACAGAGACAATACATTCCCTTCAAATCGCAGCTGGTCACCTCCGCTTGCTCTCAATGGCTCCTACACATGAGCCCAGGGAGTGTAAGTACTCCGGATTTCTAAGCACGTAGAATTGCTGGTACTAGATTTTTTTTTTTTTTTTTTAAACCGATCACCACAGCATTCCCCTTTTCACTGTCACTTCAGCCATTGCACAGAGTAGTTTTTGCTCTGGGAATAGATTCTAATCACAGGATGGAAGTATAAACTAAAAATTTAGCTTGCGGACTCTCTGTGGCACAGTAGTAACATGTTTCAGTAGACAAGTGGGAAAAAATAACAGTTGATGTGTAAGCATGAGGAAAAAAGGAAAAAAATCTGACATCTTAAACAGTCTGTGTTGCCTCTCAACAACAGCATTACTAGAGCAGTAACCTGGGAGCGTGTGGGGGGAATTGCTTCAGTCATGCTGGACCTTTGATACGGTGTTCTCACATCCATCATCTACAAAGCTCTTGGCAATTAGGCAGCCGTGTGCCTGAAGGATGTTTCTTAGTAGTGGAAATGCCAGCCTGGAATTTGAACCTTTGCAGGACTCCCGAGGACAGAAGGTCTCTAAAATGCAAAGAGTAAATATTTAAAGCCACAGAAGTCAAAATAACGCAGAGAACAGTGCTCCCTCTAAGGGGGAATTAAGCAAATGAATGGACCCAAGCTGGTGCTGATCAGCACCTCACATCAGTCCCCCAGAGCAGAGAGTATTTCCCCACAAAAGAAACACTTGTCAGCCAGGAAAATACTACCTTGCCATCCATGGGAAATCCTCCTGTTTAATCCCCGATAGCAGAGAGCACAGAGGCTTCTATGAACAATCCATTTCCAACACAACACAGCACCAACACAACTTTCAGGAATTACCCCCGTGAAAGGCTGTGAAAACAAACCCTTCTGAAAACATCTTCATCTGGTCTATGACCTTGTAAATTAGGATGTCTTAAGAATTTTTAAATACTTTTAAAACGAGTAGAACCAGAATCATTCTAATAATTCTTTTTTCTTTTTTTTTTTTTTCTACATGGGGTTAAGCCACACATATATCTCCCAGAAAGATTTTAAACAAATCCTGCATATGACAAAAATGTGAGCATTTTAAGAGGCGTAAGCTTCAGGGACATCTCAAAATGCCGAGCTGTGCAGAAGACTCTTTCCAGTCTACACGACAACATATAGCTTCAGTGGAACATTGCTTGCAGTGCCTGCCACAGGGGTCCCCATTTGTTGTGTTCAGAGACAGGATGCTCAGTCACAGTCCTGTAGCTCTTGGGAAGCAGGTGTCCTGTGGCAGCAGGCTTGCAAAATCCTTCCGGTGGCAAGATCTGTACCTCTGGCATACCCCTGAGCTGCAGATCTGATTGCTTCAGAGCTGGAGGGAGACTTGCGACAGTTTGTAAGAATTTCTCTCTTGCCGGCAAGCAGGCTGTTTTGAACTCTGTAAAAGTTTTAGGAATTCCCACAGGGTGAAGCCTAATGTTGATCTGCAGTGTGCAAGAGCTATGTTGAGGGAGAAGGCGAGGCGTGACACAGCTGGTGGCCTGCAGAGGCCAGGCACTTGAGAGCTTCCATCAGGAACTCCCAGTTTTCAGTAGCCTGGGTGTATAGCTCTCACAGTCCATGTGACATCCCCTGTGTGGGTCACTCAAGTGTCCAGTGTGAGAAGCCCAGCAGCTCAGCTTTGGAAGAAGGGGTGGCCAGGGGTAACTGCCATCCCATCCTCCTCGTTTGTGAGCACAAAACCCCACCTCTTGCTTCAGTGTGGCTGTTGCATCCATGCCGCTAGAAATTATTTTTGCTGCAGTCCTGCGTTGTTATGGTTTGAGAAAACCCACAAAAGTTTACTGTTGTTTAGACAATTAGTGTCTCACCCGATGACCCCTCCCCACCTGTAAAGGGGAATCGGGAAAAACCAGGAAACCCAGGGGTTGAAATATAAACAGATTTAATAGAATAAGACTAGATAACTAACATTAATAGCACTAAAGAACCACTATTGATCCCAACAGCAACATAAAATATAGAAGGACTATACTCAGCCAATTCTATCAGTAGGAAGCTGTGCCCTCCCAGCAGTGGGCAGCAAATGTTGGACACTGAGCGCTACAGCTTCAGAAGGAAAGGAAGGGCTCAGGGGTCCGTCACCAGGGCAAGAAGTTCTCAGGATCGCCACCATTAAGGGAGAGAGCACACTTCTCAGCAAACTTTCTAATTTATATTGAGTGTAATGTTCATGGTATGAAATAATCCTGTTGGCCAGCGTGGGTCAGGTGCCCGGGTCTCGCATCTCTTCATCCCTGCAACTGGCGAGCTCAAAAAACTCTGAGACCTTGAAACCCACACACCATAGCTAGCTATGAAGTAAATATTTTCACAAATTCAGACACCAGTCTTCTAAAAGTGCACTTTTCCCAAGCATGAAAAGAAATTAGTCCTCTATCACTCAAACCAGGACACGCGTGCATTCGCCTGCCGGCGAGAGAGCGAAGAGATGTCTCGGAGGCAAGGCGGCGCGCAAGCAACGTTCTCCAAGAGCTGCTTTCCTGAACGAAATCCTGGTGTCTCCACCGCTCCCTCCGTGCCCTGCCACAGCCTGGGCATGGCACGGACATGTCTCTCCTACCTCCCCCGGCGAGACGGGTCTCCCCAGCTCAGGGCACCCGCTTTTGGTGGCGCAGCTGCTTGGTGGGGGCACCCCACTCTGGCCTTGCAGAGCCCAGGCCAAGCAACCCAAAAAGCCCCTCCAAAGCCTCAGCCCTCGTGAGATGGCGGCAAAGCCCACCGGCCCCGGCCCCGTCCTCCCTCCCCATCCCCTCGGGTGGGGTGTGCGCCCCGGGGCTGCCCCTCTGCCGGCAACAGGTTGAATATTGTAGGTGTGGGCGATTAAAGTGTCGCCGGCACAATGGCGGTCTGTGTCCCATTCGCCACGCCCGGGCTCCTCTTTGCAAAGCGCACACAAGAGGTGACACGCCGCTGGCCCCCCCCAT
>NW_009646499.1:2243419-2306214 GCF_000708025.1 Charadrius vociferus
TGCCTCCGGCCGAAGCACCCCCACGGGGGAGCGCAGCCCACCTCTGGCCAGGCCGTAGGCAGCAGCGAGGAGCCAGGTAAAGCCACCAAGGAGTCAAGGCAAGGGTTAGGCGAGGCAGGTGATGTGCAGGAGGTAGATAGCTGACAGTAAATTCGAGCCAGGTGAAAAGACAAGGACAAATTTAGCCCCTTCGGTCTGCTTGTCATCAGCTGAACCAAGCAACGTCGCTTTTCTTTGAAAATTAACTAGATCAGAACCAAAACTCTCCCTAAGGGAAAGACCCAGCTAGGTGTCCTACCAAGGAAACAGCCTGCTGGGTTCGGGGGCTTCGTGCTCCAGCAGCAGAGTAACTGGTGCTAACAGTGAGGGCTTTTTTTTTTTTTTCTCCATCTTTTCCTACTTTTTTGGCCACGCTTTTGCGAGTGACCACCATTCTTTGAGGAAGATGAAGTGTGGGGCAGTGGCGATATATATACAAAAGCACTGCACCTGATAGTTCCATACATGCCTTCAACCTATGAAATGATAGAAATTCATGTTTGTACTCCAGGTTAACTTCTGTTTATACTCCTTATTAACTTCAGCAAATGACTATATGCCAGGGATCGTAACCCACTGGCTGTAAGTTTTAGAAGCAAAGCTGCTTGTAAGTGTTGATATTTATGGACTAAATGTTTAGAAATCTTTATAGAAATAGGTTTTCCCTTTTCAAACGACTCACATAAGATTTAACAGGCCTAATATACATATGAATAGGCCTACGTTGTCAGATGAGACAGAGAGTCTTTAAAACTGATCACAGTGATATTTCAAAAGTCAGATTTTCACGTGTATAGCAGCTCTATTTCTACCTCTCTTTCATCTTGATGTAGGAGAAACAAAGCTCCCTGTGCCCCATATCAGCTATATACCTTCTGCATTGTATAGATAGTCTAACAGGACTTTTTTTTTTTTTTAAAAAACATATAAAGTGTTCTAGGGAACTCTGTTTTGTTGAGGGAGGGAGAAGAAAACTTCCTCTGCAATCTCCTAAACCTGCCGAGATATAAAACTGATCCAAGCAACAGCAGACATTATTCAGAAAGGTCTGTAAAAGTTGGAGCAAGACAAACCATTGCAGTGGTGCCTGAGCACTATTTCGGAAACCAACATGCTTTTCAGTTACACTACATCAATTTCTTGCTGTGTTCGCTGTCATGCCGCAGAGGCTGTTCTTTAAAAATGTGTCAGATAGTAGGAGTAGCAAGTAACCACATTATTAGCTTTGTTCACACTATTTGCTTTCTTTCTCCCGTTCCCCCGTGTGTAAGCAAAAGAATTAATTAGTAACAACATGGGTCAGCTGTGATTACTCTTACTGTGGTCCACAGTGAATATTCATATACAGGGGAATATTCAAAACCAAACAAGACCTCCCCACTGTGTGTGTGAAGAAGCATGTCCCTGGCCAGTGGGGGAGAAAGGCACGCTTACCAGCGGTGGCAGGGCTACAATGCACTCTCAGAGCTGCCCACTCCTCCCCCCCCCCCCAACCCCCCCCCCCCCCCCCCCCCCCCTTTTTTTTTTTTTCTGGCAAATATAACACAAACAACTCATGAGAAGGTTTTGGGTGGTGTTTTTTTTTCCCAGCCACGATTTTTAAATTTCTAGCAGTCGTCACATCAGGCTCCCAGGCAAAATGCTTGCCATGGCATCCTCTGGCTGTGCCAGGGTGGGAAAGGAGGGTCCCTCTGCAGTCAAGCAAGGGGAGTAAGTGGCACCTCTGAGCCTTTCTTTGAGTGGCAACCGAAATTAGATTCAGGTGGGGAAATTTCCTATATGTAGAAGGAGGATATGATCTTTCCATTCATGAGGCTGGTTCCCATAGATTTTTGCAGATAGGGCTTTGATCCAGTTGAAGATAACCTGCTTAGTTAGAAGGGACTGCTGAGAATGGAGGGGCTGTTTTCCACCTCCCTGGCCTGCTATGTTTTTTCCAATCATGTCCCATCTACAGTCAGGTGCCAGCATGGGGGACTGGGACATTGCACCCTGCGTAGCAGTGATGCTGCAGGGAAAGGCAGGCAAAGCTCGGCTGTCCTGGTGGGTGTCCAGGTGTGAACCCTCAAATTAGGGGTGGGGGACATCTTTGTGCTGAAATAAATGCTCCTTTCTCATGCTGCTTTCCATAGCCTCCCCTGACTCTGGTGCTGGGGAGGAGGGGAATTAAATGGAGGGTGGGGATGGCAAGAAAGCAGCTGACACAGAGCTGTTGGGGGGGAGCCCAGCTGCAGAGCACTCACCTGGGGGCTGTAACGCGAGGCATTCATGGGGCAGTCAAAACAAACCTGTGTGTTACACCTTGGCAGGGGCTGGACCTGAGCTGCCAGTTTCCATGCCCTGGGAGGCCAAGTAATGATGCTGCCGTGCCACCTGCAGTGTGGGTCAGGATAGCAATTTAGGGAAGCACCTGCAGCCGTGTGGTTACTTGAGCTCAATGTCTCAAGCAGACACGCATGTGCACCCCTCAATTTTTATTAATTAATGGGTTTGTCTTAAACTCCTTATTTTGGTTGGGGGGTGGGGTGGTTGTCAGTCTTATAGTGGATGATAGCTGGATTTGCAAATAAAGCTGTTGTTAATTTTTGTTTTGGCACTCCACAGCAGTCCCTTATGCCAAGTTATGTTGGGGTATCACCCCATTGGAACAAGGAATGGGACACAAACTTTTCTGCTTTTAGAAGGGGGAAAAAATTGTCCTGCATTGACAGAAAGGTTGGCCTTCCTAGTGCTGGTAGGAGTAATTAGCTACAGGAGCACTGAGCTGTCATGTCAGGGTGGAGGGGTGTCCTGTGCTTGCTGGGCTGCAGATAGCTTTCTTTTTTTCCAGTGGTATGGCAGTTTTTGATCCCACACATTAGTACCGTGGCTCATATGGTCACTGTGCCTGTTCACATATGCCTTGCTTTGGGCAGCGTGACCAGCACCTCTGGGGAAAGGTCCCCGTTGTGGGATGCTAATCTGGTGTACAAAGGGCTCCTGCCCCAATCCGTGGCACTCTCCAGCTGCTGGTGGCCTTACACACCACTTCTGCGGGGAGCTAGGGAGAAATGCGTGATCTACGTATCTGCCTCTGTAGCCCTGCTTATGAGCCTCAGGTATGTCCATAACAGCTCCTGCTGTTTTTAAGGGGCCAAAACTGCTCTGAAATGACTGCTGGGGCAGAAGGAGCAGCAGTGAAATTGTGTCTCTGGCCTGTGACTGGGACAGCCATTGCCTCTTCCTACTGCCAACTCACCCGGGTGGTGTAACCTTCAGTTTTCCAGCTGTGATATTTTCTTTCCTTCTGACAAATGTTACAGAAATAAATTCTGTAGTACACGCAAAGCGTCATGCCACTGTGATGAAAGGGACGGGGGTGGGGCAGATTTTGGAAGTCTTGACAGACAGTAAATTTACTTTTATAACTATACCTCTTGAAAGGTTGGTTTGTTTTTTTTTTTTCATGAAACTTATGGCTCCTGTAATTTTGGGGCATTGGTACAGTTGTTCAGTTAGGAATTCATTAGGCCATGAATCCTTTTGCCTGCACTGACCTTTCTTTGGAGGCTTCTATTTCTGACCTCACGAATGACGCCTTGGGTGAGACATGACAAGCTGATAAGTTGTGATGATGAGTTTGTGGTTGCCCACTGGTCTTGGTGTGATGTGTGGTTGCGTGTGTTCATGCCCCAGTGTTTACCAAAAACTTTGTTTACGACTCATACCTAGGAGCAGATACTTGATTTTGACATTTATTTCAAAACAGGTCTGCAGACTGAAGAGGAAACACAGATAGCTGGACTGAGAGAAAAAATGGGTAAAGCAGGGCTGTGTTGGTACGATGCCTTTGTTGTTTTGGAGACTGGTTTTTTTTCATTAGCTACACCAACAAGTGTGCACACAGGAAGCTGGTTTGCTTTTTATGTCATCACCTTTGTGCAGAGTTGAGAAGTTAAACTTATCTGGGGTATTAAGCTGCGGTATGCTGTATTGACCCAGCTACAGTGAGTGTTCAAGCACAGAACGGCAGCTTTACATTCTCATCACTTTGTAGCATCCTACACGAGTGTGGAAGAAAGAGAAAAAGATAGAATCATAGAATCATAGAATTGTCTAGGTTGGAAGAGACCCTTGGGATCATCGAGTCCAACCATCTTCCCTACTCTACAAAGTTCTCCTCTACACCATATCCCCCAACACAAGATCTAAACGGCTCTTAAACACATCCAGGGATGGTGACTCAACCACCTCCCTGGGCAGCCTATTCCAATGCCCGACCACTCTTTCTGTGAAAAATTCTTTCCTAATGTTCAGTTTAAAATACTAAGTACTAAGATACTTCTAAAAAATCTGATCTATTTAGGGAAACGACACTAGCACTTTGTTTTGTGAAGACAGGAGGGAAACCCAGGAGACTTTGGCTCTGGTCATGCTGCAGCTGAGTCAGTGACAGCTGTAATCATTCACTTGATTGATGCAGCAGGACTATTTTTTATCTCCAGGTATTTTCCCATTGGTCAATAGAAACATCTCCCTAAGTGATTCTTTGAAATCAGATAAATATGTTTTCTTCCGCTGCTTGCTTTTTTGTTTGTAGCTGGTACGTCAAAATGGTTGTTTGACTGGAATCAGCATGCAAACAACTCATCTTTATATACAGCTGGCTTGCATTTCCAGTGGAGCTACTGCAGCAGACACACTTGGCAGTCTTTAACACTATTACTTCACTGGCTTTTTATTTAAAGAAAGAAAGAAGTGTCATACACCTTAATGTACTCTGTTACAGAGAGTACATAGGCAGTATCTGTAGAACTACCTAGCTCAAGAGGTGTGTCTGAGCATAAGTGACAGGGACAATGCCTGTGTTAAAGCGACTGACTTATGATGCCAGCAGGACAGCATTTTCCCAGAGGTCACGATTATGTTACAGATCAAGAATAGCCTAAAACGAGGACCCTGATCATGTGAGCATCCTTATGGCTAAGGGAACCCCTACTAGACGCACTGTAATATGCGTAAGGGCTTGTAGGGTCAGCGCCTCAGTTTGCCATAGCTCTGCCTCAGAGAAAACACATAGAGCTTGTCCCTTGGCTGATTTTTATGAAATAATAAAAGTAGCCAGATTATAAAAGCTTCTAGCATCCTGTTGCTAGGCATTTAGTGCCCACTGATGTACGAGCCTATTTGCATTAGTGCATAGGTACCTTTAAATTTTAACCTCAAGTCTCTTTCAATAATCTAACTTTCTTCAGATTTTTATCTTATCTGGATTCTTTTTTTTTTTTTTTAATGTAGCAATGACTTGAGGACTCCTTCCAATGTATTTTTGAAACTACAAGATGAAATCCCCTGCATGCCTGCTAAGCTTAATAAAAAATTGTAGGTGGTAAAAAATATTATTCAGTGAATGAAATGTACTGAACGTAAAAAGCCAGCAGACAAACTCTGGATGCTGCAAGTTAAACCCTCGTGACTGATGTTATTGCAGTACCTCCTGCATGACTTACTAAGAATTAGGCCATTAAGTTTACCATGTTAATGAAACTTAAGGATTGAGAAGGCCATAATGAAATATGGGCTAAACTCTCTCAAACCAAAACTTTTGTCAAATCTAAAGGCAGTGTATGTCCAGTACCAGAGCAACCAAACTGCTGTGCAAATAAAGATGGCAGAATGTGATTCTTTAAAAATAATGACCATGTTCCAAGAAAATTCCTGGATTATCCTAAAAAGGATGGAGGTGGGATGCAGTATTTCTACAAATCACGTCCATTAGATGTCAGTGCCAATGAACTCTAAAATCATTCTCCAGAATGCTGTCTGTATATGTTTTCTGAAATCTAAGCCTGACATTGATACACGTAGTAAACCTTGGTGATTTCCATGGATACTCTGGACTGAGCTGACTCAAAGCAGTGTGGTGAGCTCATCCCATCTCCAGGAGCTAAATCCCCTTCAGTAATGATGTGGCAAAAAAGTTCATGAGTGGACGCCTTGCCACAGGCCAAAAATTCCACAGTACTCAGCAATTAAACAAGAAGAAACACAAGTTTAGAAAACAATTTTATTAGACAAATTATTTAGACAAATTATACACAGAAAGCTCTGCCACTTGTAACTGAGGCCTCCAAAAAGTGTTTTGTATATTTGTATAATAGGCAACACATCAAAATAGGCCTATTTTAAATATCGTACATGGTTAACAGGTTTCTTTTAATAGCTAAAATCACTGCAACATCTGGTATGTCCCTACGTAGCTTGTTGGAAAGAAATATTCTTTTTTTTTTTATTATTTTACTCAGAAGTGTGGATGAGTTCATGAATGTTACAAGGAGGAAGCAAGTTGTGCATGCTTTTAGACACTTGCTACCCTGGAAACAAAATGGCCTTTTGCACGATAAGAATTTGTTCTGCCTTACACAGTAGACAATATTTGAAGATTTAGTACAAAAAACAGTGACAGTACAAGATGCTCCCCCAGAACAGAATTAGCATCAAAATAGAATAGATCTGAAGAATATACCTTTTAATTTATCCTAAAGCAAATCACATAGGCTGATTCCTATTAATTCTAGCCAAAGAATGAGTTAGGTTAAAATAGGTGTATGATTGCATTAAAAACAAAACCAAACCAAAAAACCTCACAGGATAAACTGCTTGCTTTCTACTTAACCGCATTTTTAGTTTTAAGGATTACAAATTGAAAGCTCTTCCTACGTTTCTAACAGGTAACAGTGTTACTTTAAAAAGCTGATGCCAAAGTGGGCACTGGTTTTGCTCTCACTGCTGTTCTTTCTCTTGTTCTATACAGTTGGCACTAATGTAAAAAATACATAGCTCCTCTAAATCTAACTTAACATATAAAGGGTTAAAATGAGCGCCTGTTCATATTTTTTTTTTCCTTAGAACAACACATGAATATAATTAAGGCCACATCCGTATTTCTCGAGGGCTTTTTTTTTTCCTTTACTAACACCATTATTGTATCGAACAACTGTACTGATTTGGAGAATAATTTATTGACCTTTGACCTATGTTTAATCTTCTCTAGAGCTATATTAGTCGTTCATGAACGTGGTATACCTAAGAGAGAGTTCCATTTGTCTAATTAATTAAAAGTAAAATTATCAAGGTTAGCCTTATAGAATGCTCAATAGCCAATGCAAAACCTAACCAAAGGAGTTACATCTAGGTACAAACATTAAATTGCCCCAGATGTTCTAATAAAAAAGTATAAAATATGCTCTGTTGGCAAACGATGCAAGTCAGAATAACATTAAAGCAACCTGTCTTTTCTAAATGAAAAGACCCCCTGCACTGTACATCTTTCCTGTATACAACACATTTTTACTAAAGCTTTATTAAATGAATTGCAATGCAACGGCTGCCATAGCTATATATACATGTATATATATATACATACATGTGTATATATGTATATATATATGTATGAGATACTAATTTATTTAACACAACAGAGGCTTCTGCCATATGATACAGTTTACTGTACATAAGAAAAACTTTTAACACTGTACAATCACATAAAGGTCATATGCACTGTTGCAGTGCAAAAGTAGATTTAACTGTAGTCTTCACTGGCATAGTAATGGCTTTTTGTAGTCCTACAAAATTGCATTCTTGTATTACGGGGCCTGATCGATCTTTAAACTTCATTTGTTTTGTGTTCATTTTTTTCCTTTTTTTTTTTTTTCTTTTGCCTTTTTTTTTTTTAATTTTTTCGTTTTTTTAAACTGCAGGGTTTGCCTTTGGTCCACAGTTAAAAGGACACACAGCAGTGGAGCACTGACTGGATGCAGCAGAATACATGAAAAGGACTTAAGTTATTGCAATTATAGTAAAAAAAGGTGGTGTAGGAGGAGGAGCAAATGCCCTTCTGTAAAGCAATCCTCAGGGTTTTTCTATGCATGAATTGCTGCGCATTTCCTATATTTAAAGTATATGAAAAGCTTGAAGTAACCGAAACCTAACATGGTGATAAACCGAGAATAAGTGATTCAAGTAGTAAAGAGAATAAGGGGAGACAGAGGAGACCAGACTGAGAAAGCAGAGAAGAGAAGGAGGAAGAGTTGTTACTAATAATCCTGATTCTTAAATAAAATTAAAAAAAAAAAAAAAGGAAAAAACCTGAACAGAAAATAACTCCCAAACAAAATAAAAAACACCACAACACACCTCAAAACCCAAAAAAATAAGGAAAAGAAAAAAGGTTACATCCATGTTAGTCCCACAATATTACAGCTGCTCCTTGCAAAGGGAGTCCTAAAAAAGGAACAGTGAAGAAACTTGGTCTGATGCTCAGATGGAGGTGCCTCGGTCTGGGTCACTACCAATATTCAGCCCCAGAGTAGGAGTTGGTTGGTAAGGGATAGATGACATTGTTTTGATGGGGCTTCTGAAGAAGCCACCGTTGGGTGCCCTGTGCCTGAAAGGGCCAGTTCGGTGGTCGGGCACGCTGCCGAAGGAGAAACCCGAAGCAGCTTTAGCAGACAGCGTGCGGCTCAGAGTCTGGATCTGTTCTGGTATGAAGGTGGTTGTGGTGATGTGAGTGTTTCTGAAGTCACTGATTTGCTCCAGTGCCTGACGTGTGGGTAAAGTGTCAATGTCCAGTGGGGTCAAGTCAATTGACGACGTGGAGAACTGTTTATGAGGACTGTCGTCGTCTGTACAGAGGCTGTTCACGCGCCTGTGGAGATGCTCCAGGTCGATCTCCTTGTCGTCCTGGGGAATGAAAAAAACAAGAGGCACCACTCACCATTGCCATTTGTGCTGGGTTGAAGCTTCACAGTGCTATCAGAACTGCTAGGGAAGCACAACGCCCAATTAACTACAGCTGGCTGTTGACTGATGGCATCTCTGAATGTCACCAGCAAACACCTCCCCAGCCTGAAGCGGGGTGGGTAAACCAAACGGAGGCAGACCCTTACACCACAGCTACCCTCAAACCCTGAATCCGAACAACAAATCTCCAAGAGCTACTGGTTGATTTTTGTCAGGAAAAGCCAGGCTCGGAGTTAGGTGGGTTGGACTAGCAAGAGCTGAACAGCAGTAAACTTTGTGCCATGAAAGCAAAGAATAATCTCAAACACCTGGGACGATGCCAGTTCTTCATCTCTGCAATGAGGACTAAATTTGAATGTCAACATGGGTGGCTCTGAGGGATCAGGTTGCCATCTTTGTCATCCTCTCAGGGCTCGAGAAAGGGCTAAAAACATCTCAGGTTGCTTTTTGCCTTTGTAATACAAATTCTGGCATAGAAAGGCTGCACTTCCAGACAAAAATCCAAGCACTGGTGACTCACTCACATCACACAGAAAGGAGTACATCAGGCAATTTTAAATTACAGTGCCAAAAGAGGGATTCATCCTCCCCTTACCTACAAAGAAGCAATTCCATTGATTCTGATGGAATTACCCTCTTGTGGGTGAGAAGAAGAGAAGGCGGCCTGGGGCATTTATTAGAATATATCATCCCTCCTCTTACCTCTGTCCCTTTTCCTTCTTAAATCTCTCCTCCCAGAGAGAGTTAAACAGTTTGTTTGTTTGTTTGTTATAATCGAGAATTTAAATGCATGGCAATTAAAAAAACCAGGAGAAAGTCCTGGGTGACACAATAAATCACCAGTATTGTACATAGATATTTCTACTGAACTGCAAAGCTTAATTCAAAGCAACATTAAGTATACACGTACAGGGGTATTCCCTCAGTCTAGGTAGCGCAGCTCATTCAGAACAAAAATCGATTTCAACTAACCTTAAAATTTACCTTAATCTTTGTGAAATCTACTGGCTCTTCCAGGCCGCTAGAAATATCTCACACTCTAGGACCTCACAGAGGATAATTAGGCAGCCGATAGATGTGCACTGATGACTTCCAGCCTTGATTACTGCAATTCAATGACTGGCTTGATCCAGAGCTCCCTGAATCAATGGCAAAACTCCTAGTATACCAAATGGGCTTGAGATCCCTCCTTTGTCTAGGAATGAAGTCAAGCACTCTGAAAAAGTCCACACCTAGAACAAACTGCACGAGTTCATCTACTTAGCAAAATGGATCACCAAATATTTGCACTGGTACCACGCCGAACGCAGAGCCTGACTGGAAGGAAGCTGAGAGGCCAGCTCCCCTCCGGGATTTTACTCTCCGAGGGCAGGGACAGGGAGACAAACTGGGCGGAAAGGGGCAGGGAACGGGGTACAGGGATCTCCCAGGGACTGGACGATCACTGACCAGAGGCTTTGGTTTGAGTTCATCACGAGAGGGAAAGAATGCAGCGCTCATTTCTTGGACTTAGCTTTCTATCTATAGTTTATTCACATGTGGACATAGACATGGATGCACATTACAACCACACAGGTGACACCAAAACCAAACGCATTCACCAAACGCTCTCTCCTAAAAACTTTGGAGCTGCATATGGATGCAGGAGAACTGGGGCCACATCGGAAGCTAAAGAAATACACAGAGGCTCTGTTAGCGTGTGCAAGTCATGACTATGTCTCTGAGGTACAGTCCTAAATATTTTTCTTTTTTTTTTGGTTGGTTTTTTTTTGTTTGTTTGTTTTTAATTTTGAAAAAAACATACAAACACTTTGTAATTGAAAATGTCAATCGAGAAAAGATTGGAATTTCATCACTTCTGAGCCTCTATAAGTTACTCAAAATATTCCTCTTTCTTCTCTTACAGAGATGCATTTGGGGCTAGGGTCAGACCAGTGAAAATATATAAGCGGTGATACTCTCCCATGCTTAGCCCACAACCCGATCTCCACCCAATCGATACACCAAAATGAGACCCACTCACAGTAAGATTGTGCATATCTCCATAATATGATCTTTCCTCTTCTCTCTTGTGTGATCAGTAGTGAAATATTCAGCAGTTTTCACATTTAAATTATCATCAGGCTTCAGAGTCAACATCCCATTGAGATTACTGGGGCAGTTCATACTTCTCTCAGAGCTACCGTTTAAGGCTGTCTGCAGACTCAGGCAGACATCATTGAATGGGTTACTTCTGGTACGCGACTGAAATGTTATCTTCGCAACCATAAGACAATTTTTTTCAGTATAAATGCTTGCATTCTGGAGCACAAGATGGCAGCCACCAGGAAAAAGGGTTGGCTTGCTGACCACAAACTGGCCCAATCTGACCCCCGACTCTGGACTAGTGGCCTGGAAGAGCCAATGGATTTCATGGAAGCTAAAATGAATTTTAAGAAAGTTAGTTAAGATGTATTTCTTTGCTGAATGACCCCCACATCCAGGACAGTGGGGACATTCAGCACATACGTCCGCGTTAAACTCAATTTTGAGCCAAGCTTTTCAATTTAGTGTTGAGACGCAATTTTAAATGCCCACGCAATTTTAATGCCATGCAATTTTAATGACCACGTAACAAAGATCAAGGAGGCCAAATTATACCGTTTGTGGAAAGTATACACTTGAATTTCTCTGCATTTGAAAATTGAAATTGGAAATTTTGTAGTTATATAAAAAATCCATGTTTTTTTTTTTTATGTTTTGCACCAGATAAATATGAGGTATGAAGTTCTGGAAGTTTGGGTAAACAACAATCAAGTACATTTTAGGTTTTTAAAATAATTTACCAGTTGAAACTATATGGTTTCCATTCCTGAGAAACCGAATTTAAAGACTAGAGATTCTTTGTTTTCTTTTAATAATGGTCCGGTCCAGATCTTGAACAAAAAAAAAAAGCTTGGGAATTAAAACAGGCAAGAAAAGATTAAACGTATTCTAACATCAGTGCCAATGCTGTCTAATTAGGTAGCGTAATTAATCCTGCCTGATTACACAGCACTAGATTAGCAGAAATAAACACAATGGAGAAACTGCAGAGAAGGTGAGACCACTGCACACAAATTAACATCAATACCCCACAAGCTACACAGATGTGTCTAAGCTACACAGATAGAAAAGCTCTAATTGATAGTGCTACATTAAAGCTCATATTTAGGTTCAGCTTTGGGCATCGCTGCCAAGTAAATTTCAATAACTTTTTTTTCCCCCCCTAATGTTTTCCTAGTATTTTGTAGAGTTAAAGACTTAATTATGAAGGTAAGAAATTTGTTGTAGGACCACATAAGGCTCAGATGGCTGATGAAGGGACAGGTAGATCGCCACGGAAAGAAAAGCATTACACACGCACGTGTAGAAGCAAACTCATGTCTGATGTAAAATCACAAATCTCCCCGTGGTCTCCATCCAAGATTTTCTGAAACAAGCCTGCAGTAGATTTCAGAAGTCTGACCTTAATCTGAAAAATCTAATGTACTCTTGGACTTCACATTAAACAACAAGAACTGAAGTTCATGGAAGTCTCAAGAGGTTAACATTTCTGAAAATGGGAACACGCGTATTTAAGAAGCTAACTGCTGATTAAAGGGCTAAACTTTGCAAATCTATTTTGAAAGACTCAGCCACTGAGCTTAGGGGATATATTTTTCAAGAAGAAGCCAAGAAACCTTTGAACTTACTGGTGAGAATTAGCTCTCACCAGTGGGAATAATGAACTAAATATTGATGTATTAATAATGTACTATTCTACAAGTAATAGTTGTGTTTTACTCAGAATAGTTGCATATTTATACATCATCAGTATACTCTTTTTTTTCATTCAAGCTTTTCTAGAAAGAATAGCTAAAGAGATTTTTTGAGAAACAACATTTACCTTAAAAATATTAGGAAGCTAAGGAAATTTTTCTGAATTTGATCCCCCACCCTCTCTAACGCTATAAAGTCAAGGCAGCAATCTTTACGGTGCATGAAAATTCCCCAGGAGAAATGGAGGGTCTAATACCTCTTTTGATGGAACCCGGGAGCCTTTCCTTTTATTCCACCACGTTTCCAACATTGCAATGAAACAGGATAGGACAATCCCAGCAGCGAGGATGCAGAAAACACCTGCAAAACTTTTTATGTCCAGGGCACCTCCTTTCTGTTTGGTATCCACAGATGAGTAAAGGTCACATTGACTGTTCTTTGGCCACCACTTATGCTTCAGTATGTCCATGTCGCCATTCTGCTGCAGCTCCAAAATCCTTGAGGAGAAAGCACAGAGTCAGGGGTTACAGTGGGGCAGCAGAGGTGGCACCTGAGAGCATGAGGATACAATCCGACTACTTGCAACCTTCCCACGTGTCTTGGAAAGCCAAGCAGCTGATGAATCCAGGCAGACTGATTTAGCTAAAAAAGAAAGCCAGAATATGGGGTTGCCTGTAAGACTGAGCACATGGATATATCTATGCTCTGCCCTAGATACAGGAAAGCACATACAAGTCTTTCTTTCCTTCTTTTAAGACCCTTAATGAAAGTTCCATACTTAAGATACCATATTTTCTTAACTAGCTTTCACTACAGACTATGTCAATTGATTTTTGTAGTGCATTAGGTATTTGGCAATATGTATTTTGCATTTTAATCGCTGGAGAAGAGACATTTCAATAAAAAAAGGAAAATACAGTTCAGACGTAGCACAGGATACACGTTACCTTATTGTAAACTGATCTTTATCAGGTTACCTACTTGCTGCTATGGAGAAGGAGCAGAACCATATTAGTTGCAGTCAGTAAAGACCTAATCTTGCTCAATGGGAGCGTGTGACCTGCTGGTAAGCGATTTCCATAGGAAGGTTCTTTGCTGCAAAATTCACTTGTCCTTGCACCTATGTACCCAGCCCACCGACAAAGATTTACTGGGCAACTTGCAAGGCCAACGTATTTAGCTAGACTTCCTATGGGATGAACAGTTTGAGAAACGAGAATTTTGTTTGGAAGAAGACTTTCATATTTAGTTAATTTATTACTGAGGAGAGTGTTTTTTTTGTTTTTTTGTTTGTTTTTTTTTCTTTTAAAAACGTCCAGAAATTACTAGAGTAGCAGCAGGGTGCATCTGGTTAACCAAAATAAAAAATTCAACGATTACACTTACAAAGAATAAAACAGGGGGAATGTTTTCCTTCATGTAATAAATTTGTTTTTCATTTCAGTGTTGGAAGGCAAACAATTACTTGTGCAATCATTTGACACAGCATGCAAAAAATCCAAGTGCACACAAACCAGCAGAGGCCTGGGATGTTGCTACCAGAGACTGTGCTGTGTTGAAGGGGGAAGAAAAGCTCTCCCACTGACTCGGGACTACCATAACAGCTCCATGCAGTGGTCTACTTCAACCTCAGAAAAATACAGTACTATGAAAGGGAGTGTGAATGCACCTCAGAAGCAGAGGGCAACTGCTCTACACAGCTGAAGGAACTGAGGTTGTTTAGCCTGGAGAAAAGGAGGCTCAGGGGAGACCTGATGACTCTACAACTACCTAAAAGGAGGTTGTAGAGAGGTGGGAGTCAGTCTCTTCTCCCATGTAACAAGCAATAGGACAAGAGGAAATGTCCTCAAGTTACGCCAGGGGAGGGTTAGGATGGATATAAGGGAAAATTTCTTCACCGAAAGGGTTATCAAACATTGGAACAGGCTGCCCAGGGAAGTGGTTGAATCACCGTCCCTGGAGGGATTTAAAAGACATGCAGATGCGATGCTTAGAGACATGGTTTAGTGGTGGTTTTGGCAGTGTTAGGTTGATGGCTGGACTCAATGATCTTAAAGGTCCCTTCCAACCCAGACAATTCTATGATGTCTAATGCCACTTGAACATGTAGTCATGTTAATAAAGCCACTAAATTTTCTATGGCACATCCAAACAACCCTATACTTACATTGTGGTCCTACCAGGAACGGGAGACTTCACAGAGCCACCAGTGGTTTAAACCCCAGCACAGCTCTGGAGTGAGTTTCTGCTTCCTACCTGGTAGTATGTCCCGTGGCTGAGATCCTGACCTGTTCAGAAGGGAACTGCTTGTCTACCTCTGTGCTGTACCAAGGGAACAGTGCCCTTGAGAAACAGATTGCAGGTGATACACGTGCCTTTGGAGATGCCAAAATCACCTGGTTTGCATAGCTTTGTGTTTATAAGAAGTGGGACAAATTCTGCTCAATGCCTTCAGACAGTACATCACTGAAGGTCTAGTGCTGAGTGGCTAACAAGGTCAGAGTTGCCTGGGCTATATTTTGAATTGTCCCAAACCCGATGCCACCTTAGAGAAGCCCCATCCCAAAGCTTCCTGAGGGGGCAGGAATAAGTCGTGTATGGGAGGACTCTCCATTCTGTTGCAAAAGACAGAATAGCTGTTATGACATATCCATGTTCAGAGGAGCTTTAGAGGCATGAGGACCCCACACAGGATTGCTGTCGTTGTTGCTTACAGCTGCCTATTGGGAGCACGTAGAGAAGCTGGAGCCAGATCCAGTGACAGGAAGAGGTGTAACTGGGACAAGCTGGAACATGAGCAATTCCAAGTAGATTAAAGGAAAATGGGAGAGGTCAAACACTAGAACAAAGAATTTGCCGTATCTCCATCCTTGGTGATGCTCAAAGGCCCACCGGGCAAGGCCCAGAACAACGTAAGTGGACCCACTTCGAGCAGAGGGCTGGGCTGAAGACCTCCGGAGGTCCTTCCCCACCATAATTATGCCTCTACAATTGCAAACACAATCCATATGCTGCTCTCTATGATAGCATACAGTGCTTACAGACGTAACTCACTCTAATTCTGGTTCTCGCTGCACTATGATCCTGCATTAGGACTTACGTGAGTATTTTGGCTCAAATATTCCAGTCTGTCAGGTTAGCAGGAGCAGCAGATAGTCATCATAAATGGAACCCTTTTGTATAAGTTCTTGTGGAGTAATAGATTTACTGCGTCCAGCACTGGAGCCCCCAACATAGGAAAGACACGGACCTGTTGGAGTAGGTCCAGAGGAGGGCCACAAAGATGATCAGAGAACTGGAGCACCTCTCCTGTGAAGACAGGCTGAGAGAGTTGGGGTTGTTCAGCCTGGAGAAGAGAAGGTACCAGGAAGACCTGATAGCGGCCTTCCAGTACCCAAAGGGGGCCTACAGGAGAGCTGGGGAGGGACTTTTTCCAAAGGCATGTAGCAATAGGACACAGGGGAATGGCTTTAAACGGGAAAAGGGCAGATTTAGATTAGATATCAGGAAGAAATTTTTCACTGAGGGTGGTGAGGCACTGGAACAGGTTTCCCAGAGAAGCTGTGGAAGCTCCATCCCTGGAGATGTTCAAGGCCAGGCTGGATGGGGCTTTGAGCAACCTGGTCTAGTGGGAGGTGTTCCTGCCTATGGTACGGGGGTCAGAACTCGATGATCTTCAAGGTCCCTTCCAACCTAAACCATTCTATGGCTCTATGATTAATTTTCGATGCCCAAGCCAAAGAGTTGGCATAGGTGTTTTTATATTTAGGAATTGCTGTACTATCTACACAAGGCAGTAACAGAACAACATTGGGGGGCTTATTTCTTCCATCAGCAGCTCTAATCCCTGAGTAGGGCTATTTTCTCTCTTTTATTCAGTCAGTAATAGAATGAACCATCCAAATGATTGCTCTGTTCTCATTAATTAAATGATTCTTCACTTGTCAGTATAATTCCTGATTACACAAGACATCTTTTCAACAATAGGCATTTGCATAAAGACACTGAACTTTAGCTTGTTCCTTAACAGAGATTTATTCCTAATTGTACTACTGCTAATTATTGGCAATTTTCTTTATGGATGTAACATAAGTTCAATTATTTAAAGGAAAACATAAAAAAGAAGCAGAAACCAGGGATAGTAATTGCATCATTACATGGAAAAGCTTGAGAAACGGAAGGCTTATAATGAAACCTTGTAAAACTGCAGCTGAAAACATATGTTGAGAGCTAAAATACATATCAAGAGAAATTATAAGAGCATGAATATCTAACTATATTAACTTATACAGAGATCCCGCTTCTATTAGACTTAGTTAATTCACCCATTTGTAGAAACAAAATAGTAGTTAACTTATTAAGTAGATTTAACCCTACCAGCCTGTCCCGAGAGATGAAACTTCCTATTTTTGTGGGACATTTTCAGAAATGAAAATCGTACTTTTCTTGAAATTCCATGAAAAACAACACGAGGAGGGCAGGTTTCGTGCAAGTGTGCGCGGCACGCAGGCACCGCTATACTTGTGTGCCGCCAGAGCTTCCCACACGATGACTTTTTCCATAAAAATACGGGCTTTCGGGGCAGCTCCTGGTGGGTGCCCTTACACAATCTAATCGTACCTGCCGGGTGGCAGACGCTACAATCAGTTTGATATTTGATTTTCAAATTTAATAAATGACTAAAGTAATAATGCATTAATTAAATGCCCTGAATGATAATGATGCACTAACTGCTATAATCCCAGCAAGTGCCTCTTCTTGCAAGTCCCAGATTTTTATGACCGAACTTTTCCTCGACACTCATGGCTCCTTTGAGCCTGCTGTATTGCCACACAGTAGTATTACAACACATAAACCAGTAGTAAGAGTGGTGGAAACTAGTAAGTAGGGTGCATGAATTGCTGCTGTTTTGAAATACCAGTCTTAAAAAGCTTGCAAAAGAAGCCTATATATTGAAATAATCTGATTTGTCTTGAAAAACATGACCTTTAAAACTTGCTTATGGATAGAGTGCAGGTCTTAATATATTTTTCTCTAGGAGGCATGTTATGGTAACATTTTTCATGGCAATGATGTAAAATTACTAAACTGCACAAAAGAAAATGTCTGCATGCACTTTAACCAATTTCACCCCGAATTTATAGTGCCAAGCAATGTCTAGTGGATATAAAGACAGAAGACTGAACTGCCTTTGGTTTCCAAATCTGACAGTGATGTGAACAAATCCTACTGCATCAATAGGAATAGGGCTGGTTTCAACTTGGCAACTACATACTTTGCTGCTGGCAGTGAAATGTAGTTACTCTTGCAAAATACCTAGAGACAAAATAACTCCAAACTTATTATGATAGCAAGGTGTCACAAATGCTCCGAAATTGAGACATCTGTGACAACACATTTTTCGATTGATCTCGTTTTATTCTGAGTTATCAGTAGCAAGCAAGAGACACAACAGGCCAAGATCAGAAACGCCAATGCACAGTCTGAGATGTCAAAGGTTACTGAATATTGGCATCCTGCACCAGGAACGTGTTATCCAGAGGGATAACTTCACTGTCGGCACTGACAAGGAAGAGGAGAGGAGGTGCTACTCTGACTCTAGACTCCAGGATCAGGCTGCTGCAGAGAGAAGGTGCGTGTAGCCGTGCAACAAGTGCCCACTGTCAAAAAGGGGGAGAAAAACTAAATAAAGTTTTTTGGAAAAAAGCTGTTTGTGT
This sequence comes from Charadrius vociferus, assembly GCF_000708025.1. Lineage (NCBI taxonomy): Eukaryota > Metazoa > Chordata > Aves > Charadriiformes > Charadriidae > Charadrius > Charadrius vociferus. The sequence goes on from NW_009646499.1 coordinate 2,261,737, forward strand.
ACTCAGCGGGTTGTGCCTTGGGGGCCAGAACCAAGGTCCCAGCCCTTGCACTGGTACCCGGGGAGGTCCTGGGTAGCTCGCACGGGTCACATTTGGGAGCACGTGGCGCCTGCAGACAGGGCCAGGTGGTTAAAAGAGCTCAAGTAACTTCTCCAGTGGCTAGCCAGGAGTGAAATTCCTCAGACAAAAGCTCCACACCGGAGCTTTTCTGACAAAAATCTGGTGCCAAGTCTTCAGAGAATTCAGTTCCCCGCTCATAAAACAAGATACAAAACTAAGCTGCTTTGTGATCACCCTTCAGTTATCAAAATAGACAGGTAGGAACCTACAAGCAAGATTTTTTTTTTTTTTTCCCCTCCAGTGGAGCAACTGCCTAAATCTTTCTTATTCACGGCAATAACTGGAGTGATGCCAACTCCTATTGCATCTCCCTGAGCGGGCTTTAGATTTTGGCAAGGTAGTCCCACCTCTCAGCAGCAGAGCAGCTTTCACAGGTGCCACCTGCAAGGCTGGCTCAGGGCTTTGGTCCTGAAGAGGGATGGCCGCTGGCTGGACTGACTTGTTGCCTCCTGGCTGGGGAAGAGACAGGCCCAGTTATGGGGAGGGAAACAGGGAATAAGGATGGAGACAGGCAAGTAGCAGGCTCTTGGGGGTCCTTTTCACCTCCTCCCCTGCCAGCGGGGCCTCATTGTCCCATGGAGGCTTGATGAATTTTCATTATCTTGACCTTATCCTTGAGGCCTTGCAGTAGGTGCACATTGATGCTATCCCCAGTGCCAACAAACATTGGCATTCCCCAGCTGCCCAACAAATCACGTTTGCATCCTACTACATCTGCTGATGAGAGTAAAGGATTTATCTGTATTCACCTACAGCAGGGGAATATTCCTGTGTGATTTTGTCTTGCCCAAATGCACAGAGTAAAGAGATAAGGAATGGCCAGAAATAAAACTTAGAAGTGTTTATAGAGCTGGTGGAAAGGTGTTCATCCAGAAATGGCTGCTTGCCCGGCACCAGCTGCGCTACCCTGTTAGCCCTCCCTAGACCGAAGCCTAGAATAAAAAGGAGCACCAGATCATTGAAAAATACTTTCCCACACCTCCTTCATCTCTGGGCTGTGTAGGGCAGAAGTAGCTGTCCCAAGGTGAAAGAAAGGGGGGAGCAGTGCCAGTGCCCACTCCCGAGTAGATGGAGGTGATGGCAGGAGAGCCTGCAAGATGAGCAAAGCACCTGGAGGCAGAAAGATCATTGCTATTCCAGTCCTTCCTTCGACTACAGGTCTTGATATCTGTAAATAAAAAGGCTGGTTTTGAAGGGACTATTTTCTGGTTTTCTGTGTGTGGTGTTTTTTTTTTAAGCCAGCATTTTAATGAGCTGCCAATCACAGGCTCCACAAGAGGAAATTTTTCACACCAGCCAAATGCAGCTTGGGCTGCCAGATTAGACGAAGGCGCACTCCCTTTCCACCCATTCCTACCACTTAACCTAGCAAAAGAGTGCCCTTGGGTCCAGCTGAGAAGCCTGTTTTTTTGGCAGGGACTCCAAGCAGATTTAAACCCAACTAACTCGTGCCCCACGAGGGCGGGCAGGCGGTTGCCTTCCGATCTGCCCTTTGGCAGCGCTCCTGTCGCTAGGAAGTCAGTGCGCGGAAACAAGGATAAGCATCTCACCTTCCAGATACAATAGAAGAAGCAGTAATAAGCCAGACTTGCTGTTCAGTGTTAAGGATCCGCATATCAAACAATATTAAAAAAGAGAAAGCAGCTGACCTTCTGTTTTGTTCAGCCATAAGCCACTAGCTTCAGAAGATGAAGCATTCATGACTTGGATCCCATAAATCAGTATCGCTTTGTTCAAATTTGTGAACTTTGAACTTAAATCTGTTAAACTTACATGGACACTCTCTCTCAAATACAGAAGTCTAAATGTAAATGAAATGGCATCTGCAGTAATAAGAAATGAGATATTAACTATGTTTATTATACACCTGTGGTGGAATTTTATAAGGACGGCTCTATAATAGTTTTATTCAAGCTGCATAGTTTTGCTGCATAGTAACAATTCAGAAACATACACAAAGACAACAATCAAGTTATCCAAGATCTTTTGCTTATTTTTAATACAGAAAAAGTTGAGGTGAGCTTAACTGGCCTTTCACCACACAGACCTTTCCTGCTCAGGAGAAAGCAGTGATAAAAGTACCTATTTATAAATCCCAAATGACAAGAGAACACCTACAGGCAGTCACATAAATATCATGAGTTCATTAAGCACAGTGCTGTTATGGTAAACACCAAATTAATTCATTATGGCGAGTCACAGTACATCGCCAACCTTATTAAAACATAGAAATGTACTTTCAAGATATATTGGTTCCTGTGCACTACCCATATTTGAAAAAAGACAGTTACTAAGCTGTAAGAAAATTCAGTACTTCAGGGTCACATGAATGCTTGGGGCCTAATTTTCCTCTTGCTTTCATTACCATAAGCCAAAAACAAGTCCACGCAAGTGAAGGCAAGGATAGCTCGTGGAGTCTGCAGAAGAATAAAGCAGACTTTGACACGCTACCCGCAACTGGCACAACTCTGTGCCTCCTCTCATCGGTTTGCACTGTCTCGCATCTGCCATGCTTCCAACATCATCTCCGAGATCCAAAGATCAGCTGCAATATTGCATGTGATTGCCATGGAGTGCAAAGATAGCCGTTCTTCTTAAAATTACACTTCCTTCAAACTGTCCCCCACAATAATGCTTGTGCAACACCAGAAGCAGTCATAAGGGACATTTTGACTATTGAAGGAGACAGTGTGATTACATACATAGAACTTGAGGACTTGACTTGCAGGTCCCAAGCTACATGTAAGCAAATCAGTAGCACCTTTCAGAACTGGAATAACTGATGGTTTCACACAAAACCAGGAAGGCTCAATCTTCAAAGATGGCGGAAGTTTCACCACTAACTTATAGACAGCAGAGACCAGCGTGGAGCACACTGGGGAACCCAAACCTTCTGGTTAGGTTGTGAGAAAAGCAGCATTTTTCTGCATCAGTACAGGACACCTGGATTAGCCAAAAAATGGAAAGCTTGGGAAGTGCCCTTTCAGTCACCACATACTTCTTGGACATCTTCTCCCCAATAATCTCACCTGACCAAACACTTCCTCCAGTGTCATTTGTCAACTGCCCCCCCGCCTGAGAAGCCCTGTGGTTAACAAGCCATGTACAGAACTGCTCTTCTGCTTAGCAGGAGAAAGCAAACATTTGAAGTACTGCAGTTTGACTTTGTTACTTTTTTTTTTTTTTCCAAGAGTGAGATGCACAGAGACACTTATTTGGGTCAATTACTATTTAACCTAGTTCTGTCTCAGGTTTTTTTTTTTTTTTTGAACACAGAGCAATAAATTAAACACCAAAAGTTTTCATTAAGAAAACACCAAAATGAAATATTAAAACATTTGTCCTTTAGGGAAAAAATATTTTTTTTCAAAAAACAGATCATAAGGAATTACTTTAACTAATCTGTTTAGACTATCTGTCCTATGAGAAGGACAAATAAATGAGGAGCTCGCTGAACCTGACCTAGCACTGAATGAATATGCAAGCCCCATCTTCAGCTAAGAAGCAATTACATGAGAAATCAAATCATTAACATGATTAATCTTAAGAGTTGTGGTGACTAGCGAACTTTAATTTTTATATGTTGTATATGTTTATGCTACCTTTAAAAGTCAAGCGCTCATTACAGCTGTGACAATATGGTCTTGGCTGATATCAAAGTTGGGCTTCAACGAATTGGTAACAGGCAGAACGAAAGCGAGCCAAAAAAGACACAAGAGAGCTGAAAAGGAAAAGACAGTCCCGCAGAGACCCAAAGCATATCTGCAGTCAGAAAGGGAACACCTTGGGTGGTCTTTGAAAATGTCAGCATCATCCTTAAGCACACGGTGATATTTGGGTTATTGAGTGAAGGAAAAGATCTTTCATTTTAGTGTAAGAATCTGGAAATGATCATCTTTGCTTGGAGTCATGCTTCAGGCAGTGAAAAGACTCAGTTTTATACAAACTACCTACACCCACATTTTGAGAAACAGAAGACAAAGTCTCATTAAGTCCTGTTAACTGACAGTCCAGAACAGCTCATTTTTAAAGTAAGAGATCTAGGTGTCACCTGCATATTTGACATTTATTTGCTATTTACATCAGCAAAGATGACAAAATATATAGCTGATGATTCTCTCAGGCTTTTTTAAACTGTTTGTCCAGTGGTTTTTTTAAGCCCTTAAAAATGAAAACCAAAACCTTCAGAATTTTCTTTTAGATAATGTTTAAATGAATGATTTACATAGCTTGATTTAAATATTATCATTTGGATTATAAAGAACCCAAATCAATAGTTTAAAGCTATCTCCAAGGTGAGCAGAGTTGTTGATAGAATAGGAGAAGCTAGACAGATAAATACATAGTCTGAAGATCAAATCACAGTAATATATGCTTTGTGTCTGAAATTTGACATTTAAAAATATCTCAAAGGCTTTTATCTCCTAGGTACTTGGTTACAGTAGTGAAAGCTCCCCAGATCCATTCCCACACAGGGTTTTAAACATATTGGGGCTTGAAAGCAGTACTCCTGAACATGAACACTGCACCAACCAACCTTATAGATTAATGTTACGCTGAGGCGAGCCCTCTCCAAACAATCTTTTGGACACTGAAAGTGAAAACATTGAAGGTATCCCACATGATATATTAGCTCTTCAAAATTTAATTCATTACTTTGATTTATTCTCCCAGGCAAAAACATTTCATAGAAGAACAATTTCTAGAGACAACCCCCAAATAAATTCTTTCTTTGAAGCCTTTCTCAAATCACACTAATGAATACTCTTCAAATACACACACAGCAGTATAGTGGCTATCTGGGGAAGCCTATGGAACTGCTACAATTCTGCCCAGGAAATTACGAGAGTCCCTGCCAAATTTACAAGAGGCACAGAAGAGTGAATTTGACCATCTTTAAAGAAAAAAAAAATTAAGGTTTGTTACACTAAATTTTGCAGTTTGAGAAATGCTACTCCTGCTGTTCAGGCTGAACATGTGTCAAACCAGACTTTTGACACAAGCTTGGCCCAAGTAACAAATAGATCTGCCCGAGATGCATGGCCCTGGAAATATTGCCTGGGGCACCTCAGCTGGTCTGGGGCTAGCTCAGCTTACTTTCCCTGCCAAGGTGCAGCAGGTAAGCCTTCCTCAAAGACACAACATCATAAATTTCTCTACCTTGACGAGCATTCGGATCTTTTAACCTCCCCTAGGTGTAGAAGGAGATGAAAGATAAAAGTAGTACAACTTTACAAGCAAAGAAGCTGCCCGACTACTGTGCTACGCTCAATCTGCGTGCAGCCTGAACTGATGCGTTACAGATGCTTTTCGCAACTGTATTGCTCTCATGTATGGGGAGAGATAAGGTAGGAATCGGTCTGGTCCCTCTTCTTCACCAGACGTAGCAATTACCTTCAATAACACACCAGTGTGCCAGGCTGCTCACCCTGTGTACGTAGGTTTTCTGCTGACAGGGGACCTTACGGACAGATTTTGAAGACAGACCATCTTTCAGTGCCCCCACAGGGCTACCAGTGATGTGGAGAGGTGAAGAGACCCAGCACAGAAACCCTGCTAGCTACTGGAGGTTACAAGAGTTAATAATTGATGGTTTATTGCCCTCCTTCCACTGCAGGTGTGTCCTTAGGGGCTGCAGTTACTTTGCATGATAGGAATCAGGGCTTCAAGCAGCACGGTGTTTTCTCAAGGGGGTCACACTTCATGAAATTTCCATATTATGGAGAAGGGCCTTGATAAGAACTGAGTGCCATTCAATCCGGATGACAACCTGCGGGAGGATCAGGTGTTTATTCCTTTAATAAAGGCATCTCCCTGGTAATCCTGCAGTTTTTCAAGAGCTGCAGCCATCTAGTTTGCCTCTATTGTTGTCTCCCAAGCTTTGCCTAATCAGGTCCTCTGATCCCTTCTGCACTGCGATAAGCAAGGGCTGAACCTGTTCACTTGTGTAATACTATTTTTTTTTTTTTTTTTTTTTTTGGCATCTGGGTTTTAGTGCTTTGGAACAAGGCAGCACAGCCCAGACCTACCATTACTTTCACTGCTGGAGGAATCAGAGCAGAAGGGATTGGCAGGAGGATCTGAAGCTTTGCAGTTCAACTCAGACCTCTCCCCCCCCCGCCCCTCAAATCTAGGCCCTTATTATTCACACAAACTCGAGGTATGTCTGTTCTGTGCAAAACAAGTTTGTTAGGCAAAACATACATGCAGCAAAGCCACCAGCATACCTAAGTCTTCTGTCAGACACTTCAGCCCAGGCAGAAGGAGGAGGAAGTAACTGCTTTTCTTTGCAACTCATCCACCCAGGTGAGAACCGAGACTTTCCCATAGAGTAAAAAGAGTAAATAAGAGAGTAAGAGGAAGTAGAGCAAGAGTAAATTCTTGCCACCTGCAAGAACATATCCCTCTTACGCTCTATATTTCTAATATTTCATATTGGAGTGCCCAACGATTACATTCAACAGCAAACATACAGAAGCGTGAGTTAGGAACAATGTAAACAGGAAAAGCGTCGGGGAGTAATCTCAAGCTTAATTTTTAAGTTGAATGTTTAGAGAAAAACAAAATCAGCTTTCTGACAGAGCAATACTACAACCTGATTTTTTATTTTAAACTCCAGAATGATTTCAAAGCATTTGACATTGTGACAAAATTTAGTGATTTGCATGAGGAATTCTGCCTTCTTTCATGGTGTATCTTGATTATCAAAGTCCATGTGGTTAAACCAAGTAACTTTCTTACATTTTGTTCTTAAAAGTAAGCAACACAATTTCAGGATTTAGTTTTTCAGTCTTAGAGCTCCTAATTGTTTCTCAGTGTTTGGGAGTTTCCTATGTTTTTAGAGGTGTGGTTTCCCCACCCTGTCTAATCTGATAACCGACTTTAAGATTATATTCTATTCAGTTGAGGGTAATAGGAGACATGAAACATAAGTTTGCATAGCAATGACAGCACACATCATTTGTATCCTAAAAGTGTTTTACAATTTGACCAACCAAATCTGCAATTACAGGAGATGCCTTGAAGCAAAAATCTTTCATAGTGAGCCAGAGCAGATAATGGGCACACTTACCCTCCATTGTTGTACCTACTGTCACTTCTTTTATAAAATGATTAATTCCACTTACAATTATGCAATTTCTACCATCCAAACCTCAAATGAGGAAACTTGGGAGCAAATAAGTGAACCCTTCCCTCCTCCCTCTCCAGTAGACACAACCCACAGAGCAGCTTCCCACAGGGGCCCCTGGGCTGGGCTTGCTCGTGCTCTCATGACACCGTGCCACAGCAGACCGGTGTGCTTCGCTGCTACTGACAACGCAGTGCCAGAGTTTGCCATGTAACGTTACAAAAACGTATCCCATCATTTTCCTGTGCTTTGTGCCTGATAAACTGTGGTGGAAAGAAATAACCCGGAAATAAAGTACAAGGTGCTCCCAGGGGCTATTCTATCGACTCCCCTCTGCAGAATGGCAATGGCTTTGTAAGGAATTTAAGAGTTTTATAGCATAGGTCAAAACCAAGTGACTTGGCACTGAGATTCAATTTGGATAAGCCAGTGAGTCTGCTCAGATGAAACACGCATATCTTTTTCAAGATCAAGGGCATGCAGGCAAATTCTGCAGCTTCTTTTTGATAGCCCAGAGAAGAAAGCTCCTTCTATCGGTCAGTAGAGGCAGATCCGAGAGCCGGACAAGGGCTCCTGTTGCTGTCCCACTGCGTGTTGCTCAGCCCAGAGCATGGGGCAGGTTTGGTGACAACCAAGTCCCATCAAAGAGTCTCCCTATCAAGAACTGCTGCAGTCAAAAGCAGAGTTTTGGAGGAATGGCATAACAGAAACATATAAAATAAAAAGTCTCCCAAATTTAGAGGAAGAATACAGACTATCCTAACTTCTCTTGAAAAGCTGTTTGGTGGAGAGATGGGAGTGTGAATGGCAGGATATTCCCAACACTAATTTCCCAATTTCAGAAAGTAAAAGTTTATTTGTGGGAGGACAAAGGAGAACATTAACAGGTTCTTATTTTTTTTTTTTACCCAGCCAGTTCACCTTTCTCTACCTCCGTGTCAGACCGAAAATTAGGATTCCACCGAATAGCCCCGTCACCATGCTGCAAATTCACAGCTGCAGAAGATGACGCACAGTAAATCACTGTCCTCTCACTGAGAGCTGCCATAAATAATGCCACAGGAGTTCTACCCCTGCAACTGGCAGCTGCCTGCAACTGCTGGGAACAGAGCTGTAATGCAGCCCCCAGGTAGGGAATGGAGAAAAGGTAAAACAGAACAGTCTGAAAAATAAGATCCTGGCATTTATCATCCCATTAACTTGTAAGCCTTTCAAAATATTTGTCTCTTCTCTCTCACAGGAGAATTTCTATAAGCAAGTTGTCATAACTCCAGACAAATTGCAGGAACATGCTATGTTAATTTTCTAAAAGTACCTAATCTTAAAAGTATTTTCATTAACAGCAAGTATTATCACTCTGCTTTTACAGAGGAGAAAGCTGAGGTGGAGACAGTGAAGTAGACACGGCAAGATCAGACCTCAGGTGAGCAGTGGAAGCAGTGGCTGAACCTGGTCCCTACTCTCTCTGTTCCTTTTTGCACTGGGTGTATTTATTTATTTTCCTAAGAAAAGGGGAAAAAAAAAGAGAAGGCAAGGAAAAAGAGCAGTTTGGCAGGCTACATGACAGGTGGAAAAGGCCAAAGACGTGAAAGTGTATTAGCCATGACTTCCCGAGCAAGAAGTTGGCTGACTCTATTACTCAGCCTCTACATCAATGACAGCTTTTGAAGGCTTGTGCTGCAGCACAGCCTCTCTCTTGCCAGTCACAGGCATTTCCCGGGCACAGCCCCAGGGTTACCAGTAGGGCCGAGCTCCGGGCAGGCTCAGCCCAGAGTGGGACCTCCAAGGTGATGGGCTGTAGAAGAGCTGGAAGGGACATGGCTCTCAGGCAGCTAGGCAGTACTGCGGCCCTTCTCCAGCTCTAGAGGTATTAGAGTGACACTGGTGGTGATGGACAAAAGAAGGTGATGGAAGAGCCTTCTTGACATTCCCAGCAAAGCCACAACACTTCCCAGCCCTTTGCAGCCCCGCCTGGTACCCACCTTGCCCTGAAAATCTGCATCATTCGGACCTTGTGTACCCTGCTATCTTTAACTACAATTTTTTTTCCCACCTAATTTGAGTCAGGTCTTGCAAATACCTGGAGACAAGCTCCAGGAGATACTTCTCTCCCAGCGAGCACTTCACTGAAGAGAGAGACCAAGGTACATCTCATGGACACTGCCTGCAGCTAGGTATAATAGCAAAAAACCTAAGGTAATCTCAGATTCATTCCCTCCATGCTTGGCAAAAAAGTAGTAGCAGAGGCTTTTTGCAGTGCACTTGTGCTGCTCTAAGATTCATATAACTATGATCAACTATATAAAAACACTTTTAATTAGGATTTTTCTAATCACCAAGCACCTAGCTAAAGTTTTCCTTGAATATTTTTCTAGCCAGCATGGAGGGAAAGTGGATTTATAGAATCATAGAATAGTTTGGATTTGCCAGAGTTCTGTAAATACCTTTTTTAAAAGAAAGATATACCCAATCTCTGAGAATTGGGTAAAAAAAATAAAATACTTCAGGAACATTCAGATATGGCTGTGAATGACTGTGGAGATAGCTATGCTAGAGGGAGCTTTCCATGGAGATTGCTATATGGATATTTAGGGCTGAGCAGAGTCCAATGAAGTTGGTTTGTTTTGTTTAGAGTAGTTTCTAATTCCAATTTCATTTATAAACTATGAAAGGTTTTTTTCCTTCCAATCCTCCCTTTTCGGTTGGGCTCCAGGTCAAATTTGATCTTCTGGCCAAATTTCTCAGAAAGAAAGATATACATGCAGAATGGAGGCAAACTAGGCTTGTACCCTATTTTTGCCCAATTCAAAGCACGGACTGGAAGCCAGATCCCCTATATATCAGGGATTATCAGGTAGAGAAGTCATGACAGAGACAGTGATAAGAGACTTGCCCCTGCAAGCAAAACTCTAGTTTAGGAAGCTCCTGCAGGGTGCAGGAAAATCAGACATAAGAACCTGCCTGCATTAAGGAGAGACGTAAAGCCTCTGGAAAAAAAAAAGACACCAAAGCTCAGGTTTCTTTTTCTTTTCCCCCTCTGAAACAGAATTTTGCTTTCCAACCAGCTCTTCCAGAAACTGGCATTAAATACCCAGCACAGCATCTCTCTGTTGGAGAGGGCCGCCTTCAGCTGTATTGCTGTTGGACCAGAGCCTGCACTAGCCCTCTGGCACAGGAAGGTCATGGACGCAAAAAGGCAAAGCTCACTCACGCTGCCTGCTCAAGAAAAGCCTCTTTATACCAGTTAGAAAGATTACGGAGGGCTGGCAGCAGCACCGACTACTTTTCAGAAGTCAGAGCAAACCCGCTGCCTCCTGACACCTACCTTCTCCCCATTCCCATCTCTTCGGATGAGCAGAGCGCTACAGCCAGAGAGAGCCCAACCAGCCACACGCTGAGCACAGGGCCATACCCACACTGCGGGAATGAACCGACACCCAAAGAGCCTGTAATCACAGGCTGCATCTTTTTATTGTGTAATTCCAATTACAGGTGAATGGGATCAAAGCAAATGGAACCAGCTGCAGAATAGGGCAGCAGAGATTGTCCCCTGGCTGGAAACAGAAGCCAGCACAGCAAGGCAGCAACTAGCGTGACAGGGGGTGGGAGGTGTATTTTGTTTTAATGTCACTGTTGGCGGAGAGAAAAGCCAGGCCAGGCAGCCCAGCACAGAAAGCTTTTGCAGGCAAAAAGATACTTATACTGGCTAATTCTCTTCTTACGCCCATTTTCATTTAGAGCAGTAATACTGACAAAACAGTTGGTTCCTGTTCACCTCTACAAGAGAAGTCAGGTTTTACTTCTTTTGCTGATAGACGAACTCTGTAAGACTGTGCACATATTTGCAAATTAAATTAATATTTAACATGATACACTATAGATTTTTTTTAAAACTTATTTTTACTGCAAGCTTTGAGTTTAGCCAGGTTTCAAGTGAAACCCTTCAGTGTTAAGGATGCAGTTCAGAGTTACTGCTTGCTTTTTGTTTCTTTTTCTTGAATAAATAAAGCAAAGAATAAATCCCATGTAAAGACTCACCAGCTGATGGAGGGTTTCAGTAGAAAAAGAGATTCACATTTAATTTTAAAATAACTTTTGGGATGAGCTATATTTTCGGGTTTCTCCTTTGTAATTTTTGTTCAGAGGACACGAACCTATTTTGCATTTGGCACTTTTACAGAATCACAGAATGGCAGGGGTTGGAAGGGACCTTTGGAGGTCATCTAGTCCAACCCCCTGCCCAAGCAGGTTCACCTAGAGCAGGTTGGACAGGAACGCTTCCAGGTGGGTTTTGAATACCTCCAGAGGAGAGGATTCCACCACCTCTCTGGGTAGCCTGTGCCAGTGCTCTGTCACCCTCAGAGAAGTTTTTCCTCATGTTGAGATGGAATTTCCTATGTTCCAGTTTGTGCCTGTTGCCCCTTGTCCTGTCGCTGGGCACCACTGAAGAAAGTCTGACCCCGTCCCCTTGATACCCGCCCTTTAGATATTTATAATCATTGATGAGATTCCCTCTCAGTCTTCTCTTCTCCAGGCTAAACAGACCCAGGTCTCTCAGACTTTCCTTATAAGAGAGGTGGTCCAGTCCCTTGATCATCTTCGTAGCCCTCTGCTGGACTCTCTCCAGTAGTTACCTGTCTTGTCCTGTGTGTGCAGTACTTTAGACCTTCACTACTTCTCTCCAGCCTACAAATAAGGGCATTCAACACACTCCTGTTTACCTCATAATATTACTTGACTTCTGCTTTATAGATCACAGATTAAAAAGGAGGCAAAATAGGTCACACGCAAAGCCAAGAAAGATTAGAGGATAACGGTTTATGAGCTGAGGCAGAGACAAGCAATCGTATGTTTAGGAAAGAGAGGCAGAGGTGGGACATGAGGGGAGACTGTAAATACCTGACAGGCAGCAGCGTAGCCAACGGGAGGGGATTAGGCTGGTAGAGGTAATTGGGTGGCTGAAGCTGAGAAAGGACATTTAACTGGGGCCACCTACAACAGGGGAAGGACATCCCAGCGGGGGACAGGGACCTGCGGCACTAACCCCGGCAAAGTCCCCCTTAGCTGCAGGTAGATGTCCCCATGCTGGGAAGGTTGGCGCACTTAGGAGGCATGCTGCTGGCAGAGTCAACAGCAAATGTCTCCCTAACCAGGGTCCGTGGCCCCCTGGGCATTTAGTGCCTAATTCTCTGGCAAGGAGATTTTGACCTTCCGTGCCTTGTTAGAACTGCTCTCTGCAACTAAAGGCAGGGGACGGGGTCATCAAGCTGATTGACCTCATTCAGCTGGAGAGGGACTGGTGACAACATGGGTAAGTCGCCAAGGAGAGCAAACTGGCTGATTTTATAGTCTCCTGCCTTTTATCTCATCAAATCACTTATGAGGGCTTTTATGACAGTCTGATAAAAACCAGAGTTACCTGGTAAGTGGCACTGGAGACAGATGCTTGTTGTGCTCCATAGAGACATGTAAAAATGGCACAAAGCTTATTAGGCATGGGGCCTTAAAATGTAACGAATTTAATTTCTTTTCATACTGACACACAGTTTATAACATCGGTACATTATCTCCCAAGCTGAGAATTTCAGGCAACGTTTTCCAAAGCAGCTAAATAACATCAGGATTTTGCAAAAAATAGACCACGGATTTGGGCAATATTACCTTTCTTGCCACATTATAAACAGTGGCGGTAAAGGTGCACCCGGTCCATCTCTAGCCACCAGGACAAGCCCTGCCCATCACAGAATCCCTGTTGACTTTTCCCTTATATGACTGCATCTTAGACATGACTATATTCATGACTTATATCTGACTCTATCTTGTATGTCACTATATTGCAGCAATACCTCGGTGGAGTGCCAGCAGGTTTGGGGAATGCTGGCACCTCAAAAGGGGTGGAACGAGATCACAAGGAGCACATGTGACAACAGTTTCTCATGCGCAGATGCTGTTCAAAGACAGACGAACATTTCTCTCACTAGTGCTTTTTACTTTGGTACAATATGAGATCTCAGTGTGGGCATAGAGACCGCCAGACACACACACACGGCCGTGTTAGAGCAGGGTAGCGGGCAAATTCCATCATCTTTATGGAGCACGCAATACCGCACATGGCAGTCAAGCGGCAAAGCTATTTTTCCTCATGTAATTACTTACAACAGCACTTCTTAACCTGTACAGCACTGCCCCCCCTCCTCATCCCGCCCTGTTGAAACGCTACGGACAGCAAATGAGGTGTGAAGCCCCCACCTCACCTCAGGAGCCATCAAGTATGATAAGGTACAAGGAGCTCTTAATTAGGCTACCATGGTTTAGAGAAGCAATTTATACGGAAGCACGCATGAAGCTTTTGAGAGGCGCTGAGAGAGGTCCCTGTCTCGTAGTGCTCGTACAATATGAGCTCCAGGTCATTACTGACCTTGACAGAAAATACAAGATGACTCCCCAGCTCCCTCTTGGTTACGAAGGGCAGGTGGGAAGAGCAGCCGTATGAAGCTGTACTTACAATGTCAGATTTTCCTCCAACATACAGTACCTGCTGTGCAGAGATGAAAGTGATGCTGCCATAGCTCTGTTGCTTAGCTCGATGCCTTTATGGTTTGCATCTGATAAGACGATGGTTCAGAAAAGGTCTCCAGCACCGCCACTTCATTAAGAATGGACACCACAGCCTTTAAAACGTGGAGTCTTTCTTATTCACTAGATTATTATCTGTACCCACTGGGCTAAGTTAAGCAAAAACGCCTCTCAGCTGACTCATTTTGGCAGCCAGCAGTTGCTCAGTTTTTCTTATTAGCACCTTGTAAAAGATTTCCCAACAGGTTTAATTTCAAAACCTTAATAGTTGAAAAGAAAAAAAAAAACTAGCTAGAAAAATAAGATAAAAGACAGCTATAGAAAAAATCATTATCTTAATTACAGAGCTGCTTTGTCCTCTAGTGGGAACGTAATTTTTTCACAAGACAGCATTGCTCTAATGGAGGATGCACTTTAAATAGGACCACGGTTTGCACACTGCACTGAACTTCTAACACCTCACAACTTGTATTTACTGCATTTCAGAATTGTACTAGTGGATGAAAAACACCCTTCCCCCCTCCACCCCCAGAACTGCAGATTCGTTTTGTAGAGCTCCCTTCCTATGGAACTAAATATCCCATGATATTCAACAAAATAAATCAATAGAAATGGACATTTTGGTCAGTGGGGTTTGGGGGTGGTTGGTTGGGTCTTTTTGCCATGGCAGGCATTGCTTTTGCTTCTCTGCAAATACAACAGACAAACTTGCAGAGGTGGAAAACGTGATCCTCTGTCTTCTGCCCCTCATGTGGCTGCCAGTCTGCTAAGTAATTCTAGGAAACTGTACATGAGCCAAAAAGGGGTTGTTCATCCCCAAGGAAGTATTAGCTGCACCTACTCATCCTCCTGAGATTGGGTGCCTCAGCTGCAAGCCAAGGGAGTGCCACAGAGCCCAAGCTCCCTCTTTGCACTCAAAAATGGTGCCATCCCTCTGCCCCGTGGTGGCAGGCTGTGCATTACTGGCTGCTTTTGTCCCTGCTCCCATCCCCTATGGTCCTATTATTCTGTCAATCTGCAAGGTCACTGCTGAACGTGGTGGAGTACTGTGGATGCCTACTCAACAAGAGAATGCCGAAAAGGAGTTATCGGCAAATAACTTTTTTGTTCTGTGATCACTCTTCTGTCTTCTTGCCTCCAGAAAAACAGAAAAAAAAAAAAAGAAAGTAAAACCCCACAGCACTCTTCGATGTAGGCAATACTGGGTATTGTCCTGAACTATCCAGTTGGGAACCAATCTTGATGTTAATTCTGAAATTTACATCAGCTGAAACAACGTAACTTAGAACAAAGTTGTTACTTTGCTTGTTTGGAAATTCATTAAGGGCATCCTAACATGCTGGATGCTCAAGTGGCCCTGGACAAGGAGATCTGTAGCAGATTCTGAAGATTTAGCACTATTTTACACAGCTCTTATCCCAACTGAAACATCATTAACAGCATTTCTCTGCTACATTTTTCCCTGCAATGTTGTAAATACTTAATTAAATTCTCTAATGGGGTTATCCTTTTCAAGGTGAATATAGAATGTGTCCTTTTCAGATTTTGCACGAAAGCATGCTTCTCCTGGGTTAGAGTAAAGTCTTGGAGAGCATCAGGTTAACTGAGACTTAAGGCCATGTGTCCAGGATGAGATCTCATGAGACCTACGGAGGACATACAGGATGGAAGATTCATGCAAACCTTAAGCTGAAGTCTTTACACAGGAAGTCCTTCTGATCAACAGTTGCTTCTGAAAAGTTCCAGGGCAATTTATAAAAGAGCCATGAAATGCATAACCACAGCTTTGAGGAACCCATTGTCAGTGGGGTAAGAAAACTCATGTTCATGATTACAATGAGAAGACATGACAGCTATGAGGACTCCTGAAGAACACTGAAGTGACTTAAAAATCGGAAGCTACTTGAAGATTCATAGCACTCCATATGTTGGAAAAGATGGGGGGGGGGGGTTTGCCACTAGCTCACTCTGGTAATCAACATCACCACAAAGCTGTCTGCTTCCAGCAGAATCAGATGTTCCTTAGCTGGCAGAAAACACATTCTGTCTGCTTGCTTGCATGTGTCGGCCAGAAAAGAACACCAACGCTAAAGGGCAGAGCCACAACTTCTCAGGAGTACTTGTAACATCTGTAATATCCCAGACAGGAGGTTGGAGATGTTTTATGATGTGACTCCTCCTTGCAGCTGGAAAGTATTTCTTATTTGCCCCAACAGCTCCTGAAAACTGTCCAAGTGAAGAGAGGGCTGAAACACAGATCTGATCTTTTGAGGGTATGCCAGTGGTAGGATGCTGGATGGATGGTCCCAACACTGATGCCAGAAGTGCTCCTGAAGCTTTCAAAGTGTCATTGTAGAGTGCTACAGGAGCAACTGAAGTCTGAAGGAGCCCAAAAGCATATTGCCCAGCAGGCTTGTAGTCAGGCTTCGTAATCCACACCACTACATCTTTCTTAAATATCTAAGGAACTAAGCTGAAGTATACCGCCTAGTGTGCTGCTAGAAGAAGACAGGATCATTTGATTTAGTTATGAAGGTGACCAAAGCTATCATCAAAAAGGCTGCCCAAAGAACAGCGGGACTCTTGGAGACAAACTGGCGGCTTTCAGACTTGCGGAAGATCTGAAGTAGGGTCGCCCAGCTCACAAAAACGTTTCCCACCTGGGACGCAGCAGGAGAGGCACAGCCACGGCGCTGTCACAGGCAGAGATCCCATACCAGAATCTCAAGCCACTCACCTCTGGCAGACCCTCAGAAATAACAGAAACAGGATTTCCACCTTCATCACGGACAGACACAATTTCAGGTGCAGCACTGCGTAGAGAAGTGTACCACCTGAACCTAACAAGAAGAGTTAGGCCCAAAAGTCTCTTTCCACTCAGTTTTCATGAATTAGGTTTTTCCTCTCAGTGGTCCACTTCCGAGTTCACATGATGAGTGATGACACGGACATTTCCTTTTCTGTCAAGAACGTGTCACCCACCATGGACCCATTCTTGATATGGACAAACCATAATAAGATTTATTTCTGATTCTAAGCACTGCTTGGGAAAGTAGTTGCAATTCTTGTAATTTATCTATGTACAAAAAATAAATTAATTTACCTGCTCAACATCTGTTCAAGATCCTTTTTGGTAAAAGCTATATATAGTGCAACATAAATAGGAATTCTAAATATTCCATGCAAATGTCAAGACACACTCTAAACATTATGATCCTACACAATGCACAGTGTCAAACGTGACAATGAAGGCAGGATTTACAGTTCTCAGTCCAAATACATAAGCCACCATTAATTCAAGTGCTGCCAGTAGCTGATCTACTTTGTGTAGAAAAATTACACTCAAATGTGAATCAAAATTTGAGCTATGCAAGCTAAGCTTTCAAAAAAGTACTTGAAAATGTAGTACCGCAATGGTAAAATAAAACCTACAAATTGTATTTTCAGCACCCAGCTTGGCATATATAATTACTCATTTCCGAGAAGGCAGTTTGGCTCAATTTTTGATAATTTTAACTCAATATTTTATTCATCACGGTGGCTTGTGGAACATCAGTTAAAATGGGAATGCTCGTACTGGCAATTCCTCTTTTTGTTCAAATAGAACTGCTCGTACTTGCGATCCCTGTTTTTGTTCATGCACTTGCAGTCATGGCTTTCTCGCAACGTTTTTTCCTAGGGTTAGGTGTAATATTTCTGAACATTACCATCTGTAGGAGAAGAGCTGGCTCTGCATTAAAGATTCAGAAGTAATAGCCAAGCGATACAGATTCAGTTCTTCACCAGGGAACAGCCACCCTGTGCTCTCATATAGGAGAGCCTGATTTGCAACTTCGTTGAAGAGGAGGCAAAATAATGCAAAGTACAAATCGATCTTTTATTCTGAGCTGCCAGAGAAAAATACATTTCCTCTACAAAAATGTAATTCCTTTCAGAGTTTCTACGTCCTCATTCAAATACAATGAATAACCAATAGGCTATATCTACTCTCCTGTCTTGATCCATAAATATCATTATGGAAAGCGTTTCTGCAAAAGAACTTTGTCTAAGGGATACTGCAAAGCTTGACACTAAATTCCAGAAATCTGGGCTCAAACCCTCGAAATTAAAATTAGGTCTGTATAGAGTTGACATAAATTACTTCCTTTCTTTCTGTACTAGAATAACTTAAAAACGTGTCTCCAAAATTGAGAAGACAGTCTCTTAAATCATGAATCAACCCTGGACATTCTTCCTTTAGGCAAAAAATCTGAGTTTTGACAATAAGTAATGCTGATTTTAGAAAGTAAAATATGCCATCAAACTTTAAGGCTATTGAGGCTAGAAAGGATCATCATCACAGCATGGTCTCCTGCAGAAGAGAGAGAGGGAGAGACAATTCCGCCTACAGCTCCCACCCCAAGCCCAGCTGGTGTTACAGCAAAGGCACATCTTTCTGAAAGAAAAGATTTTAAATTTCTAACTAATAGAAAATCTTTCATGCCTCCCTTCCCTGCCTATGGAATTGTTCCAAAACTTAATTATCTTTGTTCAAAAGAAAAACACAAACCAAAAAAACCCAGACCCTAAGCTTTAACTCAGGACTGAGTTCATCTGGCTTCAATTTCCAACCTTTAGACTTTGCTATGCTTTTCTCTTCTAGATTAGAGTACTCTGTTATCAAAATTTTCTTCCCACGTAATCACACTACAATCATGCCACAATTGATCACCTTCTCTCTCTCATTTTGATAAGCTGAATAGCTTCAGCTTCCAACATCTTTCATGATAAGCCATGTTTCTCAGATTCCAGACTGCTTTTATAGCTCTGAATTTTTATGACATATCTGTACCAGAAATGAATTTAGTATTAATGACCAATAAAAATCTCACCAGTGTTGCATACAGAAACAACAAGTCTTTTTTGCCTGCTCAGGAGCATCCAACTTGCATCTTCAATTCCCATTATTTCTCCTTAGGACTCTCTATATAATTAATTTTAGGGACTGTTTGTAATAGAAAAAGATAATTCCATTTCTAACAAGATATTTCATTTGGCCTAGGGTAAAATGCTTTGTTTTAGACTTACGCATCTAAGAAATTTCATTTTTTTTAAAGTGAAATGAAAGACAACTAGATATAAAATTAATTTTGAATAGAGAAATGTTTTTTAACATTTTTATGTTAATATTTAACATTCATTTTGGGGCCCAATTTCTGAAAGAGAAAAATTTATGCCACCATCCCAGCACATTTTGTTTCCTCTTGCCTTCTTTTCCCTCCTGAAATCATATCAACAATTTCTGTGAGGGCTAATTTGGGTTAAGGCAGACTGCAAAAGCGAGACACATTGACTACAGAGGTCTCATTTCCATGCAGTTCATGCCACTTCAGAGTGAACCAAGTTAAGCAAGAACACGGTACTCATCTTTCTGAGAAATAATCTTTGCGCACACAGTTATTTAGAATGAAGGTGCATTGTAACAATCTGAATGCAGGGCCCCAGTACATGACAAAAAAAAAAAAAAAAAAAAGAGTGCACTGAGTCTGAGTCACTTAAGGCAAAATGCATCTCGGAGAAACTTTATTAACTGCAGTGCTAAGTTAGCACTAGGCTGGCGCAGCTGGCAGCCAGGGAAGCAAAGAAATATTCCTGTTTGAAACATGAATACCACTGATTTGAAAATTTTTGGAACTATAAACACTAGATCCAGCCGTGTCATTTTAAAGTCAATTTTCAGAGAGCTAATGCAAGAGCAGCCAATGCTGAACTATTTACTGTCAGAACAATAGCTATGATACACACCACCACTAGTCTGGAAAACAGCCTTAGTATTACTTTTAAAATGGGAAACGAATGCAATAAAAGGTTCTCAGCCACTGCAAGAGCAATAACAATATTAATGTCATTTGAAAAGATGGTCAAAGCACTTTGCTAATGCTCATGAATCAGCAGCTTCTTTTGCAATGTAACTGCTGGGTTTGGAAATTGCATTTCCCCACTCATTCATATTATTCTAACCATCCTTCCAGGCTGTTGGGTTTTTAAAGAGTCACCACATGTCCAAGAAAAAGTAAACACGAGCCTTGGATGTGCTTTTCTCCTGCTTTCATTACAGAGAGGGAAAATACAGTTGCAGGTGCCCCCTCTGAGCAAGAAAAACTGTCTTTCCCGACAAGCAGCTCTGCAATGTGACCACGAGCTGCTGATGGAGTTGCTATGGTTATAAAGAGGTCCTCTGTGGGAGACATCTTCACTTGTGATTAGGTTTTGACAGAGGCAGAGGGACGCTTGCCGCGGGAAGGAGGGAAGGATGAAAAGAGCTTCAGCCATTTTATCTTCGTGAAAGTGGAGTTACGCTGCATCTGAAGTGGTTTTGGAGCAAGCCCTGTTTCTCCAGGAGCAGCGCACCAGGACAAACCTTGTTTCTGACATACGGTGGATTTCGGTACAGGCCAGAAGTGACAACCGTACACAGATATAAAACAAGCAGAAGCAGAGCTGGTCCAGATCTGTGGAGTTTCCTGCAATCTTATGCAAGAGACCATTACGCTTTCCGAAGGGCAATGAGACTAGAAAAAATGACTAAATGAACGAGGACCTGGATGTGGCAGGGTGGGTTTGTGCCCCTGCACCAGAAGCACTAAAGAAAAACAGCATTTGGGCTTTTCATCCTTGCTCCTTCTACTTTTGTTCCTGAAAACATGCCTCCTCACTAACAAAGGCTGCTAATGAGGGGAAAGGAAGAGAGGAGCTGGAGAAGATGGAGACAACCTGCCCCAGCTGGGGTAGAAATTAAAGGAATGAAATGTTGAGCATGGGACTGCAGCACTTACAGACTGCTGAGGAGATTCGTTAAATCATCAAACAATAAAAAAGCCCTTTTCCTTTATCTCCCTCTGCCTCTCCTCTGTCCTTGGGGATTTAGCCCCCTGCACAGCAGTCCTCCTCTCTTCCTGCACCCTTCTTTCCATCCATCCTGTCAGCCCTGGTTGAGAGGGATGAGCATCTGAGAGAGCACCAGAGGGGAAGCTATGCTCCACTTTGCCATTTATTAAACTATTTGCCACATCATATAAAATGTGTGGGTTTTGTTCCCTCTCCCCACGTCCTCATCTTAGATCTTCAGAATAGCCTTTTCCATAGAAGGATGGGGTGGGAGAGCTATGTCTGCTATAAGAGAGATCCACCCCTGTAAAAGGGAAAAATGAACTGAAATGTTTATTTCAAAATACCAGGAACGCTCAAACACCGACAAGCAAAAATCCTCCCAAATGAAGTTTTAGTGAAATAAAGAAGGCTGACCAGAATGTTTCAGAGCATGAAAAATTGTGAATAGTAAACAGTATGAGTTCTGTTTTACTAGCAAATCTCATCACATAAAAAAATCGGTCCTGTGAATCATCCTTGATGCTGGCTAGCAGACTCTATGTTCAGAGCACAATGTCTGCACTGTCTATAAATATTACTACGGCCAGTAAACTCAAGGCAATGGCAAGGGGGCTGTAAAACTATTGAGGGTACCATACCCTGCAGTGGTTGTAAAACATGCCGTAAAAGAAAAATGATCTTTTATTAGATCTTTTGTTTGGGAGGAACTTTGCATTTTAACAGGGCATTTAGCAACCGGGATAGCTTTTCAAAAGCAGCAGTCTCTCTGCCCACAGATCGGATTTGGAGCTCCGTGAAGTCCTCAAATTACTTCAGCCAAGAGGTGAGGGCCCGTCCCCATCTGAAGGAGGACGTTCAGTGCTAACACAAAGCTCAGGTTGCCGTCCCCTCTTCTCTGGGCTTTTTTAGCTTTTATCACGCTTGATGTAAGGGGGAAGGCGAGATCCAGCAAAGAGCCTAAAGCAGCCTTTTCTGTTACAGTTTTGCTTTCAGCAAATGGAAACCCCAGTTTGCCAAGTTGCTCTCCACCCAGGTGATGCCCAGAGCCAGTGTGAAGCTTCACTGCAGGGGCAGGGGCAGGACCTGGCCCCATGGCATGGTGCAGAGTGTGAAGGGCCACTGTTGCTTGTGAAGAGGCTACTTCCGAGCTGCTGCTCGCTCTCAGGACACACTTGACATCTTGGGCCTGTGGATGGCTGATGTGCCACATCTATCCACTGGTACCAATCCCTCCGTAGTTAGCATGGTAAGGCAGGGCGCACCTTTCACTTGCGACGAATTCAAGTGAGAGCGTAGACCGCTAAGTCTGCATGTAGTTTTGCATGTTCTCAGCTGAGACCAAACCTCTGTCGCCTGGCCCAAATATTTTTAATTTCAATATGCAGAAGTTCAGGAAAAAAAAAAAGATATTTTCTTCTGAAAGCTCCATACAACTGCAAAAGCTCAGTATGGAACTTCAAAGACTGACATCTAAATAGCTCCACACCAGCCAGTTAGAACTAAACCCCATCCGTTTTATTTATCCCATGTAGCTAAAGACAGTGGCAGCATAAGAAAGTTGTGTGGGACCTGATGGGCCAACTGTTGTGCTGTGACTTAGTACCACAGCTGATAACCAGTCTTTTATTATTGTTTTCATGCAATGGGATACACCTGAAAGCACTCTGGGGTACCCACAAAAATCAGAATGGTGGGGGGTTCCAAAGTACATCTGTCTTAGGAGATGAAAATAAAATTTGGTCTTGACCTCTAAACTATTTCCTGGTCTTAAGGCAAATACTAAAGGACCTTCAATGCCCTGGCAAGGGTGGAGACAGCTCACATGAAGACACAGATATTACAAAACTCAGCCAAACTGCCTTCAATTCAGGTGTCAGGACTGACAGGATTATGACCAAGTGGAGGGAAATTTAATATTAGAAAGCCAGACGCAGCATACTTTCAGACTAGATAGACAGATGTTGATTATTTCAGTGGAATAAAAATGAATATATTGCTTAGAAAATAAATTAGTATTTTAGAGGTTTGATAGCATTTGTCAACATGTGCAATCATAACAAAATATGATGCACTCTAAAGATTAAGTATGACTCTCGTGTAATGCCAAATGAGTACTCTGGGAGTTGTTTTTACATATCAGAGGTTTAGAACTTGGCCCTAAGAGCATTAATATTTTCTTTAGGAATAGCACGTTAACAGCAAATTTAGCAAAACCCTTCACGGTACACTATAAAACAAATCTAAACCAAATTCTACCTCACCCACAGAGAGGTTCAATCTCTGGATAATTCAACACTTCTCATTCCTATTAAAAAAAATCCTTCAGACTGACATAAATTCAATCTGTATCATCATTTCTATTACAACAGTCTCTCTGTATTAAGACATGCAGAGTCTAATCAAACACAAATGTTTACTTAAAACTAGTCAAGCTCTGTGTGTTTTGTACTAAAGCCTGCATATCGTATCTAATTAACCCTTCTGCTTTTCTGGCCATGTTGCTTGCATTGCATCTGAGTACTAAACCTGTTACAATGGAATTTAAGTAAAGAGCTCATGAGGGAAAACTTGCACTCTGTTCACCTTAGCCTTTTGTCGCATCAGCTAAGTAATATTTTTAATATGGCCTGTATTCCACCAAAATGCATCCCACAAATACTTCTGCAACTGGGCTGAGGGGGAAGAAGGCAGCACTGCTTCCATCCAAACAAGATTTGCAGAATTACACTATAGGATATAAGAGCAGTATTTGCTCCTGCAGGCACAGTAACTGAATTTCCAGGCTATAATTGGATGATCTGGTTTGCAGCATCTCCAGAACCCCTTGATGGAATTACATCTGCCTGATAAATTATATAGTTTTCAGAACTCTATTTTACACAACACGTGGAGCCCCGTGTCCTAAAGTCTTGATGGGTATCATCTACCTTCTGCTCCTGATATCCCAAGAGAGGCTTAAAATACAATGAGCCGCCCTTTGCTCAGACATGAGGCAGAAAGGGGATGCCCGTGAGCTAATGGGAGCCTGCTCCTTGCCTTTCCCTGTGGAGGGAAAAAGGTCCTTTTTCCCTCCACAGAATGCTGTTCATTCTCCCTCCCTGGGCTAACGAGGGAGACGGGAGGTGGCGGGGAAATGGAACGTCTGCTGCTGTCTATGGCTTCTTTTCTTCCCGCAGAAAAGCAGTAAAAACCCACAGAGTGTCAGGCACCGGGTTTGCATACACTTGGTAAGCTGCAAGCATGACCGGCATCAGGGACAGGCTGCTAGGTTTGGTTTGACCCAAAGCATCTTCTATTAAAGAATCCCAGTGTTCTTTTATAGCTGAAATTTTAATATGCTGAAACAAAGTGGGAATGCATCAGGATTAAATTTTGGGTTCCTCTGCTGCCTGTGAGTAGAGGACAGTATGTGCCAAGGGAGTGGATTTCAATCTGAGAATGTAGGAGGAATTGAAAAATAACTCATATATAACTGTAGTATTCCTAATGGCAGCCTCAGCCTCTGAGAACCGATGAAAGAGGGTCTGCCTCCCTCTATCTATCCCCTGATTAAAAGAGAATACGCAATGAGGTTGGACAGAGAATAAATGAATGAGAAAACAGTCATTTAGT
This sequence comes from Charadrius vociferus, assembly GCF_000708025.1. Taxonomy (NCBI): domain Eukaryota; kingdom Metazoa; phylum Chordata; class Aves; order Charadriiformes; family Charadriidae; genus Charadrius; species Charadrius vociferus. The sequence continues at coordinate 2,286,044 of NW_009646499.1, forward strand.
ATACTTATTTAATTAGTTCTTTCTGCTTCTCATGGTAATGTGGCAGAATACGAGGCTGAAAAGAACAAGGTAGCTGCCTATGGCATAATTAGGTCTTTTAAGGAGGGGGAGAAAGGCATCAGTCTGCACAGGCTGGCAGAGAAGGGAACTTCAGTGAGGACCCAATTTCCATAGCTGGAAACACACAGCTTCTTTAATTAACTCATCTGATAAAGCATTTAGTTACACACTTTTTAAAAATAGTTTTTTAAAATAAACCACAATCATTATTTGTCACTTGAAAAGTACTTATTGGGTATTCTTCACATTCAATGATAATGGAGTGCCCAGACAAAAAAGATGCTCCCTGGCCCCGAATATGTAAAAGACTACCTCAAGTTTTAACACCTGAACGCTTTTTAAATAAGAAACTGAGTGGGAATTGGACATGAGGAACAGAAGCCACCATAAAGGAGGACTGTCCCAAACCTCCCCTCCTCTTTAGTGCCAAAATTAACCCCTTGATTTTGATTGAGTGCCCTGGAGCTGGGCACACTCGCTTTGCTAACATACGTAGCAAGGGGCATCTTAAAACACAGCCACGCACACCCGCTGCCACCCCTCGCCCTGGGAGAAAGCTGGGGTGAACAAACAGCTTTTGAGAGGTTATTTAGCCCTCTCAAGGCACTACTGGAAACACTCGTATAATTTGGTTACCAGCAGCTTGTAAAACAAAAGTAGAGTCGGATAAAAAGCTGACCTTGTAAAAGAGCGCTCATAGATCTGCACGACCTGTTCAACACCGATCAGGAGCAAAGATGCTGTCAAAAATTCTAGTTATGATAAAGAAACAGTCTTAACTAAAACTGTTTAATTAAGTACTATTTTGGGCAAAACATCATTGTTTTCATTGGGCCAAAATGCATATGCATACTTACATATACTCATCCACAAGTGAAATGTAACCCTATTATAACCCAATGTCTGTAGTATTAAAATCCAGAGACTCACAAAAATTGATTTTTTAATGGATGTTTAATCTCTTTAAAGAATCCTGCCCCAAATCTCTCTCTCTCTGCCGAGACTTCTCCTAATGTGACAAACCTCCAAACAGCTTCAGTGTCCATCTGCAACATACACTGCAGAAAAAATCTTTCCCTTAAACTAATCACAGTTTTGCTCTAACCTACACTCCTGTGAGACATAGAAAAAGCATTATCTTAAGTGCATCTCTCTTCATTTAACAGCCTAATTTAGGGTACAATAAATACACACAAGCACTGATCAGGATCATATCTGGTAAGAAGCTGCTCTGACTGAAGCTGAGAAATACCTAGCCACTGATTTTAGTTGGAATTGGATTGAACTACCCAGTAGGGTCAGTAAAATTAGTATCTATCTGAAAATTACTACTCCAAACTGCCTCACAGAATTGCACCAAAATAACTTCCAGGATCAAATGAGGAATTCATGCCAGGACATCAAAAGCAGCCTAGAAAGTAGCATTAAAAAAATGTGGCCTGATATTGATGACAATACTCTATTTATTCCTAATTCAATGACATTCATGTTTGTGTCTGTCTTGTTATTAATAAACCCACATTTCCCTGCAACACACAGAGACGCGCTTTACAGATCCTTCAGTCTTATTTATCAGGTAGATGAGCATTTCATCAATTTTTTTTGCTTAGCCATGCTTTGCATGGTGTTGCCCTTTCATCTCTCGCAACAGTCTAATTATGCAATTAGAAGGCTTTTTCTCTTTTAAAAAATTAATCTCAGCCTTGTATTTCAGCACATTATCTTTATCTGGGGAGATGAGTGTAACACCTCTCCTTAACTTTTATAGTTAAATTTTCAAAGTCTGGTGCTGTCGAGGCCATTCCTGGCAGACGTCTGGCATCGGTTTGCTCCTGTAGAGCAGGTCCGTGGGTTTATCAGCCCGCAGGATGGCAGCCAGCCTCCCCAGCTGCTCATAAAGCGCCGTACCGGGTACCTCCACACCTCTCTGCCCTTATATCCCACCACCCAGGACTTGGGGGACTCATCTCTGTTTTTCTCCTAAAGGGAATAAAAAAAAAAACCCAGCAAATAAACTGATAGCTAATGGGGGAAGACTAAGCCAATGTCTACTAAATTCCTGGAAGGGGAATAATTGACTTTGGTGTGTTTTGGATCTCTCCCTCATTTTGCAAGATTATTATTTTATCTCATATATGCATTGCTTTATATAAGCTTTGGTGCCACTTCTGAAAATACCCTGCAACACTTGATTTTGAAAAACTAGAGCAAAGTATAATATCTCTGGAGAAGAGGGAGAGTTGATAACAACACTACAAAACAGACTGTATATCTTGCAAAAAAAATATTAGTATCTGAAGTCACTGCCATTCCTTTAATCATACTAGTTAAGCTGGAACAGAGACTTTGCAATTTTTCTGAGCGAGATTTGCTCAACGCTAGGAGCAAAAAGTGAGCACAGTTGACATTAGACTGGGCAGTGCACCTTCTGGGCATGCTTGTACGCTTCTTACTGGAAGAAAATAGTCACACGCTTTTCCAATTGTGCTCCTTGGACAAGGAGCAGCTCTTTCCCCTTTTAGATGGTTTTTACTTACTACAACATATTTACTGTTACATGTGCCAAAGGAAACAAAATAGTAAGTAGTTTTTTGTTGTTGTTGTTTTTTCCAGGTCCAAAGCATCAATTTAAAATTGCTGCACCTAGTATCACTTTAAAAAACAGAGCAGGTGAACATAGCGTTACTGTTTCCAGTTTTATCTCAGAAACCAGAATATTGGGTTGGTTTTTTTTCATAAGCAGAACTTTAGCATGTCACCATTCTATTAAAACTGGGATTTGCTAGATGAATTAATGGATTTTGTTTACAGTTTCTATTCAGTTTATTCATTCTAAATAAATTCTTAGGTGAGAACGACACAATAGCAGCAAATCGAAGTGATAAATTTCATAGTTAGTGGTCATCATGTTACTTTTTATTATTATTTTGTTAAAATGATAACATGTAGTATATAAACAAAATTCATTTAATATATAAGATGTATTTTTTTTTTTAATTTACATAAAAAATGTTATTCCATACCATCAGAAACAGCTGCTTTCAGGGTGGGGTTCATGGAAGCCAGTGCAGAGCCCTGATCTAACCTGAACCAATAAGCCCAGATAACTGGCAGCAGCTTTCTAAATATGAAGCACTGATACCAGTATGACAGTACAGGAACCCTAAACCTGTTATTTTTTGAGAGGAGTTTAGCCCACTGGTTTCATCCAGAGTGTCTCCACTTCTCCTGTCCCTCCTTCCATTTCCTGCTCCTGCCGCCTGCTAGAGCCTGGCGGCGCACGTGATGTGGCTGTTCAATAGACCAAAGTATGAAAAATACTTAATAATGACTTTTTCTCACCACGGTTAGCATGCATGAAATGAATGAGGCTTCCTGCACAAGGGATAAATCTATAACTAAATGTCAAAAACTATAACTCTCTCTGAAGGTAGCTTATTAAGAATTTGCTATGGTTCATTTTACAGTGACACTTCCATATTCAGGAGTGTCAGAGTACAGAGGAGCAGCCTGGGATCAATTCATTCTGACATAAAAAAAGAGAAGATTAAAAAAAAAAGGGGAAAGGAGGGAGAACAGAACTGGTATCTAACAAAGCATCTGGACTCATTCAAAGATAGAGCAGATTCAAGATTCATTACTGAGCCCCCCAGTCCCCATCAGACAGGCTTAGCAACACAGTCGGGGTGATTATAGCTCACCGGAGGAATGTGTGGCAGTCCTAAAGTCCCATTTGCTTAAATAGCATGATATAGTTCTTCCTCCCAAATCATGTATTAAAGTGCTATAGAAAAATAGCATAAGAGCAAAATACACAGTATGCCTATGCCAGAAAAGACCGACACCAAAGCTGTTGGGAGGAAAGTAAATTAACGACTATAGTAAAATCAGGTTTCTGATACTATTAGTTTTTAAAAGCAATACTGAAAGCGATGCAAAGTTTTGCTTAAAGGCAAGAGCAAAACACAGCTCTAATTCTGCCAACTGAGAGAAAGAGAGCAAGACCATAGGTTTGAGGTTAACTATAAAAAAAAAAAACAAAACCAAAATCAGTTCTAGGGTCCGAATGAAAAACTGCAAGTGAAAACTTGCCCTCTGGAAAATGACATCTCTGTAGCAGTGTGCCAGCCTCACCAGAACACTGATGGGGAAAGCTTCAACACCGCTGGAAAGGGAAATGTGCCTCTATATTGCCTCCCCTAACACACAAACTTGATCACTGTTTGACATCACCTTCTGGTTGGAAAATGAGGAATGGGCATTTTCCACCTTAAAGAAGCTTTTAGAGCTCTCTAAAACAGAAAAATCGCAATGGAGGTCAGGCACAGCTCAAGCGAGCACCGCTCAGCTCGTCTGCTGCCTCCAAACTGCCGCAGAGGAAAACGGTGAAAACGAAGGGGAACCACGAAAAGCCACAATGTGTCCCTGCTGGCTCAGCGGGACTCTCCTGGCAACGTGTGCCAACAAATGCATGGTCCCCGAAGGCATTTATTATCAAATTTGCTTTCACAATAGCTGTCTGATCGCCAAGATGGGGCAGTTACCAAACTATCTGGGTGGTTATTGGCTAAGTACTCAATAAAAGGGATTAAGACATGTCCTAGCAGCTCTGTGATATACAGCGGTGTTCCTGGGAACTACCAACTCTTACTGCCAAAAGTTTGATACCACCTTGTTTGGATTTAAGCGCAAACTCCTGGAGCAAGCCTGAACCAGACATGTTTGCAATGTATTGGGGCCGGTTCTGTTTAACATCTTTTTCAACGACCTGGATGAGGGGATTGAGTTCACCCTCAGTAAGTTTGCAGATGACACCAAGTTGGGTGGGAGTATTGATCTGCTTGAGGATAGGAAGGCTCTACAGAGGGATCTGGACAGGCTGGATTGATGGGCCAAGGCCACTGGTATGAGGTTCAACAAGGCCAAGTGCTGGGTCCTGCACTTGGGTCACAACAACCCCAATGCAGTGCTACAGGCTTGGGGAAGAGTGGCTGGAAAGCTGCCCAGCAGAAAAGGACCTGGGGGTGTTGGTCGACAGCCAGCTGAATATGAGCCAGCAGTGTGCCCAGGTGGCCAAGAAGGTCAACAGCATCCTGGCTTGTTTCAGAAACAGTGTGGCCAGCAGGACTAGGGAAATTGTCCGTCTGTACTCGGCACTGATGGGGCCACACGATAAATACTGTGTTCAGTTTTGGGCCTCTCACTACAAGAAAGATATTGAGATGCTGGAGTGTGTCCAAAGAAGGGCAATTAAGCTGGTGAAGGGTTTTGAGAACAAGTCTTTTGAGGAGCAGCTAAGGGAACTGGGGTTGTTTAGCCTGGAGACAAAGAGGCTGAGGGGAGACCTTATCACTCTCTACAGCTACCTGCAAGGAGGTTCTGTTGGTCTCTTCTTGCCAGTAACAAGCTGTAGGACCAGAGGAAATGGCCTGAAGTTGCGTCAGAGGAGGTTTAGATGGGATATGAGGAAATGTTTCTTCACCAAAAGGGTTGTCAAGCAGTGGAACAAGCTCCCAGGGAAGTGGTTGAGTTGCCATCCCTGGGGGCATTTCAAAGTCGTGTAGATGTAGTGCTGAGGGACATGGGTTAGCGGTAACTTGGCAGTGCTAGGTTAATGGTTGGACTTGATGATGTCAAAGGTCCTTTCCAACACAAACAACTCTATGATTCTATAAATATCTTGGCTTTGTTCAGCTCTCAGACTTCTCCAGTTCTGGGGCAAACAGTTTCCCCACTTACATATCTTATTTCCAAGTTTTTACACCAAGCTCTATATCCTAGCATTTGTAAATAATAATAATAAAATAAATAAACAGCCACTTCTTAATCCCTTTTATGTTTTGGGGTTAATTGCAATGCCACATCAGAAATAGAACCCATTTTCTAATGAACTAAAAGCACCACCACTCCCAGACCTGTGCATCTTTCATGGTGGTTGGTCTGCAAGAGCCTGTTTATGAGAAAGACAATTACTGCCTGGCCCAGAGCTCGGACTTTTAGGTGCTGCCTGCCTATAAATTTGCAAACTATCAACAAGAAAAAAAAACCCAGGGAGAAAAAATTGGGATGCTCTTAAAGGTATAAAAGAAATAGTATACATAAATATAGGATAAAAAGTAGTATAAAAATATACTAGAAATAGTGCATGTAAATATAATATGAAAGCAATAGCAATTGCAAACCACCCAACACACCTTTACGGTCTTGGGTAGGGATAGTGTTATCAGTAAAAGTGCACAGGTATCTCTAACGAGCTAGCAATTTTCTCTTGGGGCCTCACATCCCATATTGGCAGTGTCTCACCTCCACAGCTCTGGCTTTGGGCGTCAGTGAGACTGGACACGGCGTGGAAAGGAGAGATGGTGCAGAGCCGGGGGGAAGCCTCAAAGAAACAAGTCTGGGGAGACAGTTAACGCTGCGGCTCTCTTCTCGTCTCCTTTTAAAAAACTATAAACAAATGTACATGCAAGGAAAGGCCCCGGACTTTCCAGAATATAAAGTCTGGTCAAGGCTGTGAGAAATTACCTGTGATTTCTAACAAGTGGCTTTTCACTCTCTCCATCAGAGAAGATGCCTCAAACTGATCACAGCAGCACTACTCAGGCAAGAACAGCTTAAATGCCGCTTCTGCTGATTTTTCTCTCCTTACGAAAATGAGCAATATCTGATGTTGAGTCACCTGACACTGCTGAGGTGCTGCTGCTGCATCCAGTGCCAGTTTCTCAGATGCTTTATACTGTTTATTAACGGAGAGAAGTAGTTAAACAAGCTTGAATATTTTAAACAATGAACAAGTCAACGACTCTCCATTGTAAATAAACACATGGAGATCAAGTGAAAAGAGCGAGATAAAAAGAATATAAAATAAATCATTATTTTAAAAAGGATGTTTAAACATGTTGCTAAGGAATCTCCTGATTCCCAGGGAGACTCCGTGTGCTCCCATGGAGGATGCCAGCAGCTCTAGCGCCTGGGTACCTTGCTGCCTAGAGACCGTTGCTACGAGGACCATACTTAAATGCTCTCTGTGTTTATTCTCTTGAGTGTAAGTACATTAACCCTGGCTTCCCTTCTGGCGGCGTACTGCCCTGCTCATTTGCTCTGTGCTCCTCCGCAGCTGGAGCTGAGCGATGGGCCACCAAAAGCAATGTGAAGGGCGGTGCTGGTTAGGGGATTGCCTCAAACCCTACGCTTTTCGCAAAACTCTTCCCGAGCACATCCCGGCACGGCAGCAGCTGTGCCCACGCTCGGGGTCCTGAGTCTGATGTAAATGAAGCGCTTGGAGAGGCGCCACCGTGGTTTAAACTGATGGGAGTGTGGGCACTCCTATCGCCGTAACGCAGGATAAGAGGCTGCTTTAGTAACTCCATTGGAGTTAAAGGACGATTCGCATCAGCAAAGTTAATTACAAGAGCACATGTTTCAGGCCAAAGCTGAGAAAGATTAGATAAATACTTCATTTCACAACCCTTTCCACTCGTGTTTAAATGGCTATTGTCTATTATAGCACTTTTGTGCATTTTTAATCACACAATTTTTGAGTACAGAGAAACAGGTTATATAAGTAATATATATTCCACATATTTTACATTTTATATTAAAAATTATTAAAAAGACACCTCTGATGCACATAATGCAATAGAGGGGCTGTGCTCTCTCCAAGAGGCAAGGCAGGAGATTTCTCTTGGAAATTTCTGGATGGGAGACAGAGCGATTTGCAAAGGAACAAACTGAGAAGCTCTCTTCTCCTCTCACCTGCCATCATTTTCTGCCTGCTTTCTTCTGCCTGTTTTAGAAGAGTTGCTTTCTCCCTCACATAGAGAAGAGATAATACCTCTTATCCAAAAAAGCTCCCATTTTAATCACATTAGTATTAATTAGCAGAAAAAAATTGATATTCTAATGACGATACTAATTACTTGCAGAGATCTCAATACCTTCAAAGCATTGTATGAGAATGAGTGGAGTAATGCATAACTGTGCATGCCTTTTATCAACTCCAATATTATTTGATGTTCATTAAATATTTTCTGGAATGAAAACACACGGTACTTTATAACTGAAAGCCTAATTGTTGAAAAGAAGAATAGAAGCCATAGAAGCAGTTTTCTCTGATGGAAGAAAGTTTAATTTTCTCATCAGAAGAACAAAACATGTTTAGCTTAGCACATTTACTGTTTATCTTTTTATTCCAGGGAGCACTGTACATTGCAGTTGTGTGTCTGTTTTTCGGAGGGACTGTGGATAAGTACAGTTTATTAAACCCTGCTGAGACAATCTGTTGTGTCTGTCTGGTTTAATGTTGTTATAAGTCAGTTAAGCATGTACCATACTTGTTAGCTGCATATATACTAATTTAATGTATTGATGGGCTGTCAGTACAAATACCTAATGAATATTAAAATACAAACTCAGATACAGAAATGCAAAGCAGAGCCAGCATGTGGTCAACATTTTGAGGGACAGGCAGAGAAAGGAAAAGACCAGAGTTCAGGGTAAATGACAGTAAACACTCATGAAATGAACCTGAAAACAAATCACTAGCAGCTTCCCAGGAAAGATGGAGGAAAATAATAATTAACGGTCTCAAAAACACGGGCTCTAAATATATGCTGTGAACTTTGTCTTCTGCCAGCTGATTTCAATATAAATGAAACAAAGGACGGTTAGAAGACCAGTATGCCAGTAAGACAAAGAGAACTAGAGAAAACAGAATAAAGACACTGTAGCAGGGGAGAGAGGGGAGGGGAGAAGGAGAAATCTCCCACTGTCTCTTCCGCGATGCTAATTTTCTGTTTAACAAAGGCTCTAAAAATGGAGAGCCGTCGATACTTTGCATGCTCTGCATAATACAGTCTTTCAGCAAAAGCATGTACGTACAAATCTCTCCAGCTTCAAGTGAACGTGACAGGAGTTTGGTGGGCATGTTTCTCCCTGTTAGATCATACTCAGAGCTGCAGCCAGCTGCCTGTTAGAGATTCAAAGCCTTGTGCACCGTTCAGTCCGAGCTCAGAGGCACGCTGCCTCTCCTTCGCGAGGCTTGAAGTGAAAAGCGAATTACAAAGAGAAAGCCCTTGGGCCAGAGGAGAAAATACCAAACCGCTGGGAGTGGTGAGGCAGCGGGACAGAGACATGCGAGCAGCCACAGGGCTAGTGAAACCAGGAGAAACAGCCCAAGTCATGGGGGATCTGCCTGGAGTTCGGTCGCTGCTTCCTTCTCCTTTTCCCACCTCTCTGAAATCACAGAAGTGTCTTGAGGGTGATGGGTAACTGGTACGTCTACCAGTTGCAGAAAAGGGAAAAAGAAAAGAGTAGTCAAATAGCAGGAAACTCATGGTGGGCCTAGAAACATCCTGTCTGCCCAGAAGGGACCCCGAAAAAGGGCCAGTCCAAAAAGCTCCCCGCAGAGCGGGTGGCTCCTTCATGGGTGGAAAGCCTGCGTGGACCTCCTGCTCCTGCCCTGCGGGGTGGGGACCCACCACTGCCCACCCAGCAGGGACTGCAGGGGTCTGCAGCATCCCAGGGATGAAGGGACTGCAATGCAGATGCTGTGCGCTCATCAGCGTGAGAGAACACACGGCGGCGCTGGGAAATCTCTGCCTCTGCAGGCAACAAGGGAGATGCGAAGCCGAAGTGGGCTCCATCTGCGGTCATTAGGGAGACTGGTCAGTGTTGATTTAGAGGTGAGTGACGTTTCTCAGCAGAGACCTTCATGCAGGAGATAACGGGGGAAAAAACCTGCAGATTTATCTATGGCAAAGCCTTCCTAGTCTGCAGCCAACAGCTGTGTTTGCTGATGGGGAAGAGAATATGTCTTCGTGGATCAAATGCGCAAGGGCTTGTCAAAATCATAAGCATTACATAAACAGCCAGTGGAAAGGCAGACAGGAAGCCTTTGAAATGAAAGGGAAAATCAGTGAAATTGTACAATTACATTAAGAATCAGAATCCCACATTACATTAAATGTACACTCCCCTGGTGGCATCAGTGACAAAAAGAATTAAAAATAATCTTCTGATTTAAGTGCAACCTGGTACGATCAAATACCTCACCTTATTGTTTGAGATGGAAGGGAAGGGTAAACGTAGGTTTCTTTAACATCTCTGCCCCCTTCGCTGCTCCTCTTCCCCAATTCCTCTTCAAATGACTTCAAATGCCCCTCTGTAAAGCTATGAGGTATGAAAAGCTCTCTGCTTCCCCGATCATTTGGGCTCTGGCTCTTCCTTCCCCAGCCTAGGAGAGCAGTCACAGCGGTGGCCATCAGAAACCTGCTTGAGGAACTGCGGCTGGGTGGCAGGCTGGGATAGGAAAGCAGAGGAGGAAAGACTAATCATAGCTTGGCACGAGGTATTTCATCACCTTGACTTTACAGGTAAGCAATCTCCCTGGGTGAAGCAGTATGGGCAGGGACATTTCTGGTAGAAGAGAAGATGAACCTGCTGGGAAACTTCAGGAAGAAAGCACTTTTTGGTCCACCAGCAGACATTGCGTAGATAATGGAAAACCCAGCTACAGAGACCAGATGAGGAGAAAGAGCACGTGTTTTGAATCCAAGGGCCCTACAGCTTTGGGATAATGAGCGTTGAAGTTTGCACTCGTTAGAGCTTTCTTATTCAAACCAAAATGTGTGCTGTGGAGAGCTCAGCGCAAAGCCACTGCCAGACTTTTATCGAAGCAAAGTGGGATCTGGACAAGCACTACCGCCTAGGTCCAACCAATTTGTAAGTCAGCATTCTCCTAATTTCCAGGGCTTTTTTATTTGCCTTCTGCTATCCGAATAAGGCCTGGTACACAAAGGTAGATGTCAAGCAAACATTCAGTTCAGTTTAATATGATAGAGTGTAAATAACACAGACTCTATGTTTGACGCTCACTAAATAAGACTGCATTATTCCTGTCTCTTGTGGCTTTTTTCATTGTTTCTGGCAGGAAAACATAGAAAGGCAGGAAATCACTTACTCCTGTAGAGGCTTTGCTTCTGTAATAACTCACTAAAGGCCTGATCCTGTTGGGTTTGAAAAACTGGTGGGACAAAAGATATTTAATTTAATCAAGTATTAAGGCCACATGCAAAACAAAACCCAAGGGAAATAAAGATGAAACAAAATGGAACCCTTCCAGCAAGAGGCTGAAGGCAAAAAAATAAAATAGTCTGACTGATGGCTTCATGGATGAACGGCTAGAAATATTTACTACGTCCAGGAAATAACTGAAACATCCAAAATCACCCTTTAAAACAGAAAATGGCTCCTATTACTGATAACGGACAAGCCCATAAAAATGCTTCACTGCGCAGCAGCAGCGCCGAACTGAGCAGCGGCGCAACTGTGCAAACAAGGCTGCACGCACTAATTTCCCCCAAATTAGCGTCTCAGGGCCACGTGCCTCCACCTGGGGAGGGATGGTGGCTGCAGCCCCGTGAGCCGGGCTGGAGGGAGGTGAGGCCAGGGCACTGCGGGGATGTGCTGAATGAGGCAGAATAAATCCCCACTCAGCTGAAGCTGACCTGGCGAGCACGGGGAGGTGTAAGTGTGCCCGCTGGGGCGAGACTTCTTCCAAATTCAAGCAGCCATCCAGGCATCCATCATCCAGGCACTGGGGCAAGGAAAGCGACCTCGTAATGACTCATCCGTTTCCCTTGCTCAGTCATCTTAACAGCAACAACAACAGAAGAAAACACCTTGAAAGCCTGGCTTAGCTAATATATGCAACCTCAGGCCCCCATCAGTGTCACTCCTGCCTGCTGCCTTCTTCAGCCCGGCCACGTGCCAGGCCTGCTCGTCTTGCCTTGCTGTTACCTGGATGCCAGGCGTGCGGGTTAGCTACTCTACAAGTCCTGCTTCTTCAGCTGCAGGCTCGAGCATCATCTGCCGAGAGTGTTCGAAATACCTCTTTTTGCATCGCTCTGGTCTTGCAATTTCCGTGTTGTTAAAGGTCCAGAAAATAAACCGGTCTCTGGCATTGTTTTTGGAGGAATTGAGGAAATGGAAACGCATCACAACTAAATTTCACATTTGAAGCTATGTAAAGTTAGTTCCAATCAAACCATCACTTGTCAAAAATTAAGAGAGGGCCATCATTAGGCCTTATTTCAGCTGGTTTGAAATCAGTAATTAACTTTGCAGAGAAAACAGATATTTGCAGGGAATCAGAGATGACATTTTTATGTGTGATGTACTTTTTGAGCCAAAGGAAGCTGTGCGTTGACAATAAACATTATGCCAACAAACCTCGGTGGGTTGGAATAGTCATCTTCTGCCCTAATTGGGGGTGGTTTTCAACAGTGGGGAGATTAAAGCTGAAGTAAGGGAAGACAAACTGCAGTAAGCAGAGCATCAGCCATGTGAGGTGGTCCTACCAACCGCTAGACTGAAATGATTAGATCTGCCCTGTGCCGGCTGAGGAGCCTCAATCCGGGAAGAAGAAAGCTGTGAGGGAGAAGAAAGCAAAGCAACATTAACCCATCACAAACCCTAAATTACAGGGCCTCCAGGGTAGGAACGCTCTGGCTTACAGGTGCTTTGCTCTTGCTGGGATCTCATGTAGACCAGACCAAGGAACAGTTGCGGGCTACAAAGCTGCTGGCAGACCTCACTGGGCGAATAGCACCACAGACATGGGGAGGCTAGGCTTGTCCGTAACCACCGTGCCAAGTCCCTTTTGCATCGGTTGGTTAGTAGCTCCTCATTTGATTTTTTAAAAAAGCTGGGAATTTGGGAAATGATAGAAAGGCCTGTCTTTTCTCACACCGCAAAACGCTGATACAGGCTAAAATCAGCAAGCTCTGGAAAATGCTGCAACTCATTTAAACGAACGCATCCACACACACAAACGTAAGTATTAAAAGTACAGCTGACAATCATAAATGACGCCAAGCCACTGTGCATACAGGAAGGGAAAAGAAAGCTGCCACTCTGGTGCTCAGACACCACGGTGGTGGGCACCATACAAATGGATAGTGCTCATCTAATATAAATGAGATAGCGGTTGCCCAAAAGACTGCCATTATGGAGTACAAAGCACTGAAACTTGGGTAAACCAATAATATAATATTTCCTGTAGCAAAAAAGACAGGAGTGCCACAGGAGAGTGAGTTTTTTCTTATTAATGACCAGATGAAATACTTGATTCATTCCACTTTGAAAAAAACCCAAGACAGCAGAAGCAGAGGGAAATGCAGCAGGCAGATGAAGCAACGGGAAAGGCAGAGGACAGATCTGCTTCGTGGGGGAAATGAACTGAGCGATCTAACAAGCCTTTTCCATCTCCAGCTCCTGTTCCTGTGTTAAGGGCATGGTTTTCTTCGATTTGCAGAGCTGTTTCTGCCTCAGTCAGGGCAGTGTGGCAGAAAGCACGCAAGGGGAAATCTCCTGGGCTCTTTTTTGCGGGGGGTAAAAGCAGGCAAACCTGCTAACCCACACCCTCGCCTCCTCTCGCAGGGTCTCAGCTGCCACGGCTCTCACCCAAATACCAGTGCAGCCCTTTGCCGCTCCAGCTAAGAATCAAACCGCTTGCTTTTGTGTCATAAAATAAATTTAATACAACTGGGAAAATCAATTTTATTTTGTTTTGTTCTAAACTGGGATCTGCTTGCTGACATGGATCGTTAAGTAAAGTAGAATGAAAAGGACTGGGAATGAATGAAAACCTATTTAACAGAGCAGAAGCAGTACTACCTGTAAGGAATAACAACGAAAAGACAATGCAGAGTATTTAAGGTGGTGGATGACATTTCATGTTCATCCCATCATGCCAGCACAGTCCAGCTACTCTGAAATTTGTTTATGGAAATCAAAAAGACGGACACAACATACTGTGGCAATATGCAATTTGACGAGAGAAAATTAAATTCCGTACAATAGCGACACGCGGCACTGTTATGGATGTAGAGCCTTGGAACATTTATATTATAATCTCTGTTATGCAAGGCTTTGAAATACGGCCATAAAAAATTTGCTTCATAATAAGACTTGGCACACAGCACAAGAAGATCTTAGCCCAGAAAAGAGTTGTTGATTTCCTTTCTTCTCCCTGCACAGACCAAATCCTAAATTCACTTACAAAACGAAAACAAATAAATACATTTTCATTAAGGATGAATTAAGCATGACAGTTTGGCCTGTCTTACACTTTTCAAACGTAAAAGAGAGAAAAGAAGGTTGTTCCTCGTTTAGAAATACACTGCCCTCAAGGGCCCCAGTGGCAGCTGGGACCTAAGCAATGAAATTTGTCGACTCTGGATAGTGATTTAATCACTTATGGTATTTTAACAAGTTCCATAGCAAACAAGATAGCTATCATTGAAAACAGTCTGGTTTCCCGAAGCTCCCTATTATGCTTCATCTATATACGTACTCAGAACCGGCCTAAAGCCATTGAAACCCATAAAGCCACGAGTTTTGTATTTCCACTGGGTCATGTGGGTAACTCAGCCCAAACGGACCTGGCAAAACCAGGGAGAGCGAAGGAAGCTCCAAGGTGTTGCCAAGATGGAAGAGCAGCTCCACAGATCCCTTGAGGTAGTACAGCCCTTGTTTGGTCTCCATTAATTTCCCAACAGGGACTTTTTGCAGAATCTGACTCTTTTCTCCCCATAGAGAGGATGCTCGGCACGCTGCAACAGATCTGCGCCAAACGGCAAGAAATCTTGAAGGAATAAACAAACCAGGGAACACTGTTTTTTTTCCAAACATCCTCTGTGCAGGCTGACATACACAAAAGTTATAGTTTTAAGATGACCAAATCCTGCATACCGCTAACTAAAAATGAGTTTTTTATATATTTATGCTCACTGAAGAAGTGGCTAAAGTCGAGCATCAACTTCAGCAGATACTTAGTTGCTTCTGTAACAAATTGCACAAAAAAACCCCCCAAAGTTTGCTGCAATAAGCTGATCCTCAGGGATCTCGTCAATGACTGAGAATAGGTGAGAAAATTATCTGAACTATCCCTGCCTTTATCCAGTCAGTCTGGAAGGTAATGCTTTAATGCACTCTTTCTAAAAAAGGGATAGAAATCAAAGCTGATTTTGCAGGACATACGGAAAACTGTGAATTCCGAAAAATTAAAACACAGCTCTCCTTTTCAGAAATGTGACAGTGCACAAAGTTAAATGCTTTCCATATTTACTCATGCATGATTGCAGAAGATTTCAATAGCAGCTTTATGAGTTTTAATGAAGGCATAAGGCATCCAACCTGTGAGACTGCTGTGTTAACAATATTGGCAGGGACGGCACAAAAGCAAGCATTTTCTAGTAGGACTAGGTGGCTCAGTATATGTAGCTCAGACTTTTTGAAAAACAAAACAAAAAACCCCTCCATTTGGTGAACTTGATTCCTAGCTATTGTCTCCCAGCTTTGCCAGTGGCTATTATATACAGGTATCCTTTATGTAATAGAACCCTCTATTACATTTTATTTCCTTGGCTCCCACCAACAGTTTCTAGAAAGAATGCGTTGTTATTCACTTAAATTGGACAATTCAACAATAGTGGAGGGAATAATGGAGAGGAACCACAATCCCTCAAAGTGATAATAACCTGCAGAGATATTTCACTGCTCATTTTTTAACCAAAACCTGACATTTCTCATTATTTCAGAGTGCAGACTGCCTAATCCAGAAGTATATCTATCACGAGTAATTCAGGTACAGAACTGACATTGCAATTATTTTTACTAGTACTAGCCAAAAATGAACTATGTCTCAACGACCACAGATCAAATCTCTCCTACAGATATAGCAGTATACCTGTATTGAAAACTTCCAATTATTGGAATGAAAACATGCAGTTGTTGATCCAAAGAAAGTGTTTAGGGAAGAAAGTGCCTCTGTTTGACTCCATTTATTACTTTCCAATAGCCCATCCCTGTCAAATAGCAACAATATTTTATATGTTATTTAACATGTAAAAATCCATCAGAAAGCATAATGAATTTGTCTCTCAAGCAGCGATAACAGTAGTTCTAGTGCAAAATGCTCGCAATAGAATTTCAGTCCATGGGAAACGCACTGGAGTCTGGCTTTTGCTGGAGACTCAAAAGCAAGCCTGGTTTTGCTAAAAGGTTCAGGACCCAGGTGAAGAGCGCTGGGGTAATTTATGTTTTTCATCTCACAGCTCTTACATGAAACCAAGCTCTTGGTGGCAGTCACAAATACTACCTCTGCCTCTAAGAAAAGAGAAAAATAGACTTTGTCCTACTTTCTCCAAGGCTGTTCTGCATTTTTTTTTTTTGCAGTGAAGCATAGTAAATCTCAATGGCACCATAGAAAGAGTCAAGATTCCTGTAATTGTCCTACTACAATGAATAATCAGAGACCAAACGTTGTGTTATTATCATCAGATACATCCCTGATGCAATCTGCATTTATTATTCTCCAGGTTTGTAAAGAATAGAGACATGCTTGGAAGAACTGTAAGCTTTAGTTTACAACAATGGCACTTTCTTCTGTGTTACCATTTCTTTATGCTGAAGGAGTGTGGGTGTAAGAAAAGTGAATGGAATTGAGCTCTCAAAAACAATTTGAATAAGCAAATAAACTTTTTTTTTTTTTTCTGAACTACAGTAACACATGCACATCAGGCCCGTTCCTACACAAATGAACAAACTGGTATTACTTCACTGCTACTAAATGACAGGCTTAGTTTTTTTCTACCAAAGGCCATCTCCAGTTTGAAGAAAAAAAAAAACCAAAAAAACTTTCCTCTTCTGCTCTCCCCCAAAAAAGAATGTCAACCCCAAAAGTCTATGTGGCCTGACCATCATAATTCTATAAATTTTACAGACGCTGAAGTCAATTTGCCATGGAGTGATACCTCCATCTGAAAATTACTGCCTTATTTATCATTCAAACTCAAAACATGACAAAAGTTTCTTCAAAAGTTTTTTTTTTTTCTTTGAAGTATGACTTATAAATACATAAATAAAAATAACATACATTTCTTTCCTGATTAAAGGTTTGCTGCCTTTCATCTTGTGGCTGCCTCCTATATTTATCACTCTTACTGAGGTTTCAGTAAAAATTATTTACCATGTTGAGGGTTGGACTGCACAGCTGATGAGGAACAGTATACTATACCAGCTGGGAATTCGCTGCTTGGACATGAATGAGGACAACAAAAGCTGGGGTGCAACCACCAGCACGATGAAGTTGTGATAGAGGAGAATGCTGTACCAGAATATGCCGAGCAAGGTATTTCTGAATCCAATTGTGGAAGGTACAAGTGCGATCTCATCTGACACGCTCTACACAACCGCCCTTACCCACCTTCAAGAAATCAAAACTGGTGCAGATATGAGATAGAGGGATGAACAGGAGAACAGAGACCTTATCTCAGGAGAAAAAAAGCCCTTCTGATGTACATGAAAAAGAGGAGAACTGAGAGTGAATGAAGGCAGAAACAGTGACAGAGAAAAGCGATATGAGGGAAAAGCCAATGTTAACAAAACCAAACAGTTACACACTGGCTCTGAAGAAATCCGGACCGTGAAGCGTGCCCTGGGAGCAACAAGAAGGAGGAAAAGCTTCCCAACGTGAACAGCACCAGAAAAACAACAGGCTTCCCAGGGGAAAACGCTCAGGTGAACAAAAATCCCCCAGACTGGTATTGAGGTGGTGCTTCACGAAGTTATGAAAGGACTCATATGGTGTGCTTGCCTATCATAGCAGGATAATGGATTCGGTGACCCAGCAGATCCCTTTGATTTCTGCAGTCATATAACAGCAATAAAGCAAATTGCCTGTAGCTTTGTCACTTGGGTCTTCTGTTTTATCAGAGAAACAAAGATCTTGGACTGCAGATTTAAAACAAGCATCCCAGCACAGCAGCAGTAATGGGGTTTGGCATGCCCCATTGGTGTTCCCCCAGTGGTAAGGGGGACATGTGGTGGATGAAGGACACCAGACCTCTCATGTCCCCACTCCTCCCCTTCTCCGCTCTGTCCTCTTCCTGTCTGTGTCCCTCGGTGCACCTCCCCTCCACATGCCTGCCTGGGAAACCTGGTGTGGCATACCTGGCTCACCCAGCTGCAAACCCTAAACCTAGCTCCCTGTATAGCCAAAACGTGAGAGGGATCACAGAACAGTAGGGGTTGGAAGGGACGTTTGGAGATCATCTAGTCCAACCCCCCTGCCAAAGCAGGCTCACCTAGAGCAGGTTGGACAGGAACACATCCAGGCGGGTTTTGAATGTCTCCAGAGAAGGAGACTCCACCACCTCTCTGGGCAGCCTGTGCCAGTGCTCTGTCATCCTCAAAGTAAAAAAGTCCTCCTCATGTTGAGATGGAATTTCCTGTGTTCCAGTTTGTGCCCGTTGCCCTTGTCCTGATCCTCTGCCCAAACACCACATCAGAGGCAATTTGGAGAACCTAAGGTAAAGTAACCTCTGGAGACCCTTGTGTGGCGCACAGATGCCAATACCTGGCTTTTGAAAACAGTTTAGCTTTCAATGGCCTAGACTAAATGGTCTTTCTAAATAAAACTGGATATATAATAGTAAGGAACCATCAACTTTATTAATGCCAACTGAGCTTACTTAAAATATTATTATAAGTGAGCATATAAATAGCTAACTAAATGCAAAGTTATTTCAGAGCTCTGCAGGGGATATTAATAATGATAACGTGAGATCCTGAAGATTCTACTCAAAAGTTAAGGTTTCCTCATTAAAAATACACTTAAGGCTTGCTGGTCGAGCAGAGATTTATTTACAGCAACCCCCTTTTAGTACTGAGGGCTTATAACGCCATCACTCTGGCTTTATTATTAGTGGGTAAAACACATATACTAGTGAGCTGAAGGTCGAATCCAAGTGTTTGATGGATGGATGGTTCAGGAACCACCCCTCCTTTCTGTGAGGATTTTACACTCTTTACTCTGTGCTAACACGTGATACTGGAAAGCACTTTCTTTCCTCTCACTCATTATGTGTCCACAAAGGAATATAAGAATAACTTGCACTTCAGCAGCCCTCTAAATATCTGTAATCTCAAACCACTGTCTCTAGTGCTTTTTGCGGATAATAATCCTCGATACACGATGTCAGCACAACTATGAAATTAAAGCATGTTAAGGCAAAATGCCTTCCAACACTGTTGAAAGTTTTGGCCTCCCACATGAAATGAATCATTACAGCATTAGTTTCCTTTTGGCTTTGCTGTCAAGTTCTCTGTAGCAAAAAACTATCAAGGGTTTTATAATGGCTCCTGTCACCTTGCGTCCAACCGCCTCAGAAACACATACAGTTGACTTCAGCCATCGCTTTATCCGTAATTTCATTCCAAACAACCCCAAGCCCATAAAAGCCACAGAAGAAAAATTCCCATTTTATTATCATATCGAACATGTCATGTTCTTGAAATAAACCAGCATCATGAGGCTTTAATCCTCTTTCAACTTCCCCTAAATGCCATCAATCAGAGAACTGTCAGCTCAAGTGTGACAAGAAACCAGCTTCCATTCCCCTGAGACCCCGGTGAAATCAGTATTATGAGACTGTTTTTTCCTTTAGAGGGGTTCATTACAAAAGACCGAAGCACCGAGAAATGCAGTCTCCAGCACAAGATCAATATTGATACATCCCCATAGAGAGGTTTTAAAACGCTACCCTACATGCAGCAAAAACCTTTGCTGTTTTCCAAGGTGTGTGGTTAAGAAAGGTGCTGGAAAACCGGCCGTGTGCCTTCATCCGGCATGTGGCAGAGCATCCCTGCAGCAAAGCTGTAACACGTATGTGACAACTTGTGTGCAAAGACTCCTCTTTTCCCTCCATTACAAAAGCCAGACTCTCAATAGAGAAGTAGAGCACTCTTGTCCAGGCTTTTGCCAATCAATAAGCTAAAGATCCTTCTTCTCCTCTTTGTCTAAACATAAACTGACCATCAAGCAGCCTTTCAAAACATCTCTCTCTGTGTCAAGTTGCTCAGCAAAATAACAAATTCATACCAAGATGTGCCAGCGACATAATTTTGTCCTAGTAGGTGTATCTGACTTAAAGGGCTGTGAAGCAATTTCTCCAAATTTTGACAGAAATTAATTTGATCCTGTCTGTGTAGCTATGGACTGAATGAGTGTAATACGCACTTCTCCTCCTTTGCAGAGTTGCTTTGCA
>NW_009646499.1:2306263-2309520 GCF_000708025.1 Charadrius vociferus
TGAATAGGTATATATTGTAATACTGCTTCAAGGCTCCACTCTACTAAATTTCCCTGTCATCGTTTTACCGAAAAGAGCATTGATAGGTTACTTCTATGAGCACCGGCATGTTTACATAATTTTCTTTATCTTGCATTTTGTCTGTCAATTTATGTCTGTTTACAAGGATTTCAACTTCCTCAGTCAATACAGACAAAATTCCCACGGGACAAATTCAGTGGATGGAGAGGTTTAGTAGTTGAAGGTATGAAGCCTTCTGTTTTGTGTTTATCATCTGGTAAAAATAACCCATAATTCAGTTAGCGGTAACAGTCTGCTGTTCTCACACACAGATCTTCTTCAAGCTTCTGCAAAGACGTTTTCAGACTTAGTTCTGCCTCCACTTTACAAAAAAAATAACCGTACCAACCCACCCATGTTAGAAGTGTCAATAGCCAGACCCAACGTTCAAGAGCACTGAGACGGAAATAGCAGCCTCTGGGCCCCATCCACAATGTAACACGGTCAGATGATGGGAGACTTGTGGTTAGACTCCACTTCTGCAGTCTTTTTGCACTAAAGCATCAGGGAAGCGCAGGCTAAGTATCGTGGAGAGACTAAAGGACATTAACGAGGGTCCATGTTTTTTCAGACATGTCTTGGGGTTCCTTTGTAAACTATTTCTTAGTATAAAATAGCCAAACCACACACAGGATGAGCAGACATAGGACTACTACAGCAACTTGAAGACTGACTTCATAGAGAATGATCCATTTCTTACATCAATTGTTTGAAATGTCATCATGACTATTAAATACCAAACTAATAATATTCACCTAGGAGCTAATGGGAAAGACACACAGGTATTGATTGAAGTCAGTCTACTAATTGCTACAGCCCCAAACATTTCTGTCACTAAGCACTGTTAGTAACTAATATTTTATGCATCTTTGAACTGCTACTTCTTCTGGCCATCAGCTTTCTTACCCTCTTCCAAGCGTACAAGTTGCATCCATCTGACAGAAATTGCCATGACAACCAATGCTGGTCCCAAGAGTATGAAAGACAATACCGCTGGCAAAATTCAATAAGAAGTGTAATGAAGTAGAACAGAGCGCAGGAAGTTGGTTGTGGGTTCATGGTGTGGACAGTGAGCAGTCTGGAGGATCCCCCCAGTTTCCTGCGGCTATCCATGTTCCAGGCTGGAGCATTCATATATGCTGCTGAGGGTGACGTAAGTGTCCTGAATGAGACAGAGAGATACTGCAAAGGAGCAAACTATAACCTTGGAGGAGAAAGGCAGCAGGCTGATTGCAGGGGAAGAGTAATTTGAAATCAAGTGAACAGATTTGCAGACAGTAGGGCAGGAAAGGCTATGACAACAGCTAGTCCAGCATCCTGGTCCATACAGGGTCTTCCAATTATGTAGGAAAAGACGGAGGAAGATTTTCAGAGCACAAATCAGGGTTAGGCACCATCCTCCCATGCATTTTCAACTTCCTAAGCTTTCAGCTTACTGGCCTTCCCATACCCGCCACAAAGCAAACATCTGAAGACAAAAACCTACCATGTGCCTACAAAATTGAAAAGAAAAGATATAAGCACACAAGTTTTTATCTACTCAAGTTCTAATAACTAAAGGAATGTCTTAATTATAAGCATAGGTTAACTGCATGGCATCGTTATAGGGCTGATTTGGAGTTGGCTAACTGAATTAATTGCATCCCTTACCTTCAGGTTTCTTTGATGTGCAACCTTAATTCAGACTTTCCTCATTTTACAATGACTGATTCTGGAATTACAAGCATTCTTTTCTCTTTCTTTCTATCAAATAATGGGTTTCTACTTTCAACTTGAACAAAGATTTCAGTTTTAGAGTTTCTAATGACATTTAAGTATCTAGCTAATACTAGCTAATTTAGCTAACTACAGTGTTATCATGGAGAAGACAGGGTAACGCAGCAGAAATGATGTGCTAAGAGCAGCAGTCCTGATTGACAAGGCCTTGAGCAATCGCCTTCTAATTTTGTAATTTGTTCCCTATTTTGAGTTAAAAAATAATCCATAAATATCATACTATTTTCTCCTTTAACCACAAATTACTCCATTTCATTAAAACCAAGTCCAAAAACTTAGCTGAAATTTCTTTGAAAGAAAGCCTTTCAGCGGCTCGATTTCGGAGTGGGTAATAAACCCCCAGCCAGGAAACAATTCTGTAGAAAAGCAAATGTTGCCAAGAAAGCTTCCCGCAACCCTGCTGTCAAAGCGCGATGGCTCAAGGCAAGCGCCACTAACGCCCCGAATGAAAGCGATGCAGACAGCTGAAAGGAAAAGCAGACAGAAATAAGGAACTTTCTCGCCCAGATGCAACGTTTATGTTAGCGCTGGCAGTATAGCAAGAGGCTCATGAAGTCCAGCATCAGGCCTACAGAGAAAAAGACTTGGGTTTGTAGGCAGCACACCATATTGCCTTGTCCGGGAAGAGTAAATCACCAGTTTTGCCTGGAAGCATCACAAAATGAACTTTAAGAAGGCACCTCCAGATAGGAATAAACTATCCTGTTTATCCAGATCAATATATCAGTTGAGACCCACAGCATTTCGCCTGCTGAATAAAGATACTGCGCTATTTACAGAGAGATAACCTGCACCATTACTATTAAGATTCAGCCCTGCGATAATTCTAGCTGTAAAGGATCGGCTAGATGTATATTAGTGATCTAAAGGGCTGTAACATTTAAAAATTTTAGCAAGGAGCTTATCGTTGCCTGGCCGAGATGAAGGGCATCTGCTTTTTCCTCAACTTGAAAAAAAGATACAAGTGTGTATGCAAGTGCCTGTGGGGGATGAGAAAGCTTCTCTGTGAGCAAGCAAATCTTCAGAATTCAACCTGAAAAATGCAGCACTGTGGGAATCATCTTGAACTGCAATAGGCTGAAAGGAGCACAGCATGGTCCGCTCCCAGTCCTGCCAGCCCGGGACTTTGGAAGAGAGAGGCGCTTACCCGGGCTTTATATCAAACACAAGCAAAAAGATGACGACAGGTCAGCCCAATGAACAGACAAACCACTCATACCTCCTAGAAACTGGGGGGGGGAGGGGGAAAGAAACAAAAAAATCCTCTCTCCTTCACAACGAACAACAGTACTGATCCCAAACACCAGTTTTGTTTTTGAGGTGGTTTTAATGCCACCACCCCAAGGAGCCAAGCACTCACAGCCCCCTCCGCATCCTTCCTGACCCTGACCTTGCCCAGCCGTGCCAGGGGCTGCTCCCCT
>NW_009646499.1:2309573-2356951 GCF_000708025.1 Charadrius vociferus
AAAAAAAAAAAAAAAAAAAAAAAAGAACCAGCCGGTGGTGCCAAGGCACCAAGTAATTTGCGCTAAAGCTGGCAGGAGGGAGGGGAAGGATGCTGTGCCCGCGCACAGCCCATGGCCATGCCAGCTCCGCAGCCGGCAGCCTGCCTTCATCCCAGCTCCTGCAGCCCTCGGTGGAAACGGGGAGGTTGCTTCTCCTGACTTCAGCCCTTAAAAAACAACACCCTACACCGAAACCAGCCTGGATTTCTGCCACAAAAAAGGGCCTCAGAGCAAGCAAACAGTTAAACCGTGCAGCCTGCGCTAGGAGTAAAGAAGGAAAAGCTGGGAAAATGGGCAGAAAAGGGATGGTGGGAGAAGCGACGGCTCTGCTAGCTGGCCCAGTGATTTGTGGAGTTACCTTGGATGTGTCGTTCATCCCCCTGAGCTGATCTTCCCACTGCAAGTTGGAGTGACAGCCCCCTTGCTTGTAAAGCAGAAGGAGAGGGTATTGCTACACGTTATTCCTCTGTTTCTCTGCTGCCGGCCCATCTACGCACACAAACATTTCATTTTGGGGGCGAGAATAAAATATAAACGCTGCTGTCAGCCCAGCGACATACTCACCTGTGCAGCCATGGATATATTTGCTCTTGAGTTAAACACTTGTCAGTGATTCTTTCTAAAACCCCTTATTTTCAAGAGTCATTAGATATTAAACTTAGAACAAGATTGCTACTCTTAAAAAAATAAAAAATTAGTGTTGTAGGTGTTTCTAATTTAAGAGGGACACAAAGATCAACAAACCTTCATTTCCTCTGGGTTGTAAACATGCTTCATTTTCAATCGCTTTTCTTCTATGGATTTTACAATTTTCTCCCGATTTATACAAAATAGTGGAAAAAGGCAGGGGAATTTGATGCTGCGGGTGAACTCTGACGGCTTTTTGAAAGCCCCGGTCACTGCACAAGCGTGACTCTCAGAGCCGACACGTTTCTGTAGCTTTGCATAGTACTTCACAGGCAAAGAAAGAGATGAACATAAATGCCCTGTTTCACGGGGATGTTAAACTCGAGCCTTACATCAAAATTATGCAAAAGACATATTTATAGGATTAAATTCTCCCGTCAGCTAAGCCAGTATAAATCTGGCGTAATTCCATGATCTGAAGATCCACTGCTAATTAACTAAAGTCCCTCCAAACCCAAGGAAATTAATACAACCAAATAATATTAAAAATAGAGTGCATACTTCTCAGCTAACTCAAGGCTCAGTTCTGCACACTTCCTCTCACATGCTGCTCTAGGAATACCCCAAGCAAAGCAAAAAAAATTCAGACCTGGGTCAGGAACTTCTAATCCCGCAACGCCGCAAATCTGTCCTTACTACTCTGCTACTTTTCTCTCCAAATATTCCTGTAATGGAGTTTGCTTGTTTTTTTAATTAAAAAAATCGTATTTTTAATTTAAAAAAAACAAACTCAAACCAAGAGCTTAGCTGTCTTATGGGCTTTCCGTAGGAATTGGGTATCTTTGGAGATACCTACGGTCTCTTTGGTGATGATTAGGCATCCCACCAATGAAACTACAGCCAGTAAAGTTATTTTGCCCTTTCATGCCTATTACTAGCTGAAACCTTTCTGCTTTGGTGGGAGCTGCTGTAGTATGTAGTTATCTACAAGGCAAGGTAATTAAGTAGCAGCTTCTCTTTACTGCTTTGGAAATTCACCTATTCTTATACTATTCTTTCAGCTGAAGACAACAGTAGCAAACATAAGCATTTTTCTTTTTTAAATTACCGTAAGCATAAAAGGATCATTACCTTTCTAAACAAGTGTGCTTCCCCCCAAGTTCAGTCCTAAACTGTAAGGGCTTTTAGCGTGAACCAGCAAAGCCCCTGCATACTATTAAGCACGTGCGAGAGAGAAATGTGCTCATGTGCCATGATAAATTACTACCACTAGGACTTAATCAGGAGTGTAAGCACCCTCTCGGGCTAGGGTAAAACTCCTCGTTATATGGTGCTGGGGCTATAATGGACTGATTATTAAAATCCTTCTATTGAGAGTGATCGTTATGATAAAGTATTTGATTAAGAGAAAAACCAAGTAAGACATACTTTACTGACTCACTACCAGGCAGCAGCAAAGAGCAATTTTCAATACCTTGCATATGGACTTAAAAAAATTGATTTTTCCTGATTAATTTTGTTGTGTGGGATTATAAATCCTGCCTTGCCCTCCTCTCCTCTTTTTTAAAAAAAAAAATTTTGGCTGGTCATTTAAAGCATCTATTTCAGTTAATTCAGTCTAATTTTATTCTGGTTTATCTATTATTTTATTGAGCAATTTCAAATTTCTGGTTCTATATAGGACTTTTCCCTTAGTCAGGAACCGCAGTCTGTAATAACAGCAATCAAGGCAGTTCGTTCTGACAAATGTATGTCAGAAAAAGACTGCCGTGACTTTGAAATATTGAAAGTGACTGATAACATAATGTGCGAAGCAGAATAAATGCATACAAATGGAAGTTTTAGCTGAGCAGTCAAAGTCTGAACTAAATACAGTGTCAGAGCTCTGTACTGAAAGCTCTATGTGCAGGTGGTTACAATGGCAAATTACTATGCACTTTGCAAAAGTGTTTTATGAATAAAGTGGCAAGCACAGTTTTTCCTCGGCCATATCATCCTTTTTTTTTTTTTTTTTTTTTCTGCTTGCACTTAGTCATAAAGCAGAATGAAGCTATGTTTGAGCACAAAAACTGGGTCTGGAAAGCCACTTGCATTTTATAAAAGTTATCAGAGCTACGACAGCTGGGATCAGGGCCCTGCTTTATTTTGGGCTAACCTAACTCGATTGGCACTAATGCAGCAAATAAAACACACTGTGCAAAGAAGAATCTCAAACATATCCAACTGATTCATGTTAGCAAACCCTTCTATCTGTTTTGACCCCTCAAAAAACTACAGAGCCAAGGTGAGCTTTTTTGGGAGCCTGTTCTGAACCAGGCTGATGCTGAGGACCAGGTCTGTGAACTATTTCAAGGGGAATTTGGACCCGTCTGGCACAGCCCGGTTAAGCCCACCCGCTGCCTGTGCCTGGCTTTTGACATGCTCTTTGTCGTGCTCATGCCAGGACAAGCCACAGCAGTGCTACGTCTGTGCCTGGCATGGGCAGAAGCTGGGGACACCCGCAGCAGCAGGACAGCTGGATGCTGGTGCCTACCTGCCCACTTCCCAGGACTCAGACCTTCAGGGGCTCCGGAATGCAGTGCAGCCCAGCTGGGCTATTTGCTAACTGAAACATTCAGCACAGAAGTTGTCCAAAGCCACTTAGTATTCATACCATGCCAAAAAAAAAAAAAAAAAAAAAAAATCTTGAAGAAAGCCTCTCTGCAGCTTACTGCCTTGGTTTCCTTTCCACCACCAAGTCTTCTTTTGGATTTGGTCAGAGGTCCTTAAGACCTTGTCATACCTCATCCCCAGAGCATTTTTTCCTCCAGGCTACTGAGTTCCCATACATTCAGCAAGTAAAGGCTTCCCTTCCCCATCCTCATCTTTCAACTAATCCAATCCTGTCTAACCACCATGCTCAGACATACTGGAGACCCTGCTGGGGACACTGTCGGAGTTTTCCTCCCAGTTTCCACCTGATTGCTCCAGGGAGCAACTTACCCCATGGGCTTACTCAAAGACACAGCAGAAAGCTTCTCTGGGTAGTTTCCTTAGGTTTCTCACTTTGCTAATCTCCTCCCTGCGCAAAGCTGAGCAACTTGGAAGGCTCCATTTATTCACCCCCCACAAACATTCACAAGCACCCAGCTCCTCCCTCCTCAGTGCCTTACCTCTCACTCCCTCTGTCCCTGCAACCGGCCTTCTTCTTCCTCACATGCTGTTTCAGCGAGGGAAGACACCCTTCCTTGGCCCTACTATGTTCTGGAAACTTTCCACATACTCTTTTTTCCTTTCCCTGCCTCTGAACTTAACTCCGGAAAGTCATCAAGCAAGGCTACCACCTTCCTTCGCCTACTGACGACTCAAGGATGGGTGACAAGGAGCAGATAGGTGGTTGATGGCAGGGGAAATCTCCACAGGCTGAGGCAGCCCCTGATGCAACAGTTCCACGGACAGAAGCAAAATTCTTAGCTCGGGTATGGATAAATCCCCTCAGCTGTCACACCATCAAGTTTACTATTTACCAGGGCATATTTCAGCTTTGAAAACAAGCTTTGTTTTCAGGCAAAAGCCTTTCATTTTTATCTGGAAAATAGGACCAGTTGAAGACTAGCTTTATGGTCCAGCTAAAGGTTAATTACCTTTTAAGCCAACAAAATGGGTTAGGAAAGATCTATTATTCTTTACTGCTTTGCTACGCTCGCTCATTTTAACTGAAATAGGTTGACCAGTATTTTGAGCAACTTGGGTCAAGAGGCAGGAACCTTTGGCAGGTAGTGCTGGTATGGGGTAGGTGAGCTAAACCCTTATTTGTAGTTATTACAGTTCTGCCGTCAAGACAGCTGCATGGCTGGATCCTTCCTATTTGCAGGGAAACCTTTGCCCTTGCTTTCCACCCCACATTAAAGGCAAGGCTGCTGCCCAACTCAGTCGGAGCGCGTAGGTAAACCTGCTCCCCTTGAAACGGACACACACCAACATAAGGGAAGCTATCCAGAAAACGAATGTACTACAGGAAAGCGTGCATTAACTGTAAACCTAATCTCTTCTTTAGGAATTCATAAAAAGGCAAGTTCTTGGAGGGAAGCCACTCACTTAGACTTCTTTTAGCTTTACTATCATCACATTTATAACCAAGCAGTTTCAAAGTCTGCAGCCATGCACTTACTCACTCTATAAAACTTTAAAACACATGAACAACTCAGCTTACAAGAAACGTTGCTTGCATATAGTTGGATGAGCAGCACTGCTTCCACTGACTGTACTGCACATGCATTGCTGGGTAATATCGGGTCATTTTACACGCCAAGTCTGTGGTGCCTAAGGCTATAGAAGTGGATAGAAAGTAGTAAGAAAAAGCTTGCAAAGCGGTATGTGCTGGCAGTTTAACGCATTACAATTAGACTGTTTTCTTTGGGGTGGATCATGGGTAATGATGGGGAATTAATAAGCATAAACAGCTTACCTGGCTCGCCTTTCTGAAACTTTGAATGCAGTGCCCTTTCTGAAAGTGAGCACTGATTAGGAAAAAGAGAAGGCGTGAAGTTGTCTTGTTCACGGCACCTCTTTTCCAACGTGCAGCAACTCCTTCACCACAGCATCGTGTGGATGCAGAGGTGCCTTCCCATGACGAAGCCATCAGGCAGTTCTCTGATTTTCATAGATCGATGCTGTATGAAGGCAAGAAGATCTAATGCTTTTCCCTTATGATTTTCCTTCTCATGCTTCATCTTAGTGCTGCTACTTCAGGACCCTTTAACTTACCCCATCAATTAATATTACGGTATATTTAAAAAGCCTTTATATGTTTTCATTAATTAATTTTCCATTATGTGCATGCTATAAACTTCAGACCTGCTGCAGAATCTTTTAATCCACCTCATCAGTTAATATTACAGCATATTAAAAAGTTGCTGAAGTCTATGTTTCTGTAGGCGTCTCCATATCTTTCACCTTTGAATCATGACTCTACTGTGAGACCTGCAAGCACCAGATGCACACCGTCAGGAATCAAGAAAACCATTTTTCCTGCTCTCACAATGCGCTGTGTGGGAGCCACAGCTTCTCTGCAGTCCTACAGCCAGTGGCCCCCACTAGCAAGTGAGATGCGAATGGATAACAAAGCCAGGAAACACTTCTGATGACAGTGCAGGAATCTTCAAAACCCACAGCTCTGCACTAGGCAGTTAGGGGGGTAGGATGCACAGGGACAACGTCAGATCATCTGGTCCTTGAGGAAAGCTATCAGCAGTGTGCTCATACAGGACTACAGAACACTGTAAAGTTTGGATCAGATGGTTGTGGGCTCGGGAGGAAGAAGAGGAGAGAATAGTGGTGGGACAAAAGCCATCTGCTGGGGCTTTATATGAAGTAATGGATGCTTTTTTGAAAAATCAGAATGAAGCCACATGTTTTCTTACAATCTATTTGAGGTTACAGGTCTTCAGCTTGGATTCGGTGGTCTGGGATGGAGCTGTGCAGAACACGACCACCCTGCGGCTCCACCGGGGCAAGTGGCTGGCTGCCTGAGCAGCACTTCCCTGAGGTGAGCTTCCTGGCCTGAAGGCCAATTGCGGTTTATCTTGGAGGACTTGGGCCAGGAAAAAGGAAGGCGGACGTGTTTTGAGACCTAGGGCCTGATGCAATGCCCAGTTTCACTCCTAAGTGTCTAACATAGACAGCAAAAAATAAGGATAAACTGTTATTTTGGATGGTCAAGAGATATTACATTGGTGTGCTGCTACGGGGTTTTTTTTATTAAGTATCCTTGCTATCTGAGAAACTATCTTGTTTTTATGTGCTACTCTGAAGTTTAGGCTTTTCTTAACAGTGACTATATCTGCATCAATTAAGACCGGACTCTCATCTCAGATTGCTCAGAAATCTGGAATTAATTTTGATTTTTTTTTCCTCTCACTAATGTAATTTCAGTTATACAAACTTGGGACATGATCTAAGGACAAGGTCTAAGAATTAGTTTTATATTTAAATTCAGGAGTTTGCTTCAAGTCCAATAATTCTCTCAATTTACAAAGTTTTCTAATTTTCTGGAACAATAAGAAAAAAGTTCTTTGCAGAGGGATTTTACTGGTTTCTCTGCGGTATTACTCAGAATGTCATATATACAGCTCAGAACAGTATTTCTATTCTAAGCAAGCAACAGAGGCAAAACAAAGCTGAGCTCTTACTAAGGCATCCACCATTCTTCAGATGATCACTGTATTTAATTATGAAAAATCCATTTAGATCATTATGGTCAGTCCTTTACAGGGTTAGGATGTACTCTCATTTTCCCCATAACTGATAAAAGATGAATCAGAGAGTAAGGGATATTGTCTTGGGTTTTCCTTAAAAAAAAAGGCGCGGGGGGTGGGGGGGGAATCTCCTCAAAGAAAGGGGTACATAGTCCCAAGGACTCGGAAAAAGAAACCAAGGTTGTTATGAAGGAAGTAATTTTCCTCACGCTGGAGTCTTTGGACATCAGTGACCTCTGAGAGAGAATGAAAATCGAAGGAGAGAGAATTAATAGCGAGGAGACAGGAAGAACACATATTTATGACTGAGGGCAGGAACTTTCTAAAACTCAGGGTTTTGCTGATGAGGTAAAGTGAGGACAAGAGAAAATTCATACCGTTTGTTTAAAGCATAACCCTAACGATTTGCTAAGGGAGAGTCTGAAACGCTACATGATGGCTCTCCTCCTTGCCTCGAAAGTTTTGGACATCTGAAAGTGCAACACTTGCTGCTAGTGAGGTGTCTTTAGGCTTGCCATGGGGAAATCATTGTAAGTCTCCATTTCTTTTTTCCCCAGGACAGAAAGAAGAGACTGGCTTTCCTAGCTGCACGACAAATTCTTTGCGACTTCTGTGATTTATGCCAAATTAAATCTGAAGTTTCTGCAGAAACTACATGGTAGTTACACCTTCCATAAAATAGGCCATCGCATACCACACCTCTCACCGATGCCCACCAGGAGGTACATCACTGCTGCTTCTTCTCCTGGCACACACACAACATTAAGTGTCCGCGAGCTTGTTCTGGGCCAGGGTGAGTGCTGTCTGGGGAAACACAGCTGATGAACAACCAGCAAGAGGCCCACAATGGGGGCTCTGAGGGCAATCTTGTCTTTTTTTTTTTTTTTTTTTAATGTCACTGTTTCGTTTTATTTAAAAGTGAAGTTTTTTGGAGCAGAACTCACATGGATGCTCTTGGGATCTGAGGAATGCAAAAGAACTATGGCTTGATTTTTCAGCAGTACTGGTTGTTAACAGCTTCTAGTTACTTAAGTAAAAAGCAGGCCACTGACCTCTGATGAAATTAGTGTTTCCTCTGCCTCTAACGTGCTGTGTGGCCAGGATTCCAGCACAGAAGAAGAGAATCAACCAGCAGAAGAAGTGGGGACGACAGCGGCATCCGAGTGCTTTGCTGTCACCCTCTCCTTAACCCCACCAGAAACCAGCCACCACCACAGCACCTCATCCCTCGCTGCTGCGCTGCAGGAAGCACAGACATCCTATGAAATACCCTGAAAAGAGTTTGCAATTATATTTATAGCTCCCAGGGGTGCGATGGAAGTTTTAAAGTTTCGGGCTGAAAGGACTTCTTAACAGGTGTCAAATTTAGCGTCAGCATACAGTTCTTCATGAACCATATGACACATTCTCTTCAAACTCTCCCAGGAAATTTGGCAGTTCCCATTAGTAAAGCCCCTGTCATTACCTTGAAAGAAAAATAGCGTGCGAGAGAGAAAACTGACACGCTGCCTGGAGGCTGCTGGTGCTCAGAAGGTTAAGTCTTAGTGGCAAAGAAAAGAGGTCAGCAATCTACCTGAGCCCATCAACTGGCTGCCTAATGGCATGGCCAGATGTGTTCAGATCTGCAACACGTGAATGAAGTCATCAGGATGGTACGACAGCTCCATCATTCAAATGTTACCCAGATTATTTTCTATATTATTCGCACTACAGCCACACACCTATTTTCAGGATGGACTTGAAGCACTTGTTTTCAGAGAGCGCGATAGGCACAGAGCAGTCACAGGCGCTGCGTGGGACCCCAACTGGCCACTTTGCCATCCCAGTACAACAAAAAGCCAATCTCACTCTGCAGCCTGACTACCCACTGCTGCTCATGTCTTTGTTTTGGTCTAGAAGAGATTTCCTGCGTGTGGAAAAGAAAGGTCTCAAAGAGCAGTTCCTTTACAGTGCTTTCAGTCGGTTCCCCTTCTCCTCCACTAAACTGTACCTGCATAAAATGCTTTTCTGAA
This sequence comes from Charadrius vociferus, assembly GCF_000708025.1. Classification (NCBI taxonomy): domain Eukaryota; kingdom Metazoa; phylum Chordata; class Aves; order Charadriiformes; family Charadriidae; genus Charadrius; species Charadrius vociferus. Next base: position 2,318,488 of record NW_009646499.1, read on the forward strand.
GGCATATTAATATTGCACTTTGAATGGTATATCTTTTCTCATCAAAACCATTTTGTTCATCCCCAAAACGTTAGATTTCCATGAGTCTGGCGAGAATAATCCTGAACAGGGTTTCACCTTCTGTGGTGTGGCTGGAATTACTTTTTTAAAAGCCCAGCAAATGTGCGTGGAGTTTCTAAGTGATGTGCATTTTGCCATGCTCTCCCACTAATATTTCACTATACTCAAACTTGCATTTGTAAGCATTATTCTGATTTTAGATTGCATCAGTGCAAATAAGCGGGAGCACTCACTCTTCTCTCTAAAGGGTATAGGCATCATCTTACACCTGTAAAATTATAAACACAATATGAACCAATTCATACAAGAGTACCTCAATGGCAGTCCATACCCATATGATACTTGCTTAATTGCATCAACTGAAAATCAAGTATATATTGAACTTTTTGTGTTAATTCAGCCATAGCCATCTTCACTTTCTGGTTCCTCTGTAACCAGAGGCTCATTCCATACTGGCAGGACCACATCCCACGCAAACAAACGGGCACTAACTGGCAGCAGCAGTCTGATGCTGGGACCAGTGCAGCTGCCAGCACTGGCCTCACGCCGTGTCTGGGGCACTGCAGCTTGTGTGCCTCTTCGGTGCGGGGGGTAACAGATAACCAGGGGGTCATCGGCTGTGGTCCCACATCCCAAATGCCGGTACATGGCCATTAGGATCACCACCGTGGCTTTGGTGCTCAACGTTCTTCGTTGTTTCAGGCTTCTTTTTAGCACTTCACAAACTACCTGTGGTACAAAGGGGCACGCCATCTCCATCACTTACGGGAGGGAATGACATCAGGGAATTTAATTTTGGCAAGGCCCCGGATGTGTTTTGCTGCCACCTCAGCATTTCAAACCGATGGCAGGTTTAATACCTTTCTTAAGTAGCCTGATGGGTAAACTCCCGTAGAGACTGGAAAAATTCACAGAGCCGGTGAATATCATTGCAGTCCCCAAAGGCCACAGTGTTTTGCATGTGTTAATCCCCTGGAGAACAACATAACAGACATCCCAAACAGAGCGGTTTTGGAAATCCCAAATGCCTAAACTTTACCACAGTGTTATCTTGACTGCAACTCATGCCCTGTAGCATTGGAGAGATGGGGTGGGTGTTTACACCTCTCTATCTCTTTTCTTATTTCTCTGGAAGCCTCCTGAATGTTCAGAAAAGGTAATGAAAAGCCTTAAACTCGTGCCCGTGCTTCCTGCACCGAGACCAAAATCTCCTGTAAGCTTGCCAGACCTTTTACAGATGCACCCCGGGGATTTAACACTGTGCAGCTTATGGGTTTATATGAAATTTCATAAAAGAGAAGCCCTGTATTTTCACATAAATATATTTATTTGGGGAAAGATCAAGAAATGCCAATATATTTCAAATCAGTTCCCTACTGCATTAAAGAATGTGAAATATTCATGTGAACATTTGCTAATCCTATCCAGTGGAATCTATTTCCCTCTCTCCCTAGCATGCAGGCTACAGCGGCTGAAGGTTGTTCAGCCTTTTCATTAGGAAGAAAAGTAAGGATGATTTGTGAAAACCACATGGAAGTAATCATAAGGAACAGTACTGAAGGGGTTTAGAACAAAACCTTGTAAGCTACCTTGTAACCATGCCTTCTCTTTCATGTGTTTGTTTCTTATACGGTGTTTCACAGCTTCAAACTGTAAATCTATATTTATGGACATAATCAGAAGTGCAATATATTATGCTTTCATAATACAGAAATAAAAATTTAAGGGGCAGCACATACATTTTCAGAATGTATATCTCAGGCTCGCTAAATTCTCCAGTAGGTAGCATCACTCCCAGCAAATTCCAATTTCTCTGTTCAACCGTTACTCTTGATAATGTAATGAGTTACTTTCTCATCAGGGCTAAGTTTTGCATATCCATCCAGGCCCTCCTGTGGCCCAGTATCTCACAAATAATCCCTTTCTTCATCCACCTGAACTTTGATAACTATAGCAGGAGATGGAAAATGAGGAAATCTGAGTGCTTATGATCCCTGATTCCACCAGGGAAAAATACCTGACCTTGGGAATTCATTTAAGCCTCCCCATGCTATGAATTCCCTAAGCATTAAATGGAAATGACATTTACTTTCCACTGAGAGACACTAATATTTAAATATTGCTTCAAAGATCTTCAGATAAAAAGAGCTATATATGTGCAAATTTTTATGCTTCTTTCTGCTTTCCTACACCTTCAAGATACAATAATACACTCAAATACTGAAATTTTGTTACGAAATAAAATTGTACTTGGAAATGTCAGGCCTGCACAGCCCAATGATCCAGAAGTCGCTAAAGGCAGTGTATCAGAAGAAGATGTAATGTAGCCTCTCCAGGTACTGAGTACTGTCATGAAGATAATCGCTTACCAGAACCAGCCGTGACCATTTCCCCCACGTACTAAGAGTTATAACAAGTATATAAATGATGTCAGATACAGTCCCTAAGGGGCGGTTTGGATACATCCACCTTGCCTTGGAGAGTGGTGGCGGCGGCGGGGATGAAGAATGCTCAGCTGTGTGGGCATGAACCATGCCATGCCACTTGGCAGGTTCGCTGTATTTAGTGATAAAGACACAGCCTATTAAATTCCCCTATGTCTTCAAATTTTTGCACTTAAGCCTACCAGGGTAACGCTCTGAAGAGGATGACTTAACACCTTGACGAGCACCTGAGATCTCTAACAGCTGGAAGGATTTCTTGGAAAGATTACAGGAAGAAATTTTACTCCATTGCTTTACATGGAGACCCCGAACGTCACAGAGCCAGAGATTTTTAGAAGACCCAGTCTGGTTATGGCTGGAATGTACTGTGTCCAGTTCTGGGTCCGTCACTACAAGAAAGTCATCGAGGTGCTGGAGTGCATCCAAAGAAGGGCAACGAAGCTGGTGAGGGGTCTAGAGCACAAGTCTTATGACAGGCAGCTGAGGGAACTGGGATTGTTTAGTCTGGAGAAAAGGAGGCTCGGGGGAGACCTTATCACTCTCTACAGCTACCTAAAAGGAGGTTTTAGTGACGTGGGGGTCAGACTCTTCTCCCAAGTAACAGGCAATAGGACAAGAGGAAATGGCCTCAAGTTGCGCCAGGGGAGGTTTAGGATGGATAATAGGAAAAATTCCGTCACTGGCAGGGTTATCAAGCACTGGAACAGGCTGCCCAGGAAGTGGTGGAAACGCCATCCCTGGAGGTATTTAAAAGACGGGTAGATGTGGTGCTTAGGGACATGGTTTAGTGGTCGTTTTGGCAGTGTTAGGTTGATGGTTGGACTCAATGATCTTAAAGGTCGCTTCCAACCTAGATGATTCTATGATTCTATTCAGTGTATAATTGCATATAATGCTAATGGCAATATGTAAAACAAATAAATTTCCTTGAAATTGAATTTTTCATTGATCCTGTGAACTTTTGTATTATGTTACTGCTATGTCAGCACAAAATTCAGGCAAATTGCTCCCAATATAGAACAGATTCAAAGAATTTAAACCTTCTCTTTTCATGCAGTATGTGTGAGCAGACAGTGATTCCTCTGAATCTGTATATTGTTACTTATTGACTACTTTTTACCCCTACCTCGTTCTATGGACTGAAGACAAAGGCCTGAATGAAGCATATTTGTATGACATAGTGGCTCATGTTCATTACAGCAACCACACAAAAGAAATTCCATCACAGCAACTGTAAAATTTTGTTACATGCATCTAACACAAACAATTAGAAACTGGGTTGAGAGAATAGGTTTGTAATGAAAAGGATTATGAGATTAGCCCACATCTCCTAAAAACCAGACTGCAGATATTACACTTTTAAAATATTTGGGGTTTTTTTACATTTCATACAGGTCCTGACTGAGGAATCAATACTAGAGTGAAGCATGAATACTGAAAAGGCAGAATACATACAATTAATTTAGTATTTCTGATCCTACTAGAAACACAATACCAGAAGCATCTCGAGAGGTCTCATTTTTGTAGCCTAAGAGACCAATTGGTATTGGGAGAAGCATCTAAGCTTTTGGGTACCACTAGGGGTCTTTTTACCAAAACATCAAATGTTCTTGTTCATCCCCTTCAGTGTCCAAGTTTACCTTCTTCTCTTTAAGAAAAGGCTTCTGCAACAGGAAGGATTGAGTTGTGCTGTCCCTCTATAACAAATGAATCAACTCTTTCCTCATTTTGCTGCTAATGAAGTACAGCCTATCTCATTAATGTTTTCCAAAAGAAACAAGAAGAATTCAAATAAGAGCAACATGAACTATTTTTAATGCAGTTTCTAGAAAAGTGAATAATCCCATGTCTCCGAGGAAATGAATGCCTATGTAAGAAATGAAGTGGATTGCAAGCACAAGATGTTTTCCCTTCACAGAAAATTAAATTAAAATAAAGGTCCAGAGCTGAGAGACACCTTCCCTTCGGACCTGCTTCTCCTTCTCCAAACCCTTACCTTTGTGAGAAAACATCTCGGTAGGGGCTGCCGTGCTGCAGTGCGATCCCATATCCTCTGTCCGCAACAGTGTTCCCGACCGTGTAAAAAGAGCAGTCTGCGTCGTTGATGGCCACGTACTCCAGTACTGCTGCGTCCCATACAAAGGCGTAGTTCCCGTGTTTCACCTGTGGCAAACACAGCAAGCACTCAGACAACGGACTGTCATGTCCAAAAGAAGGTCAGTGCACCTAAACACGTGGCAGTTTCAGCACAGTCTGCTCTTTAAAGAAAGTGAAGTTTGGGTCCCCAACAGCTGTCAGCGAAAAAAGGGCGCTGTGACAGGCGCCACGTGGTGCCTTGGCTGAGCACCTCAGCAGAAATGGAAGAAACGTGATCTGAGAACAACGTGCCGTCCGTGGAACAGCACCATGCAGGAAACCTGTGCCTCTTTCAGGGAACAAAGGAAACACTGGGCTCCCTCCATCAATGCTAGATTCCACCCCAAATCCCCTCACTAAGTTTTTGCTTTGAGCCATAAAACCAACCTTTTAGAAGGAAGGTAGGTGTTCGCACTGGGAGAAGCGTGGGAGGGTAGGCATGGCTATCCACATCGAGGACCACAGTTCAAGATGGTCCACATTTTAGTCATGCTTCAGGTTGCCGCACACATCATGAACACCTCTTTGTATTTTGGGTTCCGTGCATGATTGTGGGCAAGATCACGCCAACTAGTGTTTTGGGGATTAGTTTTCTCAGCACGAAGGGTTTTCACGTATTTTCAAAGACTTTTGTACAGCAAGATCATGTAAGTAATTTTAACTGTTTGACTAAGATAAATCCAAAACAACTCATTATCTTGAAAAGCTTTTAAAGTAACATTTTCCCATCCATTCACATTTGAAACAAATCCAGATTTTTCTTTTCATTTAAATATATGGGATGTATGCAAAATTTCAGCATTTATTCAAAAGCAAGCTTTTAAAAACAGAAATCCAGTCTAAACAAATCCTTCCATATTTCAGTGAATTTCCAGTTCCCAGTCAAATGATGTTTTTCTGAAAAAAAAAAAAAAAAACAAAACCAAAAAACCCAACCTCAAAAAAAAAACCCTCTAGCTGCTCTACCAGATCTTTTCCAGTTTTCTGTTTCGTTGGTCTCTGTGTCAGACCTGAGGAATCACATTGCTTTTTTCCTGACCCTCTGCTTGGCTTCACCCAGCGCTTTCCCTATGCCATATTCGCCAACTAAGCTGTAAAACTAGGCTGAACCCATTGACTTTGTACATCTAATGGGAATAAATATGTGACAGCTAAGTGAAAAGTAAACAAAACACAAAAAGGCCATCTGGGGCCAGGCAATCCAGAGAGAATTCAAAACCAAGTCAGCATATCAAAATAAGCAATGTCAGTACATCATTTAGATTAGGCTTTGACAATGTAGATTATGTTTTTAAAGACTGTTTACATATAAAAGCTACTGAAGCAAGCCACACCGGCTGCTTGCTCACAAGATGCAGTGCACAAGGAACAATTGCATTTGGGACACATTCCTTTTCACGCATAATCAATCTGAATTAGACACTGCAGGCCTGGAAAGGGAATACTTCCTATTTCCATTTGTAGGCACGGTTACAGTGAGGATTTGTGCAGATTTTGGAGCAGAAACAGGGCCATATTGTCTGTTGACTCTGAATGACAGGCAGGATAAAAAAAAATCTTTTCAAAATACGAACGCACACAAACGCAGGATTGGATCAGTTTTAATCTTCAGGTTCTGAAAATGGGCAAGAATGGGTTTTTTTTTTTTGCCTTCCAGTGGAGGTTTAGGTCTATCTAAATGGCCAGGGAATAAGGGATGGAAGTGAGCTCACTGTTAGCAAACAATACAACTTACATGCTTGTCTTACAGGCATTGCAATTCACAGAGCTCTTCCTAGCTTGGGTTTGCACCAGGACACTTATTCTGATCTTCCTACAGGCACCACTTGGCTAAGAAATAGATAGAATGACTGAGAAAAAAAGCCCTTCCTGGGAGCATTTAAAAGGATAATGACTCAGCCTGAAAAAGAATCATGATGTAAAAAAAAAGGGTAAGAGGAGACAGAAGCAGAAGATCAGAAGGGGGGGAAATGAATCCTGAAAAGGATCAGATGGACTTTCCAAACAAAGGAATTAAGGAAACTTGGGGTTCAAAAAGACGAGTAATTTTACATGCGGGGAGATAACCTTTGAGGTGAGAGCAAGAGCAGAGGGTTATGTTTTGACACCCGCTTTTGTCCTAACCCACCCTTTTAACATCCTAGCGCATTGAATTCACCCAAGTGCTTGTAAAGAGACTTATCAGCTGCTCAGCTGGTCAGAAAAAATTCTCTTGATTTGGCTGCCTTGCTGTAAAACAACTCGCAGTGAGAATATATAAAAGTGGTAAAAGCACTTACTGTCAATAATATCTGTGATGAAGTGGTATATATAAGATCCTTAGAGCAGACCTGATAATATCACAGTTCAGGTTCCCACAAAGATATTACTTTTCCTAGATAAGATCACAGTGAGCCTCAGTTAAAGTGCACGGGGCAGGAAAGAGATTGAAGAGCCAGAAGGGATTATCCCAGCCATCTACCTTCAACACATGATTGCTCCATGCAATAAAATACATCCTTTTTAGCATTTTTGCCCTATCCATTTACAAATCTAGGGAATTCAAATCCATGGAGCAAACCTAAGTTGCAATTGTCATGCTTGCAATCACTCTCTTTATGGAACTATTCCTCAGTCTAACAGTTTTCATTGCTATTCAACATATTTATTTTTACTACTTTTTTTTTTTTTTTAAATAACTTTCTTATGTCATTGCTAGTTATTTTTCCTTTTGCAGTTCTAAATACTCTCACTTTGGGGCTGGCACCTTTCAATTACTGATGAACCTTTCTGTTACTTAGCTGAGCTGGATATAGCTTTCTTTAATCTTTCCTTGCAAATCTATCAGTTCAGTCCTCCCATTAGCAGCGATGCCACTTTTGAACTGCCTCCAATTCTTAATTTTTATATGTGAGAAAAACCCCTGTCTTGCTAAGAGAGAATCAGTTATCTGGCAGCTCAGGAGGCACATGGTTCCCTTTCCAGCATACCCTTCTTCTGAGATTCATAGTCTAAACCGTCTGTCCATGGATCTTTCATACAGCCAAAGACTGGGTTTAACCTAAAGGTCTAAGAATAAAATTTTGCTGGAGTATAGCATATCTGGAACACTGCTGATATTTTACAGATTTGCACTGACAAATAAGGGGTAGCTATACTATGAAAAAGGGGGGATGATGCTCTACGTGAAAGGAGAAGGGATTTCAGAGCAAAACATCAAATAAAAACCTATAACCTTCTCTCTCTTCCTCCTACTATGAGAAGCCCATATTTTGTAGCTTTCCAACAGCTATGTTGAAGACTTCCACTTTGGACCTCAAAATGAACAGCAAAAATTCCAGCTCTGCGTTATGAGAAAAAGTTAAGGAGCTTACAGTTAGTTAAGTACGGGGGCTAAATGAAAATAGAATTTCCTTGGGGAAAAAACCCAAACGGCTCTTTGTAATATATATAGCTCTCTACTTGCAAAAGATCAGCATCCCGGATTCTACATTTCCACATCATTATATTGGCATTTTGTGTCGAGATAATAACATCTCAGGACGGTGGCAAATCTGAATGCTGTTCACACACGACCGCACAGCCCAGGATCGCCAGGGAAGCATCCGTAGGAGGGCAGCGTATTATCATTCAGCAGCAACCCCAGCTTTCCACTCCGCCAGGGCACGGAGAACTGACACTTCAGTCTCCTTCTCCGTGACATCCCGCCTGTCAGTACGGCAGAGGCTAAAAAGATTTTTGGAGTATCTGATGACTATTGCCATAGGGGAAAAAAAAAAAAATTACAGGCAAAATTGAATCTGTTAGTTGTTCATCAGGGTGTTTTGAACTCATGCGCTACGCTGGTCGTTAAGTGAAACTGGGAGGTACGGTACTAGACAGAAATGCTTGACTTGACTTCATGGTTTTGTGAGCAATTCCAAAGGAGTTACTGTAAAAAGAGTTGTTACATGGAATAGGGGCCATCGGCACATAGATGGTAAAAATACTTCTATAAGGCTGTTATATTTCTATTTTCTATCACTGCACACTTATGGGATTTTTATTTGCTGAAGCCTTGCCTGTAGATATTAGTCAAAATTTATTTTTGATGATTCCACCAAAACTCAGTTGAGTTATACGAAGAAAGCATTGAAAGCCATTACATTGTTGCATATGCACATATTTTACGCCAGCAAGGATGTGGATAGTATTTCTTCTTACGGCTAACCCGTTCATGCAGAGTAGGCTGAATAATGTATTTGTGTACAACTCCAGCATTCTAAAAACACATTTCTAGGTCTACATAATTATAAATTTCAGAAGTAAACAAAAACCAGCTACGGCAATTTTTCATACTTGAGTTCTTGGACAATATCTTTTCTGTATTTTAAATTCCTCTTTAAAAGAAATACAAAGAATCCTCATGAAAGAAAAGAATACACACAATAGGGCGCAGGTTAAACAGAATTGGTAGTTATTTTTCCTGCGCACGTCTTTTAAATATTTCATCATACATAAAATGTGTTACCTGTTTCAAATGATTAAAATGGTATTAATTTTCTGGAAGAAAATCCCAAAATTATGAGATGATGCTGATGAAGCACATTTTCTGAATACCCTGTTCCTACACCCTGGTGACACGGTGGTGATGCTTTCTCTACTCATTTCCATTACGAGTCAGGCACCGTCCTTCCCTTTCAACTGTTGTACACCTTTCCCTGCCTACAAAGTTGTCAGTTGTATTTTAGCCAAGAACACGTGAATAGAAACAGACTCTTCCACAGCACAGCAGCAGCAACTCCAGCTCTGACCTAAAAACAATCAAGGACACTGAGCAATCACTGGATCCATACAGTGCTTTGAGGGTCACGTTCTCCAATATGGACAACTCCACTGCACTGATTACACAGGGAAAAAAACACCATTGGATGCTGCTATTGCCCCATGCCTACCAGAGTGGACGTGGGACTTCAGTATATATAAATACAGAAACCAAATTTTTGACATAGTCTTTGCATACTCAGCAAGCATGCAGCAGCTGCAGACTGCAGAGGGCTGTACTCCATCCTACAATACAGCCTCGCCAAGGCTGCTACTACGTGAGGTATGAAGAGGAGGGAACAAAAATGAACGATCATTTGCAAATATACAAGTGAGACCTAATATACATGATATGGATATTGTGCTCCAAAATGGGAAAGGCAAAGATAAAATTTGTGGTGGAAGTTTAAAGCCAGATTTTCTTGCTGTCAGACATTGCCAAGCAGCTTTGATGGTTTTCACAATGGAAGTTTTTTCAGCAGAAGGGACTGGAGACTCATCGATCTCTGTAATCCTCTCGCAAGAGGCCAATGAAAGTTGCTGTTTATCAGATTGAAGCAGAAGTCAGATCTTCTGCCTTCAGAAAAATTCCTGTTTGTAAATTTGTTTTCCTCCAGGGCCAAAGGTTTCAAGTCTTGCTTTTGTTCACAAAGGGCACAACTCTGCCTAACTTCTATTTGGATCCCAGTGGAATAAAATCTCACATTTCAGCTTTGTTGAATAAAACTAAACCTGCTAATTTAGAGTTTTCTCAAAACTAAACTTTCTGTAGTTCTGAAGTACAACTTTGGAGCTTCTTGCCCCAGGCTCCTTTGCAGGCCAGTGCGGTGTGGCTGATCTGCCTAACTTAGGAGTGAAATGCAGTCATGCAACTGGGGAGGTCGAGTACGAAACTGTCCGACCACTCTCTGTGGTGCAGGACGGGAGTTGGTTTCCCATAGTGGTATTAGAACACAGAATGAAAATTCCTATATACATAAAACTCTATCCAGTCATCAAGGCAACCAGCTAATTAAATAATAGTAATAACAACAACCCATTATGATGTCACTTTGCAGGGTCTATAGAAGGCTATTTAAATTCATGGGGCACTATCTGACAAACACTGAAACTTATTCTTCATAATTATTCCAACAGAAAAGCATGGAATCATTTCTAAAATTATTATTGAGCTAGTGCTCAGGAGCGAACAGCAGCAGGAACTGAAACACTGGGGAGCTTAGGGGAAGAAGGAAGGGGTTAGAAATCCCAGCCTCATCTCCTCTTCAAGTATGAAGTTTATCTTTCTTTACATTGTCATATCAGCTTCAATGGCATGTCTATTTGCTCCGGATAAAACTTCATCAGGAAAAGCATTAGTTCCTCATATGCAACCTGCCACCACCTTCTTGAAAAAAGCCTCGTGATCATATGTTTGCTTGTTATGCTGGGCAGACCTTGAATAATTCATCTGGAATTAGAAGAATTACTCAGGTACGAGAGCTCTGTAATGAGAGGACACCTTTGTGTTAGAATTTTTTCAGTGTTCAGTGCATTCACATTTTGCCGTTGTAATTAAACGCATCTTGTAAGTCACAAGAAAGAAAATAACAAGCAGAGCAAAACAGACCAGAGGCCAAACAAAGGACCAGTTTCTGAGGGCAGCGGGAGAACAGAGCCAGCTGCTTCTCCAGGTTGTCACAGCAAAGCACTAAAAAGGCAGCAGGTCACACTGATCCCTGACATGCAGCTGAACCACAGGTTCGTTAAGGCTGACATTAATTTCAGATGCAAGAGGAAGAGGGGAAAAAAACAACAACAACAAAAAAATTTTCAGCAAAGCAGACCTTTTAGGTAAGGAACCTTTTGTTTTTTTTTTTTATGCCAGATTCTCATTTATTTTATGACAACTTAGTGCTGCAGATACTAATGGAGACTATTTTCTGGGTATCACCAGTGAAGGTCGTATACAGAAATGATATGAAAGCACTTGAGATTCCTCAAAAACTTAGATCTGTCGTAGCCAAGTGGCAGTCTCAATAATGAGGCAAATTTAAACCAAATGTCACAAAAGTGACTCCCCCTGCTTCTGATATATTTATATTTCTGTGGCAACTAATTCCCAATAAAAGAACATTTAAATGAGGTAGTGTACACAGACCAATCATCTTAATTTGGGTGAAAAAGTAAAATTCTGTGGATTAAAGTATCATGAAGAAGATAAACCGAGGTGAATTTAGAGAAGCAGCATCCCTCTTGAAATTAAATCAATCCAGCGTGATACTAACTGAAGGGTTCTTGTCCCCATTCTTTAGAATAGAAGCGGAGTCAATCTAACTGCAATTCTTGGGCAGCATTCCGTATTCAAAGAAATACTTATTGAATACCAACTGCAAGGATAGAAAAATCATCAAAAGTAAAAAACGACTCATCAAAACCATTCATCATCTGAAAAAGAACTTTCACCACAAGAAAATTCTTTGCACAACCACCCATATTACTGAAAAGTTCTCCAGTAAAAGCTCATTTGAAACAATACAGTTTCATTTTAGAAACTTATTGTAAAGAAACTGTCAACTTTCAGGTTTTTATATTCCTTGCACAAGAGCTTGGACCACTTTCATAGTGTTAATAGGATTCAGGGTGTCCCACTACTCACACAAAAGACTTTAAAAATCTTCTTTTGAACCATTTTATCCTCTTCTCTTTGACAAGCATCTCCTGCCCAGGTTTGGATGGAGCCATCTTGGCACTGCAAATCTAGACATGAAGCTCCAAAACAAATGCTGCCCGGCCCCCTTTTCACCCCACCTCTGAAATAACATTGCCCAACAATTTAGCATGTTTCCCTTCCTTTTGGTATCCTGCAGGAGACAAGAAGCACTAACTGCTGACAACCTGCACTGCACATCACAAGCTTGTGCTGGGGCAGGAAGGAACAGCTTCGCACCGTAAAGCTCAGCACTTCCACATCAGTTTGCTTTCCTATAGACTTTGGTGGTCTTGAAAGCTACTTCATCCTCTGGAAAACCTGCACGAAACCATCAATCTTCTCTAGCAGTGAATCTTCCCCTTAAGTGCAGTGGTTCATGTGGCTGTGGAAAGAAGCAGACTGAGCTTTGTCCCAACCCCTTAAGATTTCTACCTTTCAGCGATAACTGGTATCGCCTTTCCATGAGAGTTCAATAAGAACTACCACGGGGGGTCTCTAACTTAGTAGTTCTTTTAGGTTTTAAGTTCAGGCTGCTGCACAGACTGGTGCCGCAGAGGGTTTCCAGCAAAGCACCCCAGAAAAGCTCCGCAGAGAAATTTCTGCCCTATGGTATTTCCAGCTAAAGCAACCGTTTTAAGCCCGATCAGGTCTCCTGCAGGCAGGTCAGTCTCTTCTCACCATGCAGCCCAGGCGGAGGATGCTGCACAAATAAACGTTCCTGTATCCCCAGGTCAGTGCGTTGTTAAGAGCTGTTATTCCTCTAACGTGTGGATTCCTAATGCCGCCACATCGCCCCTTGTCATCAGCTTGTCAGGTCTATGGAGACCCTGCTGCTGAACGCACTCTAATTCTCACGAGAAGGTAGTTTGAACCCACAGGAAAGGAAAACATGACAGATCAGAGCTAAGAAGGTTTTCTCTTTCTTTTGCTGTTTAGGACCCATGGAAAACATTGGGAGCTGCGGAAGGAGGAAGACCAGTGCAGCGGCATTTTTTTTACTCAGTTCATACTGTCTGGCTTGCTATCACCACATAGAGAACTGAGAAAATGACACAACCTAACAAGTTGTCACATATTGTCCCCGAGCAGTCTTAAAAGCTAGCTCCTCTCTGCTGCTGCCCGCCCTGCAGCAAACTGCCAGGGGGAGCAGGGTGCCACGGTAAAAAAATACAGACAGCACATCTCCTGGGATCCAAAACACTAACATTTTGGGGTCACCAGCTGGGAAGTCGCACCCCTCATATAAAACAGTTAATATAAAGAATATAGTTACAGTCATTTAAAACACACAAGTAATCCTCTGCCAGGCAGAGCAAGTCCAGGAAAAGGAGCAGGCACCCGGGTTCTCTATGTACAAAGGTAAATAAAGATGTAGACAGTCTCCAGAAGGAGTTTCAAGTTCAGGCAGCACCCAGCGTTAACTTATGCATCTGGGCACTCTTCACATCCAGCTAAAGATTTTGTATGTTTATTGCAACTCTAATTTCAGGTGATAGTTGGGCTTTCGCATCCTTACGGAGCGAAATACTTACAGCCTTTGCCTTAAAGTGTACACAAATTAGTTAATCTCTGGCTGCAACCTGTGCAGGCATTTCCACTCCTCCAAGGCTATAACATTCATTTTGCACACCTTTGTAAATAACGAATGAAATGCAAGTCACAGACTCCCATTATATATTTGTTTCTAATTCATCCTGACCTGCTCACATACTAACTGAGATGCCAGAAATGAGTTTGCAGTTGACAGAACGAGGAAACAGCAGCCAAGCATCAACCAGAAAAATATTAAACTGTTGTAAAACAATCGCTCGATTACTTATCATGCGGGAAGAGTCATTCAGGACTGATATTTTTCATGAAAGATTTCTAATCCCTTCTTTCTTCTGAAACAGAAATCAACAGAAATTCTTGGGCAGTACACTCGACACAAACTCAGAGAGATAATGTTGAATACAGACCTTTTGCTTGATGAAAGTGATAAATTGAGCTGGACAGACACTAGTTATCTTTCTGCACAAGGAGTTTCAAGATTTTGAATTAAGGAAAAATATCGCAAATTTGGAGACCAAAACCAATAAGAAAATCCAAACTGGAAAATATTTTTTGGGTTGGGGTTTTTCAGCCTGGAGAAGAGAAGGCTCTGAGGAGACCTTATAGCAGCCTTCCAGTATCTCAAGGGTGCCTACAAGAAAGCTGGGGAGGGACTTTTTACAAGGGCGTGTAGTGATAGAACAAGGGCTAATGGCTTCAAACGGGAAGAGCCGGAGATTTAGATTAAGTATCAGGAAGAAATTTTTCACTATGAGGATGGTGAGGCATTGGAACGGGTTGCGCAGAGAAGCTGTGGCTGCCCCATCCCTGGAGGTGTGCAAGGCCAGTTGGGACGGGGCTTGGAGCAACTTGGTCTAGTGGGAGGTGTCCCTGCCTATGGCAGGCGGGTTGGAACTTGATGATCTTCAAGGTCCATTCCAACCTAAACCATTCTATGATTCTATGATATTTTGTTACAAAAAGTTGACTTCAACCTGAATTATTTTCCCTGCGATGGTTTGACATTTCAAAATGAAAAAAAAAAAAGAACCATTTTGATCAATAGTTAATAGTTCAATATGGAAATATCCTATAATGACATGTTGACAATTTCAGAGCTCTTAAAGTTAAACAACGTTTTACAAAAATACCTCCTTCCTTACACAGTTTGAGTTTCAATTACTGTAATATTCTAGTGGATAAATCCCTAATGACAATTCACTCTGGTTTCCTTGATTTATGTTTGTAGGCATCTTAAAAAAACCTAATCATGGAAATCACGGAAACTTATGTCTCCTTACATTTTGTCCAAACCTCTCAGATTCAAACTTGGACAAAATATTCTGTGAAATCTCATCATATCATAAACAAGAAGAATAGTTCTTTGGTAAATATACAATGCAGTTAGTCATCCAGTCTTATTTATTTTCTTATTTTGAGTTTAATGTGTGCACCTTATGTCGCTGGCATTCTTTTGAAAATATAATACAAGTGAGTTAAATTCAAGTACTTTTTCTAGTCCTATGACATTCATAAAAATGCCGAGGTGTCTTTGAGATGAGTAATGAGAAAAGTGGAGTTACAATATTTATGGAATGGAGAAAATGGTGGTACAGGGGTTTTTCAATTTTAATCATGACAATACAATGTAATCAGGTGATTTGCCTTCTTAAAATGAAGCAGCATTTCACCTAGAAATTCCTATTACGAACATCAGTTTAGATTTTCTAAGTTACGCAATGCACGTGCAAATCAGGTACTAGTGCATGCAGCATGAACAGCTAAGTGTCCAGCTAATCATGTACACCACTAAATATCTTACTCGAATGAATGAAAGAATTTTATTAGTTAGCACCAAACAACAGGAAAGGAGAACGAAAAACACAAGCAATAGCATCACAAAATCATCAACTTGACATTTTAGCCCTTCACCCAACGTGCGGCAGGTATCATCTAGCATCTGTGTGGGGATGGCTTGAAAAATGCCCTTACTTTGTTAGGAAATGTAATTCAGTGTCGTCTTACCTAATTTTACTGAAAGAAAAATGGACCGTGACTATAAGAATGAATATCTAAACTGATGGTTAATTGTTAGTTACATTTATATCATACCGTAACTTAAAAATAACTTCTCTTTTACAGGACTATGCCATGAGAGGGATAGTACCTTGGGCACACATATGCTAAATGCCGTGAAGAGCTGCAGTTTTTCTCTGGCTTCGGAAGAACTAGAGAGAAGCCACAGTACTTCACTGCACCTGGGAACATGTGAGCTGCCAGCACAGTGGTGAGGGTGGAGAAAAGTCCTTAACTGCCTGCCAAAGTGAAAAAATAAAAATTTACTTGCCCCGATCCATTGTATTGGCATGCTGCTCATTCCTTCGGTATGGATTTTTAAATGGAAAACAATGAACACGATTTCATTCTTCACTTGTTTAGGGAGCTATTAAAGGATGCTACAGAGCTGCTCACAAATTGGTGATCTATGCCTGACCAAGTTTTCAGGAAAAGCAGCTGCATGCCTGCATCTGTACGCACCACCCACACAGAGAGCTACGCAGCTGCGCAGTGCTCTGTGTGCAGATCTCCTTTCTTTGTTCAGTTATATTAAAACATCATACGCAATGCAACTGTGTACACCTGGGTTCTTCTTCTGAAAATATGATCCCTTCAGACGCAAATGGAAGGCGTAATTCCTACTGATGGACATCTACATCGAGTCCAATGCAGTATCTTTGTTGCTATATCATTAATGTTACATTTTGGAAAAAGTTTAATTCACAAGACATATAGAAGAAAGCAGAGGAAATGCAATGCCAGGAAAATATATCCTCCTTCATCTTATCTAAGACATATCTATGAAGAACATATTTCATAGAATCATTTAGGTTGGAAGAGACCTTTAAGATCATCAAGTCCAACTGTCAACCTAGCACTGCCGAGTTACCACTAACCCCTGTCCCTTAACACTACATCTGCATGTCTTTTAAGTACCGCTAGGGATGATGACTCAACCACTTCCCTGGGCAGCCTGTTCCAATGCTTGACAACCCTTTCAGTGAAGAAATTATTCCTTATATCCAATCTAAGCCTTCCCTGCTGTAACTTCAGGCCATTTCTTCTTGTCCTATTGCTTGTGACTGGGGAGAAGAGACCAACTCTCAGCATGCTACAGTCTCCTCTCAGGTAGTTGTAGAGAGTGATACGGTCTCCCCTCAGCCTCCTTTTCTCCAGGCAAAACAAGCCCAGTTCCCTCAGCCGCTTCTCATCAGGCTTGCGCTCTAGACCCCTCACCACCTCTGTTGCCCTTCTCTGGACATGGTTCACCACCTCAATGCCCCTCCTGTAGTGAGGGGCCCAAAACTGAACACGGTATTCGAGGCGGGGCCTCACCAGTGCTGAGTACAGACGGACAATCACTTCCCTAGTCCTGCTGGCCACACTATTTCTGATAGAGGCCATTTTATTGCAGCTGAAGAAGATTAAACCACAATATTATTTCCTCTTGTCTCTTTTGACTTCTTTTTAGCTGTGTTTATTCTTTTTATCATATTTCAAATTATTTAGAGCCCAATAATGCAAGTTCAATGGGAACCTAAGGCCCAGTACAGGCACCAACATTTGGCAGCTGCTGAATAAGTGATAGTCGGTTCAATGCACTTGCTCTGTCCCTACACGGAGCACACACTCAGAGCAGAACTGAGGCCTAGCAATGTTCAAGCTGAATGAACCAAGAGATAAAACACAGACCTGTAAGGGCATTAAATATGGCAAAAGCGCAATAAAACCAGAAAAATCTACAGATTGAGTGTAATATGATAAAGATTAAATCAAAACTGCAGTCACGTGATGTACATAAAAGTCATCACGGGGTGTTAGAAACACCTCATAGCTTACAAATTTTATAGAATAGTAATAACTAAAACGTACTGAAAGCTGCATGGAATGTGTGCAATATAAATCATGAAAGGATATAATACAATTTGACACAATATCTGTCAAAAAGTGTACCATGTAAAACTCTACAGGGACTGAAGAAACTCCACCAGGCCTAGGACTACTATTAGAAACAAGTTCAAAACAAACCTTGTGTAAGTTTCTCTGTTATTTGGATGTAATTTGTCTTCGTTCAGCTGGGAATGTATGTGGATGTTATAGAACATTATGTAAAGTAATTCTTGCTCTTACGAGATTTTTTCCTCCACATTACTCAGTTCATGAGGTCTGGAACAGTCAAATCAGCTTCCAAATTGCTGGATGCAAATATGGAGCTGAGGTCTATCACTGACTGTTTTCAATGGATGCCAAATTTAAGCTAATGATTTCTCATCTTGGATGTAGCAAGCAATTAACACTGAAGATACGAGAAAGGGTGTTAGAAAAAGATAGGGCAAACCTTTGATGGGATGTTCTAGGAAGGTGGAGAAATGGGTGGAAAAGCCTGTTGATGAGAGACTGAATAAGGCAATTCAAGATTTTGAAAAGCGGGATGTTAGTTTGGGAGTGGAGAGGTACAGCAGGCAGGACAGTAAATTCTATCAGATGCAAAAAATGTACAGGATCTTAAGTTACAGGCTTGGCTGATTTTTCCCACTCCTTTTCACTAAACATTTTAATTTTGCAAAACTGCTATTGTGTCTGATAATGTGAGGAGACTCTCAACACCACAGCATGAGAGGACATATTCAGAAGTACAATTCTCTTAAATCAAGATCGTTACTCGCATCTATGGAAAAACTAAATAATACGCTGAGTATTTTCCACAACTGTTGTCATTCCCAAACATATGTGATATGTAGTTATTTTAGCCAGAATTTTGGTATGAGCTCTTTTGATATACTTTTGGTTTTGTCTACTTTGATTCTCTTACTTGAGCTCATATCATGGTTCATTTTTTGTTGTTCTGCTCTTTGTTGTGTTCCATCTGCCACTCACTTCATTAAATCCAAAATGATTTAATGATCAAGCTAATCAAGAGTAAGATACTCTTAAAAGAAAACCATCTCCTTCATTTAGCTTCCAGCACAACTATAGCATAAGCAAAGATGTTCAATTTAATAACAACATCATCTGAAGGACTTAAAGAATTTTGCAAACATTCATTAACTGATGCTTAAATTCTCCTTTTGTGAGAAATTGTTCCCGCCTTTGCTGTTTACACCTGCCCTATCTGCACCTACGTTATTGTGTGTCGTCATCAGACTATGCTGTGAACCACATTTGGCACTCCAAGAGAGATTCATACAACAACTTGTGTGTAAAGACAAGACTTGAGCAAAATTTCAGCCCTTGAGGCCAAAATTTTGATTCTGAAGGTACTGCTGCTTACAAGCACCTATTTTTTTTCATGCCGAATTCTGCTCTTGAGCAAGGAGTAGCCGTGTGCCTCTCTTCTGTAAGGGATGAGCAGACCAGTGTCCTCTCTCGTGCCAATGCTCAGTGAAGACCCATGAATGAGGTGACAGGGTACCAGTGCCCATTGAGATACCCAGTCCAGCAGCCTCCCTAGTGCATACTTGAAGTGTCATGTGAAACAAAACCACACTCAGAACTCCTGTCAAGTGTGAAACAATACTTAGAGTTTTCAAATTTGGATTTGTCATCTTCTTCTGACCACCTGCAGTGTAGGAAGCTAGCCCACACCATTTCTCCATGCTGCAGGACACATTATTTTTTTCAGTGCCTCCCAGAGGTCACAAACTCAGACTGTTTTGGACCAAAGTATGTTGCAGTACTTCGGATCAATCACAAGAAAGATGTCCTGGCCATATATCTCTTCTACAAAGCAATACTCAGGAGCTGCAGCCAACGCTTAGTGGAAGGTTGGTGAGAAATTTTGAGATTTCCTGGGAATTTGTATCCCTGTTAGGGACAAGACTCACTAATGGGAAGGTGCCATGTCCTAGATTTGTTTACTCACCGGTTGAGAATTCTTGCTAGAAAGGTATTACAAGGAAAGCCCTTCCTGAGGTCGGAGCGATAAAACAACCAAAGCTTCTGCGCTTTGATTGATGTTATGACCAGAACTCCTTGGTACTTACAGAATTGTATAATACAGCTGCTTATCTACTGCTTTTTTCATTACGGATCCATTGTATTTTTCCACCCATCTTGATACAGTCCCTGGTATTTATATCTCTCCCTCTGCTATACTCAGCAGAGAACAGGGTCTGTTTTATTTGATTAACTAGCCATTCTGCAAACAGCCACAAACACCAATCAACCCTCACATGGTGGGAAAGCTTTAGAGACGGGAATGGTAAACAACCCTCTCCTGCCATTGCAATCCCAGAGCGGGAGTTGTGCAGTCTATCTAGATTGGGTATTTTATGCAAACTGATAGAAGAATGAAATGTGATTACAGCCTGGTTAAAATGCTTCTTAAAATACTACATGTGGCACTTTAATCTGCTCTTCCCATAGCTTGGCTATTAAAAAGAAACTGATTTATTTTAGTCACATTTTCAGACTGGACAACTCTGCTACCTAATTCAAATACGAAGAGACATAAACTGCTTGCTGGCAATTTAACTAAAGAGAATAAAATGGCGGAAAAAACACAATTATCATTACTCTTCAGCCTAAGGAAAGATTCTGCTTATTGAACAGTAGAAATTCAGCTTTATTTTTAGTTGATGCACTTTAAGAAAGCTAGCTTACCTACCTGGCATACCTTCTTCAATGCCGTGCTGTTACTTCTAAATTTTTAACTTGATGGATGGAAAGTTCACTCCATCTACATATCCTTCCAAAAAAAGCGCTCAGTAAACATCTTAGTTGCTTGAATCAGGTCAGAAAAAGACAGTAGCAGGAGGCATCATAATATATGGCATAGAAAAAAACCCAATATTTTGTTTGGCTTTCTAAGGATTTTGTTACCTATGAAGGATGCCAGACAATGAAAGGTCTTTTATCATTTTCATTTGGTGCTGCCTATGCCTCTGACACATGCCAGTCTTCCAGGTTTGAGTAACAGGAGAAAGAGAAAACTATATTTCTACATCCATCTGCTCCTCTACTCTGCTCAGCTGGGACTGCTGCGTGGGTGACTAACTATGCAAAACCTGCAGGACCTGAAAATACTGTGTAGGTGTGTACACCCACGAAGGAGCTCAGAGAGACTATGCCAGGAGGAAGAGCCCAAATAATGCCCTGCCGGGCTACTCCCTGGTCCTTCGTTCCAGGAGCCATCCACAGCCCTGATGGGCACCCGGAGTCCCATTTCAGCTGAAAGCACTCCTCTCCTAGATTTCAGAGCCCTGCACAGATGTCAGGAAGAAGGCCGTGTGAAACTTCTGGCTGAACGGGATTTGAAACCCCCTGAAATATTTAGTAGGAGTTAAAGAGGCGTGTTTTCATTTCACACCGCTCCAGAGGAGGCAAGGGGACAACGCTAGAGAGCAAAGCACCCGCAAGAGCCGCTGATTGTGTCCTGACACCAGACCTTAGTGCAGCCTGACAGCCTCTGCACTGGAGGCTTTCTGCTTACTATAATTGTCCTTTAAAGAAATACCCCCCTACATACCAACCTCAGGATTTTGATGGCATGAGTATGGTTTAAGCCCACAGAAGTTAAATCATATGTTCTGGTACTCTGCTGAATAGGATACCAATTATTTCTGTGTAACAACTACCCAGTTTGAACCACCAGATCTGTTGTTTCAAACTGTCATCACTGCCCTCACAGTGAAAACCTTCTTCCTAATATCTAATCTAAATCTACCTTCTTCCAGTTTGAAGCCATTACCCCTTGTTCTATCACTACATGCCCTTGGAAAAAGTCCTTCCCCAGCTCTCCTGTAGGCCCCCTTTAGGTACTGGAAGGCCGCTATCAGGTCTTCCCGGAGCCTTCTCTTCTCCAGGCTGAACAACCCCAACTCTCTCAGCCTCTCCTCATAGGAGAGGTGCTCCAGCCCCCTGATCATCTTCGTGGCCCTCCTCTGGACCTGCTCTGACAGGTCCAATAGACTTCCTGTTTGTTTGTTTAGTAACAAGTTATTTAACAGAATTTATTTAAATCTGTCAAACTGTTTTATAAGCAATTGGTATAGCAGCTCCAAAAATATGAAACAAGTTCTCTCTGTTACCTCTTATACCTTTCTCACCATTTTAGACTTGCAGCCTCATAGTCCAAGCCATGTTTTAGAGCTGGAATATACAGCACATTTTTTACATCCCTTTCTCATTACTTCCATTAACGTCTTTTTTCTGTCGCATATATCCTTTAAACAACCTTACAGTCAATCCCATTTGCATTTGTTAATGCATCACAATGTATTTGGGTATTATTAAAATACGTTAATACACAAAATGATAGCTGGAAACATTTAAGGAAGAAACTGAATACATTACCATGTTCTGTGCCTGAAGCAAGAACGTGCTTTCCTGTCTCCATCTATTGATCATTAGACAGAGCCCGGATTTTCCCTGATCTGTGTGTGATACGTCCCCAGTGCAGCACACCACACTGTCAGCCTGCATGCAACTGGGCTTCAAAGTGACTGTCAGATTTTTGGAAAGCTTCACCTGATTGTGAACTGAAAGTCACAGAATTTATTGCACAGATAAACAGTGAGAGAATATAAGCTGACAAAGAGAGCAAAGGGGATACGTGACCATGTAGAGAGGTGAAGGGTGGAAAGAAGAAAGGCTCAGAGAGCTGGGAAAAAGTTGGAGTAGCTGGTATCCAAACAGAAGGGACAGAGGGTCAAAAAGCAGAAAAATGAAAAAGTAAGAGGGAGGGAACAAAGTGCAGCGAGAATTCAAAAGGAAAAGAACGAGATGAGGTTGCTGGAGCTGCGTAGGAGTCTGTATAGCCCACAGACACCCTCGGTGTGGTGGTGTTATTCATCTTCATGAACCTGGAAATGTTACAGAACCTCTGTAGGAAAAGCACTAAGTTAATGGAGATAAAATGGAGAAATAAGAGCTCACAGGACGAGAATAATAGATGCTTAATACCTTTCATGTCCCCTGTAGCCAAACAAGAGTGCTCCAAATGCCAAACTACTTTTCTCAGTCAAACACTTTCTAGAGGTTTTTCTTTCTTAGGATAACGAGAATCCATAATGAGGAGTCAGAGCACAGATACATCTCTACCATCGAAAGGGACGTGAGCCACAGAGAGGGTTTGGCAAGGGAGCTGTGGCTTTACTACTACCTTCACATGAATGAGTTAAAATAAGCAGGGGAAGGACAGGAGGAGCCAACAAAGGAGGAGATGTAATCGAAATGTCTATTTCTCCCTGAGGCAGCAATTTTTGACAGACAGTTTCTGCTGATGACTTTGAAAAAGGGACATGGAAAGAGATCTAGTCACAAAAGAAAATGTGTAGTTCCTAAACTGCATAAATTCAAATCTTTTCATCACCCTCCCACAGGAAAATGGCTACAAGTAGTCACCTGAAGAAATAACAAAACATACTTCAAGGAAGACATTTTACCTATCCCAAGCTTTGCTTCCTCATAAGTTGCACAGAAATGGCCCACATCTGATGTGACCAGACTAGGAAAGCACATTTGTAGGAGTTCGTAACTTCCACCAGGAGTCTCTTTTCTTTAATAAAGAGCTATCTCAGAGGCCTCAAGGATTACAGGGCTCATTATGTCATATTCATTCCAGTTCCTGCTAAATCAAAATAAATGACCACTTGCCTAAGTGGAATGACATGCAAGCAGCACACCCAGTTTCTGAAGACACCAGGAGCTAACAGAGCGGAGGAGCGAGTGCTCAGCTCAGAATCACCCCACAGTAATAAAACCTGAGATAATGTATGTGTTACTCAAAAATCCAAAGCAGGGTATATCCCTCCACAAGCTGCTGACACACATGGGGAGGTTCCCTGCTCTGCTTTCATCCCAGCGCATCCCTCTCCAGTTTTTGGTCATTTAAAGCTGTTGGTCATACTCTTTTCTGGCCAGACAGTGCCATGAATGAAAGAGCCTGGGAAGGTAGTATGTACAATTTTAGCAACTGCATTAGAAATAGATTTATGCATAGAAAAAGTTTATTTTCTAGCAAAAGTTTCCCCATATTGTTTTTTTCATTACATGTACATTACATTACATGAAAGCATTACATGCTTTCACTGTAAGACGCCACATCAGGACAAACATCACTCTAGCAGCAGTGACAAATGACAACTGACACCCTGCAAAACTGCCCCCTCAGTACCTTTCTGCCCCAACAAATCTTCCTCTCCCAAACCCTTCCTGGCCTCCGCAGCTGATAATACAGAAAGAAGAACATAGTCTTGTTTTGTTTTAATTGAGAGAGTAACGTGCAGCAGAACTTCCATTTTGCTGCAAATATATCCGTAAAGACATCTCCTGTTTTGGACTCTTTACTAAAGCCCGCATTTTACTCATGAGATGGTTTGTAACAGCACCCATGAGAGCTGTTTCTCTTTCAGACCTCTCCTGTGCTAATGCATAATAAATGCACTCATCACATAGTAAATACTCATAAACTTTTTTTTTCTTTTTTTTTTTTAATGGACTATGATGATAGCATTGCTCTGTTAGACCCAAATATATGCAAATTAAGCTACTTGTTTGTAGGGGTGGGTTCAGCATCCTTTCCTGTTTATGCCACCCCTTCTAACAGGTGCCTCCCTAATACTGAGTGTGGCCAGCTAAGAAAACTTCAGCAACAAATAATGCTAGCAAAAAAAAAATCCTTTGAGCATTATCCTGACATACTCATGCTCAGCTTTAACACTCTTTTTCTTAAATTATTTCCTAATTGTCAGTTTTCTTACTCCCTGCTCCCTTCCAAAATTTCTCATCCCCTAAAAATCCCAGCTTCAGGGGGGAGCTGAGAATTTCTACAATTAATCACTTGCCAGTGCAAATGAAAGCAGCACTCATGCTGCTAGTTAGTCAGAAATTTAAAGTCTCTCATATATAAAGCTCGGGATTATGGTATTTGGATGTGATGTGGCCCCAGCACCAAATGGGGATACGTACCACTCTGGCAGCAATTCCCAGCGTGGCACACTACCAGGAAAAAGCACAGAGATATAAGATGGAGAAACTAAGCATTGCCAGCTACAAACTCCTCATAGAGGTAGCCATGAGCCGTTACACTGCATGTTGTGGTCTACCTACACTGACCATCAGAGTATGGTGTGGTGGTCCTACCTTCCCCACCTATCAGAAAAATCCAAAATTCTCCAGAAGTAAAAAAAAAACCAAAAAGGAAACTCCTATTTGTTATCTCTACAGGTAGAGACGGAGGGTTATTTAACACCAAATTAATTCTACTTTTTGCATGTGCATGAGGATTGCTTTAGATCAAATGCCTGGCAATGCACCATGTGCCTTATAGTGGCAGCTACCCACACACTTTTACAAAGCCAGTCTCCTACCGTCAGGACAGGGATGCACTCCAGGTGTTTATCTCATGACGCCATCCTAATTAGTTCACTTCTACACAAGAGAAACCCCAAGAGAAATCTCCACCAAGAAAGGAATAAATTTTCCTCTCTGGACTCTTTTGCCATGTTAAAAGACAACCACAGGGTTAGAAACAGGCTAAGGCATGAAGTACGTAGCTTTGTATTTGGCCATCAGGATGGAGGGTGGGGACTTCCCCCATCCCATGCTCACTCCTGAAAGGGCTGTCAGCCATCCTTTCTCCAGCTGAAAAGTCTGGACTTGGCTCTCTGTGGAATGCAATTTCAGAATTCAAGCAAATTCAGTTCCTCGGGGTTTATTTTGCTATTTCTTATTTTTATTGCCACTTCTAGTCATGGAATATGATATTATTTTGATAGGTACTGTACAAAATATGCAGCCAAGAAAAATAGGTTCCCAGCTTAGGCACTCCCAACCACTCTCTAGAGAAGGAAACTGTCTGTCTATGATAGCTACAAAAGAAACTTGAGCACCTAAAGTTACACATGATGGGAACATAGCCATGACAGTTTAAGGACCTGTGAAGCCAGGTTTTAAGAGAGAATTACCTTTAAACAGAAGAAGGGATATATCTGTGGGGGGACCCCTAAATAACCAAGCTTTCAGGCAAATAAACCTCCTCTGAAAACAAGCAGAAAACTTCAAGATTAGAGAAATGTCTCTACGATTAATGCAATTATGTTAATCGATGCCACAATTCAAGAGAAATATGTAGCTGGCACCATTGAAACTGGAGAAAATGAGAGATAATAAGGACCAATTGCTCAATAAAATCTCCCCCCCTATCTTTTTATATCGTATCAGACCATTACAAACTGTAGCTCCCATGCTCGTCTTTTGAAGTTAGGCTGTAACTCTCCTTTGAGGATGAAGGCTGAAAGGTCAGACACAGAGAGATTATTTTCTGAGAAATACTCTTCCTCTGATAATGGTCATGTTCATTAACTTACTTCATTCAGAGGTATAGTAGTTCTTTGGTTTCACCCACATCACATCTGTGATGGCATTCAGATGACTATAGGGTAAGTTCCTCTCTCCCCTCTTATTTGGCAGTTATGAAATAAGCCAAATGAAGGGAAGGTATAAAGCAACAACAAAACATTGCTGCTCAGTTGATGGGTAACGATCGTGGTACACCAGAGACCTAGTTGTCAAGGTTTTTGTTAGTGTAATAACAAAGGAGAGTGTTAAGGAGTTTGAAGAAAAGACAAGACTAGTGTCTTCAGGGAAAACTTCATACCTTACAGAGAAGTCCTTGGAGAAACCATAAAGATACTTGCTTGAAAAAGGAGTCGCACTGGAAGCTCACACGAGTGATTTCCAATTCAGAAATGAGAAAGCTACAGGGAGAGTCAGAATCGACCGTGAAGGGCCTTGAAACTCAAGACAACATTTTTTTTTTTTTTCTCCCCAGGAACATTTTCAATGGAACTAAATGCAGAAAGAATGCTTTGCAAAGGCCAGGGAAAATAGCACTGAAACATACTGAAACGATGGACTAGAAGTTGTATGGGTAAATCATAGACATGTTAGGGAAGCTAAATCGGCAAAACTTAAACAGACACACAAGCTTAAGCAATAGAAAGCCACAGGAAAGAAAACGAAGACTCTGAGGCCAGCTACTGTAGGTTTTAGGTTGAACTAAGTCAGTGGTCTGACATTCATGAAAATACAGAAGATGAAAACACGTAAATTTTACCCCAGATAAAAGGAACTCAGTTCAGTGTAAGAGAAGAAGAACTGCAAGTTGTCTCCGTGGAGCTACTAGCTAAATTTGTTTGGACTTGAAAATACTCAGGTATGAACTACAGACAGAAAAGACTTTGGTTTTGCGTGTAGGATGTCCTGCAAAATCAGAGGACAGATCTGGAAAATTCTCCAAAATAACAGAGAGAAGAAAGAGAGCAAGCAGAGACAGTCATGGAAGGCAGAATGGCATGGCACCACAGCAGGACATCAGTCAGTGACATCTGAGGCTGTTAAAGTGAGTGGCAGGCATATGCAGACTGACCTTTGAACAGAAGTCATGAGCAACTTGGACGGCATTTCAGCGAGAGCAAAAGGAGGAAGGTACATTCGGGAGCATGTAAGATGAAACGAGAAGATGAACTCAAATAAAATATTCAGGAAACTTTGGAGACAAAAGGAATATGGCAGCAGTTGGCTTGCTTAGTTGTTGGATATGTCTGTGTAGATCCATTTCTTGATATGTAGCCTGACTCAAATTTTGACTTAGATTTTCAACTGAATAAAGCCAAACTCTGCAGAAAATAACTTTTACAGCTGTTCTACGCAAGATAAAATCTGTGAAAACTCTCTAGAAAGCCAAAGTTAGATGAAGCTTTGGTATATGCTTAGGAGCGTTCGTGAAGGAGAGCAAGCCTTTCCTGAAGCCTACTTGAATTCTGAGAAAACGAGGCAGCAGGAAAACGGTTTTACATCCCATTTTTAAAGTTATGCACAGAATCTTCTTCACGCTTTGTTAACTGTCACAGATCAGTTATTCTGCATCCAAAACACATTGACCCCCTAAGCTAATCCAGATAACTATTAGCCTTTTGATAATGCCTGAAAGTAACACCACACTGTGTTTGTAGTGCTTTCTGTTCAGGAACCTAAATTTTTGCACTGCAGCAAGTTTGTTTAAGCCCTAGATACGGAAACAAAGATACACAGGATTATAGGGGGGAAGAAAAAATAAATCTTTCTCCAGGCTGATTATTCTTTTGGCTCATGCAAACTGAAGCCAATTTGTGATAAGGCTATGAGAAATACGCTTTGCGATAAAATACACCCCACTCCCCCGCCCCCACAAACTGACATGTTGACAAGCTATGAGACATTAAACATGGTAGTGTCAGTGGATCGGGCATTCCTCCTGTCATTATTAACAGCACTTCACTGGTAAATCTGGCTCAGGTTTTGTGTTGAGATTTGCTTTCCAGGAAAAGGATGCTATATGACAAATAAGATGGAGCCCCACCACCCGTGATAATACAAAGTGAGGACAGCAGGTGCATTTGGTACCCCCAGGCACCTGTCAGCTCCAAGTTGTGGACTGTGCAGGAGAGGGTAATTGCAAAAGAGATAAATTGCACCTTCAGCTGTGGGGCGGAACACATCGACGTCTTAAGGGTACTCCTGAACTTTATTACTTGTAGAACAACAACAGAACATCTCATCTGCCCAAGAAGCATCACCTCCGGAGGCAGAGGGGAGCCAGGGGTGTCTGGGCTGATAATTAGTTTGCCAACCAACAGCTGCATAGCATAGCTGACCTCCTTGTAGTGAATTAAGATATACAGGGGATTGGAGTACAGTCTCAGCGTTTTTATATGCTGTTGCCTTTTTCACTTCCTATCCCTTTCTTAGCCACTGTCAAACTGCTGAATCACAATACAGAGCCAAAATCCAAAAAGTCTGTCTTAGTTATCTCTCGTTTTCAGTGTCTTTCTATTAGCCAACTCCGTGGTCCAAAACGTTCACGACAAAGATGTATGGACTTCCATTTATTACCTAGATCTTTTTGTGGTGTGATCAGCGTATCTGCCACCAGAATGGCAATTCCAATGGCAAATTTGTGAGCAAATCAGGATCATTAGTTCATTCAGGAGGTTTTTGGCCCATCAATAGAAATTTCCATGCTGTTGCTAATGCTGAAACCAAAGAATAACCATGTCCAGCTATTAGCGATTTGCTCTAGCATGAATTGTAAAACATTATTACCCCTTTCTTCCCCAGTCAAATCATCTTAGCAAAGCTTTGTTATGGCCTGTTCATAGGTAGTTCAAGCAATATTATCACTATTACAGTATTCTTAGGAAGGTAAAAGCACCATCGGCGGTGTTCAGGGAAAACAAAAGGGTTCAACAGTTGCTAGAATGTTTCCACTGGCACTGCAAGTAGGATCACAAGGAAATCAAAATCACTAGACCAAATTCCTTTTGATACTGTGTGCAAGTTGAAGAGGAAATATTATGAAAGCCTAAGAGGAGTTTCTTTTACTGTACCATCCAGAAGCATTATTTCAACTGACAGTCATTCACAAGTTTCCTACCGGCTAAATATTTTGCAGATAGAGTTAAAGAGACAGAGGTCTCAAATGTATTCTGATTCTGCTTATGCAGCCTGGGAAAGGAATTTTCCACTTTGTACTGCTGAGAAAAATGTAGATGCTGTAGGCTATGGTATCATGTTCAGAGGAACAAGGTGGGTAGGATAGGGCATTAGGCGCTATTATACTCTAGGGAAGAAAGAGCAGACAGGGGCACAATGGAAGCGCTTCATTATATTTTAAATGGGAATAGTTCCAAGGATAGGAAAGCCTGTGGTGCCTGTAAAGGATTAAGCAGGGTAATGTGCTTTTTAAGAAGACATAAAGAGGTATGTAATGTGATATGTTTAAGCCTAAATGATTTTTCTTGGAGTCCTCAATGAATGCTTAAGCAGGCATGACTTAGGCCTCTGTAAATCCTCTCCAAATAAATAGTTTCCGTGAAAATAGAGAATCCTTTGACAGAATGAGATGCATATTTCATAACCTATGCAAAAAAGGGAAAATCAATTTGAGATACACGAAACACTTAGGAATAATAAAGAAAAAAAGAAGATAAAAGTGAATATTCTCCAGAATAATCCAAGCATATACAGGAATACAGTTAGCTCCCCATCCATTTTGATTTGACAGAGCAGGAAGACAAACAACTGAATGCTTCCCTACCTTCAATTCAGATCTTCAACTGCTTTTTGTTGCCTTTTGAGAAAGGAAGAGACAATAAAGTGGCAGAAAATATCTAAAGTGCCTGCGCTTTTCAGGCTGTCTCCTGTTTGAAGTATTTAAAACTCTGCTCTCTCTTCAGGGTAAATCTACCCAGCTGCTCTCTAACCAGACCTGATGGTGTATATGTTCACTATGGATGCAATAGGAGCACACACAGTGATATGTATGCACCTGATTTATGAGAAGAACAGGACAAATAAATACCAAAGCCTGAAATCTTACAACAGCGTGATCTTCCCATCTTATTTCTCTCGCCTGCCCTGGCCTCCTGCCAGGAAAAGCAGGTCAAGGCAGTAGATTGCCTGATGCAAAATGGGACTATGCAATCATTGTCATTTGGCTGTATTGTATTTTCACTCACACAGGTGCCATTCCCCATGAAGTCACTGGTACAGCAAGTGTGCAGTCCTGCTGAGCGAGCGGGATGATGCGATGAGTAAACCAGTGGTTGATTCCCCTCCCTTTCCCTCTGTTTGTATATAGGTTAGTACGAAACTACTACTTTCCTCAAAATAAAAGGAGCACCAACTCCGCTGTAATTTGCAGAATAAAAGCATGACAAAACTAAAGGACTTTTAAGATATAACAAAAATGTTTGGCAACACCTTTTCCACGTGGCTACTTGGAAGC
The DNA here is from genome assembly GCF_000708025.1 of Charadrius vociferus. Taxonomy (NCBI): domain Eukaryota; kingdom Metazoa; phylum Chordata; class Aves; order Charadriiformes; family Charadriidae; genus Charadrius; species Charadrius vociferus. The sequence continues at coordinate 2,348,960 of NW_009646499.1, forward strand.
CCCATTTAATCTCAGAGATTAAAGTGTTGTTAAAGAAGAGCACGTCCATCACTTCCATAACATCTGTCCTGTACACCTGTCTTCCACGGTGGTCCCTCCTATCACAGTCCCATCACGGTCATTAGGCAGCCTAGTGGAAATCCCATTCCCCGTACCCATTTGGAAGCACTCTTTAAATCTCAGCCTTCACTTGTCACTCCAGGAACACGTGCTGAGGTAACGGCCTCGGAGAGCTTGGACAAACTGCTCTTCAGTCATGCTTTAGTGCTGATTGATGGTAGAAACAAAATGAAGCGCAGCGGGAGACCTGCAGTCTTAGCTTGTCCAGGGTTATAATCTGGTTGAGTTAATAGCTCTGATGTGGTTAGCTAAATTTGTTCAAGACCCTGAAGAACATTACAAAGTACATAAATAGGCTGAGGGGACCCATGAATTCTTTCCTCTGAAATGTTTTCATTTTTTGGGAGTACTTTACAGAGATTATAATCTCTGTCTCTTATCAGTTGCCCTTTTAAATATTAATTTTCTTTGCCTAAGACTAGCTTTTAACATCACGTTCTTCATCCAGATTTTTTCCTGAGCAGGTCAAATACAATCTCCCCAAAGCTTCTGTGTGAACAGGAATTGGCGAATAATCTTTTTCTGTGTCATTTCTTCCTGTAAAGTGAAAGGAGAGAAACTGCGCACACATAGGTGGATGCGTATGTTCATTAGAATCGGGCCGGGGCCCTTTGATATTTTAAAATTGGAGGGTGCTTCGCTTGCTCACATGCTGCAATTTGGTTTTTCAACACTGCCATTTGCAAGTGCCTGTTCCTGGGAAGCAGAGGCATGGGAAATCAAAGAACCCAGATATTTCTGTTTTTGTAGGTTTTAAGACAGCAACTGCCATGTTTCCAGGAATGAGAAATCAGACTGTAATCTGGAATTACCTGCCAGCATGATACACTGGTGGTTTTTTTACAGCTAAACGCCATTAGTCAACACAGCTGTGTCTGATGTGCTCTGGTTTTTGATTCTTCTGAAACCTTCAGTATAACTTGGGAAGGCAAACCAGAAGGAGGGAAGCCATTTTTTTTTACACAAAAGGAAAAACCCAGCTTTATCAGCCCCTTACAAACCGAGCTAAAATATGTTTTCTCAAAAAAACCAATTTCCTCTAGCCAATAAATCTTCAGACTGTCTTTTTTTTTCTTGCTGTTTTCAGCTTACGACTTTTTCTAAAGGGGTTTCAAAAGTGCAGGTCCCCAGGGCCTCTCTTGCCTCTTCTTTCATGCTGTTTAGTCCTTCAGAGGAGAAAATATGATCTCATGTAGAGATTAGTGATTTTTAAAACTCCAAAGAATCTTTGTTATTTTGTGGTTCTTTTATTATCAAGAGATCACGAGTGATTTCATCATTCTTTTTAGCATACTCTTTTCTCTCATGTGTTTGTATCCGGTGTGAAAACACCAGAAATTAGAGTTTTTCCTGTCAAATGGATTTTGGTGGACACAAAAGACAGAGTTTGTCTGGATCTTTAGAAGTCTCTAAACCAAGCTTAAAACACACAAATTCATGGATATTTGCTCCAATTAACATTCACATTTTGAAGTTTAAAATAAAAATCTATCAAGTATGATGTTTCTCAGATTTGATTTAAAACTCTGAATATGAAGATACAATGGTAGGGATAAAGTCTGTATACAGTCACTCATTAACCCATATGCACTCTCATACTGAATCCTTTCACGTATTACTGTTATTATAAAAGCCATGGCTGCTAACCAAAAACATGGGAGGGAACTATTGCGTTCACAAATGTACCTATAAAAATTAACTCCTGCTCTCAAAGTATTTTCTCAATGCTAAACTCACTACAGAAGGCAGCTGAGAGACGCGTCTTTAAAGCCAGATCATCTTTTTCTGCCTGCCTCTCTCAAAACATATACAATTCAGAGCTACAGCTGAAAGACAAGGTTTTCAGTGTCAGGAGTCTACAAAAATAAGTTAATCAATGTCTTGTATTCAAAGTGCTTTAAGCCTTGCGCAGTACGTTGCCACGTGTTCTGGGGTTATAAGTCCTGTGATCCTATTCCCATTTTGCTCCCTGACAAATGCATTCATCTCTCATACCTATAAATCCTTGTCAGAGCAAACACTGTAGGTACTTACATTTTAAAATGTGATTGAAAACAAGCTACGTAGCGGAGAAGTCCTAATCCTCCATGCCAATGCAATGGGCTTGCAGAAATTGGTACCAGGCATGACCACTACCTGGGTGCAAATGCATCCCTTATAGTTAAAAGCAACAACTACGCAAATGTGGTGTTACAGCAGAGCATCTCCAAGGGGAAGCAAAAAAGTTAGTCACACCAGTACCTTTTGAATGCCCGCGGTTGATTCCATGACGTTGTTCTCCGAGCCGTTACTTCTGTTAATCATCCGCCACATTTGGGAATACATGCTGTCCCTCTCAAAAGGATTCATCCCTTTCACTCGGACGTGCTCATAGACTGCGGAGTCCAAGACAGTGCCATAAGGAATATCCGTCTGCCTTGAGAGATCCTGGAGAGACCTTAATTGGTGGTGAAGAAAAGAGACACAGGAGACTTGAAGCCACATTTTCAAGAGGAAGGAGCTGCAGGCAAGCAAAGGGCAACACATAGGAAGATGGCTGTCAAGCCAGTTTCTTGTTGTTTTATTTTTTTTTCTTTTTTCTTAAAAGACAAAGTTAGAGTGAAAATTTGTTTTTATGGTTTAAGACACACGGAGGAATATGAAGTGAAAGGAAAAGGTGGGAAAAATGAAAATGGATGAAAAGAGAACACCAGAAAGGGTAAGAGGATCCTGTCAAATGCCGAGAGCTCCTTTGAGCAGAGGCAGAGGAGAGAAGGGAGCACTGCAGTCCCTCCAGCCACACACAGCAAGTTCCACAGAGTAACTGCCGACAACAGTACGGTGCCACCGCACGCCTCCACCCTGCTGCTGTGGAGCTGGAGTGTCAGCATCAGAACTCACTGAATCTAGCCCAAAGCACCTGGGCTGGGTGCTTCTATGTGCTACTGGGTTACACAGTGAAGAGCAGCTTTTTGGTGGTATTCCTGTGCTGAACTGTGCACCCATCACACCAAGCAGGTCACATCCTACATAATTACCAGCAATAGGAAGATTTCTGTTGTGGTTTCCTGAACTGTCTTCTCATCACGGTTCATGTAATTTAGGCCAATAATTTTGCTCTACCTTACATATTATCTATATCTAGTCTTATCTGTTCCCTAGAAGCAGGAAAAATTAACCAGTTTAGGAGTTTCTAAAGCATCCCAAAATATGGCTTTGTCAACCCCGCTTTGGACTTAAAAAGGTATATTAGAACCCTTTGAAGTATCCTTACCTCTTGGCCTTTATTTTCATATCCTATAGAATTGCTCTCCCATACCTTTGTTTCTTTAATGGCACTCATTAAAGTTTCAAAATAACTACTGCAATATCTCTAGTGCCTAAAACCTGTTACAGCTTTCCCAGCACAAATTAACTTTGTATAAACTGCACAAATCTAGTGGGTGACATCTAAGGACAAATCAAGGATGTGAGTGCTGTCTTAAAGTAAGCAATAGCAAGTTGTAAAAGCTCATCTCAGCCACAGAAAATATAAACATAAATGTAGGAAACTCATCAAATTCCAAGTTGTGTTTCTGAAACATGTAAATACAGAGGCGAGTGAAAATGGCCCTACGAGGGGAAAAAAAGAATTCTTAGGTGTTCCAGGGATGGCACTGAAAAAAACAGTAATTGGATCTCAAAGGATATGTATGCCTCTGAACACAAAAGAAAGCAGGAAAAGACAAAATCAATAGAGCTCAATGGCAAGGGTTTAGAGGTTAGTTGAGTCAAAAATAAATCCTTTGGAATTCAGACATATAGGTTTAGAAAAACATTGAATAAGAGCTAAATTTTAAGGCGATAATATACAGCAAATATAAGGAAGGGATAAATTTAATTTCGAAGAGTAAATAACTAATGGTATTAAGAACCCCACAATCTTCTCCTCTTTCTCCAACAAGATGGCATTCCTCTTCAAGAGCATAAGCATCAGGGAACCTGCAAAGGATCAGTACTCATATGGGATCATCAAGGGTGAGCTGCTAGGTGAAGTTTTTCCCGAATCCAAGTACATTGGTTTTCTATGAAAAGACTAGCTGAGACCTGCCCTTTTCTAGGAAGAAAAATGTGAGACGCTAGTAGACTAAGGTATCAGGAGAATAAGTACTGTGGATAATTTAATTGAAAAGTAAGAAAAAAAATATAAAATAACAAGTCCAGATAGACACCTATGAGTTCTGAAAGATTAAATGAGAAATGGCTGAGCTGTTAGGAAAACTGGGAAACCTCATTAAGGCCAGGGTGTGAAAGGGAAACTAAATCTTTTTAAAAGGCTCTAATGGTAATCAGAGGAAATATGAAAGTAAACAACTAAGATGTTACATTTAGGTTTAATAAATAAACTGAAATAAGAATGGATATAATTTTAAAGATCAGTCCTGAAGATTAGACATAGCCACTAAGTGGGTTTCTCCAGGGAAAGCAATTTGATCATCTATTACACTTTGGAATTATCAAAAAACCCCAGGACTTTCAAAAGGCCTTCATTCCATCAAACAATATACAGAAGGTGGGAGTATGGACAGGCTAAAAAGAAGGAACTGAGAAACATTTCCTGGCAACTCTGGATAGCATTAGGAAAGCCAACACTCAGGTAGAGCGGATGGTCTCAAGGGACCTCAAAGGTAACAAGAACGGCTTTTGCGGAACCAAAAGGCTGAACAAGGAAAGTATGGACCTGTTGAGGGGGACAGCAGACACAGCTAAAGCTGAGGTGCTCTGTGCCTTCTTCGCCTCACTCTTCCCCAACAAGGTCTCCCAGCTCTCTGTGACTAGAGGCAGTGCTCAAGGAGGCAATGAAAAACCAGCAGCAGGTAGCCAGGTAAATCCCAACCAGAAAGGCAGGGATTGAGAACACTAGACCCACAGAAGTCCATGGGACCTGGCAGGCTGCATCGAAGTGTGCTGAGAGAGCTGTCCAATGTCCTTGCAAGGATGCTTCCTTTAATTTTTGAAAGATGGAGATTGGAGGAGATACCTGACCACTGGAGAAAGGAAATGTCTGTACACTATATTCAAAAAGATAAAAAAGATGATTCATGGGATTAAGGCTGGTCATCCAACATCATGGAGCAAGTCCTCTCAGAGCGTATTTCTAAGTATATGAAGGAGAAGCTGACTGGGAACAGTCAACATCAATTTACCAAAGGTAAGTCATGCCTGACTAATCTGGTTGCCGTTTGAAGTAAAATGACGTGGTTTGTGGACAGACCAGAGAAACGGATGTAGTTTACTTTAACATTAGCAAGGCTTTCGATATTGTCTCCCACCACATTCTTGTATCCAAAATGAGTGATTAGGTCTGGCTGGGTGGGAAACCAGATGGATAAATTCCTGGTTGGATAATCAGAACTCACAGGGTAGCTCACCCGGAGGCTGGTAACAGGTACCACAGAGGTCTAACCTGGGACATATCTTTACCAATAACCTGGCGGAGGTGAGTAAGGCACTCTTTTGTCAAGTTTGCAGATGACATGACGCTGGGGAAACCAGCTGGTTGCTCAAGGACAGCCTGCCATTCAGGGAGATCTAGAAAGGCTGGAGGAATAGGCCAACAGGAGCGGTGTAAAATTCAGCAAGGTCAAATGCAAAGCCCCGCACCTGCGGAGGATTAACCCCCCACAACAACCTGGGCTGGAGCGCAGCTCTGCAGAAAGCCACTCTAGTAGACAGTGGTGGGCCTCGGTGAGAACTCTCACCATTAGGCAACGTGTTGCGTAGAAGTAGGTGTATTACTGTTGCATTGACAGTCTATATATCTGTCAAAAGCATCACTGACGAAAGGCACTAGATAAATACAAGAAACTATATTCACTCATTCTGTGTGACTGCCGTTGCTGCTGTTGCCAATACACTTCTGTATCTCCCGGCAGTGCTCAGAAGCGCAACAAACTGTCACAGGATGCATATTGTAATGTCCTGTAATTGCTGTGTTATTTGTCATACATATTGCTAGAAAAGTACACAAAAAGTATTTACTGAGTCTCCAATTTCTACTGACAACACCTAGCAAAATTGCAATCATTACTTTACAAGACTCTGTATAGCCATATAATTTCTAATATAACAAGCAACAAAGCATTTTTCTGAAATATCATTGCTGGCTGGTATATAAATGATATGTGTAGCTGCTGCCACGAAACAGTACAGTTAGAAACAGCACAAGAGGAAAACAGCTCCTCTGTATATCTTGTGGCTATAAAAGCAATCTTGCTATTTTCAGAAAGGCAAACTGAAACAAGACACAAGCTGTTGGTCCAGAAGCGTACTACAATCAGGTGTGGGAAGTGTACTACAAACAGCCTGAGAAGCAAGCAAGAGTGCCATCACGCACAAAGGCATCACCAGCAGGGATTTAACAAGGAGGAGAATTACATCGATGCCTTCAGGAAGGCACGTTGTCGCTGCCAAGCCTGGCACTAACTACAGCCTGCAGTTCTTTACTGTTTGGTGCGCTAACCTAAAACCCAGGGTGCCTCTCAGCTGCCCTGCTCTGCATCTTTGCACAGTTGTAGGGGCTGCTTTATGCTGAGAAAACGATGGCGACAGGACAAGAGCAAGACACGTATGAGTGTAAACTCTACGGATGTGCTAAATGCTGTTGTCAGCAGTAAACCCCAAGCTTTGGGTCACCCGGCCCTGCGCTGAGGAGGAAGAGAGAAGTTTTGCAGCCTCTGAGGTGCCCACGTGTGTACGCTGCTGTGTAGGCAAGCTGCAAAAATGGAAAAGACCTATCACATTGGTGACTTCATCCTCTCACACAAACATGTCAAATGGGATCATAATATATATGACCTCCTTGAGAAATTGTTTTTTATAACCTGCAACTCTGCAGACTACTGGAATAGACACTCGCAACCCAGCAGCAAAACAAAGAGAAATGACAAACCTTGACAGAACGAATAAAATTATTAAGCCATTGAGGTTCCTTTCCAGAAGAAAGAATTTTTATAACTACTTTGCCTCCAGTCTGGTTTGTAGGTTACACATTGTTCAATGTACTTTTATTCCTGGATTAAACAACTCATTCTCTGTTCAGACAAATACATTTAGTGGAGACATAAATCCCCAACCTCACTGTGTCACCCAGTCTCACCACACAGCTGCCACACCAGATCGCAAAATAAGGAGAAAAGTATTTGTCAAACTGATTAATTCCTATGGGGTATACTTCGAAGCCCAAATTCCGATACTGTCATCCACACCGGAAAGGAATTTTGTGATAGTTTTACTGATCTCAGTTGAAATACCTGCAAAGCACACATTAAACGTGAGGGAATTATAATCTCACATTTTAAAACATTTATCTCTCTGAATTTCTAACTTTCAAGAAATAAGGCAATGAATGCTAAAAGTCTTTAAAAATAAAAAAGCATATATAGTTGAAAAATTGTTATAAAATAAAACACCTTTAATTGAGCTTGCATACAGAAAAATTCTACTTATCAGGAAGTGACCATGCAGTCAGGTCACAGTTCAGCTTATTTTTGGTTATCGCTTATCAAGCATTGTGGGGAAAAAAGTTACGTGTGGTCTTTCTGGTAAGTTTTTTTCTCATTGCAATTACTGGGATAATACCAATATTATCCCATACAAATTAACTAAAATATAGGGCTATTCTGAGGATGAATTGAGTCGTTTGAGGATGAATTATTAATAGCTACATGTATTTTTCAGCACTTGTTGATTTTGTTTAGTATTCTGCACCTTAATCAGGCAGCAGTTGTCAGGTCACTTTCATTTTCTGGCTTCATACGAATTAATTACTTTGTAATTTAAAAAAAAAATAAAAATCTCTGCTTTCAACTCAAAGAAAAAAAAATCATATTAGAATTTGCATATTTTTCTTTC
>NW_009646499.1:2356973-2377445 GCF_000708025.1 Charadrius vociferus
AATTGGTAACTTGTTGTTCATATATGTCAGCTAGAAGTGTTTAAAAAGTAGACATAAAATACCACCAAGGTCAGAGGCTTGGGCATCTTTGGAGCTCTGGGTTATAGATCAGTTTAGGCTAGCTGTATTGTTAGACTTGACTGTTGCACAAAACTGTCTGCAAGATGCAGTCACTAAATTTTAAGAGAAAATAACTGATGTCATGGCTCACACTGGAGTCCTTACTTATGACTAATTCAGATAAAGCTTTCCAATGCTTTTTGGTTTTTTTTTTTCTTTTTCTTTTTTTTTCCCAGGCCATTAAGGATTAATTCACAAGCAGGCTTAGGGAACAGGGCACAGTAAGCCAAGAGATTTGACTGTTGGCAGTGACAGCTGTGTCAGAAACTAGTAGTACTGCTTGCTAGCCAGCTTGGAGATCTGGGTGAACCACGTTAAAGAACATTCTGGTTTTCAGCGTAAGGAAATATCTACTCCAATTACTGCATTCTTGTGTTACCCGCCCCTCGCAGAAAACTTGTAGGCAGTTGCACTGAGCTGTTTAAAGCCTTGGGGATGTCTTAGCTTCAAGTGACTCATGGTTTAGGAAAAATGCTGTGAGAAGAATGACTAGGCAAAATGAAGATGACAAATGCTTGCTTTAATGCTATGCCTCTATTATTTGGAGGGAGAGGTCACACCTATCAAATAGGACATACTATTTAGAACATGGAGGACGTAATGTGAACTTCTTATTTTACAGAAGACACAAGATGCAGACTCTTCACCATAATGCATACAATCTAAAGCCTTAACCAAGCTTCCACACTGTTAGAAGTGGATTAGATTTAAACTTGAAACCACCTAACACTGGCCTTTCATATGAAAAATCTTTTGGCTTTCCCTCTGCCCACCCCACCACTTTCCTGCAAAATTTCCATGCCCGTGAGAAGGTGGTGACCCCCTCCCTTTACCCAGGAGAACAGCGCAGTGCAGAAGTCTGAGTAAAATCAGTCTCTCTACCAGTGGACTCTAATTCTGTCCTAAAGGAATCATAAAACACAGTAATGGCAATATTGGCTCAGTGATGAAATTCACAGCATCAGCACCTACGACATATAGCCGCAGACCTCCAAATTTATTTGGCATTTACCAGGAAAAGCTACTCAATTACTATTCATGCATGTTGCATTTGAGACAGTGATCTAAAGATTTAAGGAAAGTAGAAATTACGCTTTGCTTTGCTGCCACAATGTTTTGGCATTTGAAATGCTGACTATCTTGATTTAAATGTCATCTGCAACGTGGGTCAAGTGTGAAGAAAAGATACATCTAGGAACCACTTTATGACTTGCGGGCCTCTATTCCTGATATTGCCTGGTGGCAGATGAAAAGCTGAGCTCCCAAAGGTATTAAGAGTAGCCACTTGTTTGCAAAAGGAGATTAACACCCACTGTTAGTCTTCTTGTTCCTCTAAGTTCATTTGAAATTGTAACAATTCGATCCAAATTAATCAGTGAAGCAGAGAAAAAAATGCCATCAACTTCAAGTGAGGGTACACAGCAAAGATATACTTCGAGACTCTCCAGGGAAAGGGAACATTTCACTAGTCCTCCCTAATGCACTGCCTAACAAAATTTTGCATGCTTTTCTTCTCAAAATAGGCTTCTGGAGACCACGAGGCACTGAACAGGAAGAGTGGCCCAACCTTCATACCAGCCGAGAAAGGGAAGCTGCGAGAGCTCTGAGTGCACCGGCTACACATCCAGAAGCTGAAATGCAGTAACTACCAAAATGTTTCACGGACATGAAATGTGCTGTGGGCTGCTTGAATCCTCCTATCTTTCGTAAAAGATATCATAAGAACCATACCTTCAACAACACACTGTAATATCTGATGCTAGCTGGAAATCTGAAATGAAAACCTATTAACTACTTGTTACATCTGCGCAAACTCACTGACTTCAATTTCTTTCATTTTTCTGACTTCTCTGAAGCTGGCTGGATAGCACTACAAGCAGAATCTGGTTTATTTTCTTTAAATATTTAAACTAATTTCCATTCTGGCCTTCAAAGCTCCCCAAGGTGCAATTTGATACGTTAAAAAAAAAAAAAAAGCATCAGCTTTTTTCTTTATTGCTTATTCATGTTTCCCACTTTGCAGTAATTCAGCACGGTAAACAAACAGCCTCTCTCTTATGTGCTGGTTTGAGTTCCAATTTTGGCAGTTTTGTAAACTAAAGTTTTACACTCCCACTGTAGTTAGGATAACTTCATTCCCTAATGGATACTTAACACATCTAATTACTCTATTTTTGAGCTGCAAGTGCTGTTGAAAAATGTCTCTGCTCTTTCATTCCAGGAGCTTCCAGCTGCAATGTTTTCTACTGAATAAAACATTTTCAGTGACTTTGCCCATAAATAATACAGCACAAAGACCAATGTAGTCCCAACTGTACATAATAACCTCAGAATTCCACTGAGGGTTTTCGGATGACATCATAATAAACTGCAAGAAAAAGCTGAAGATGTATTAAATTATAGTTTGGGTATATTTTATTCTTTTTTACACATAATAAGAAAGCTCAGACATTTGTCACAGTAATTTGAACATTTTTCTGGACTACTTCAAAACTAGAAAGGACATAATTTCAAAGCAGGATGTAGAGTCATATTTCATATTTGTAAGGACAAACTGAATGACTGAATATATCATTATTATTTATTTTGTATGTACAAATTCCCACGTTGTTTCTTCACACTCCTTAGTCAAATGTAAGGCTTTCTAAACTTAAAAAAAAAAAAAAAAATCAACCTCCCTTAAAACCTTAAGACCAATGTTGACAAACATTGACGTGGAATATCATTTTACTCCCCCATCAGTTGTGAAGGGATTATAATTGGGACCCCCCAGTCAAAGAGCTGGGTTGTGTCAAAATATCCCTGCAGCACTCCATGATCTCAAAGTCTGTTATTTAAATCTCAAAAGAAAATAACTCATTTTAACTGGTCATACAACTGTGACAGGGGAATGATTTGCTTAGGTGATTTTAGTCTGTTTTACATGTCTCTGTCTTGGAGTGCTTAGCCCTCTAATAGATGAAAGTGTTGAGGTGGTTAGCCCAGAAAGGAAGGATAACAACCATAGACACTTCATGTCCAGTTGGGAACAAACAAGGACTTGTCATGCCTGGGCATTTTGGGCCATGGGACACCAACTCCTCCTCCCCTTACCCAAGCCCAAGGAGCAGGGAGAAAGGGTTTATGAAGTGCAAGAGGATGCTCCTAATGGGGAGAGTCAGGAGATAACCATGCACCCAAAGTGAGAGGCTGCTTCTGCTCTTGGGTCTGAGCTCTGGTTTCCCATTGCAAATAAAACTTGGCTGCTATTGCAGACTTTTATCTGACTATGTGTGTGGAAAATCCTCACCTGGAGGATAAGTGCTGCAGTGAGACTGAGGTGATCGGCTAGCACGCAGTGACACTTGAACCTAACCTGCGAATTCACGGGAGGCCAAGGCTCCCCTGCCCAGTCTACATGAGTGGCTCACTGTCTCAGGGGGCATTTCAAAGAGATTTGGAAAGCAGCTGAACCAGAGGGAGCAAGATCTCAGGTAACAATACACAGAAGACAGGGAATCAACAAATGGAGTGAGAAAACTGAATTTTCCCTAAGGTCAGCATTGAGCCTGACTCGAAGGTCAGGTTCTTACCTTTCTGGAGGAAGAAATACAGCAGAACGTGCCCCTCTTTTCTTTAAAGCCACTCTGTCATTTTCACAAAGAAGGATTTATGGGAATTGCTAACTTTGTCACTCTCACAGACTTTCATGGACTTGTAGCCTCAAGATTAAAAACTTGCTATGGAAAAACGGCCAGCTGCCCCTTGGAGTGCTTGGCTAGCTAATGCTTCACTGTATTTTCTAGTCTCTGCTTTGACCCAAGCAGAAAGATTTGGGGGGTGGGGGAGGTCACTGGAGCAGGTGGGACTGAGGATAACTCAGCATGCAACTTCCTAAAGGAGAGGAGACTGGAGAACAGAAGGGCAGAGTGAGAGGGTAGGAGACCTAGAAAGGTTCCTGTGGTATGGAGAGATAAGATGACCTGGAAAAAAAGGATTGGAAGGTGTGACAGAAAAAGAGTTCACCATAAAAGGAACAGGAGAAGACAAGGACGTTCACGTTAGGGAGGCATGAAGCAAAAGAAGCAATAGACAGAAAAAAGAGAACAATGTGATCTGTTAATGTAGTAACAGAGCACCTGGGAGCAGAAGCAGCAAAGATGACCAGTACGGGAATTTTTATTGTTCGTTGCTATTAACACATCTTTGCTTGGCAAGAAAAGGTGAATTCAGCTTTGAGCTCCCCATACATTGAAGAAGCATTGGGCTCCTACTGATCAAAGTGATAGAGCACAAGTACTGTCGGATGCATTTGAATGGAAAGCATAGCCTGAAAACACACAGAAACATTTTATACGTTCGCAATTCAAATACCCATACACTGGTTATCTTAAACTCAATTGCTTCTTTCAAAATATGTATGTGTGCATACATATGTATGTATATGTGCCTGTGAACACTATCTGCCAGAGGCCAACAATTCTGATCCTAAAGATCCTAAAGTGTCTCCAGGGAGACTGGAAATCTATGGTATATTGTTATTTTTCTAGTTTCCAAACTACTTTGCAGGATGATAAATATTTCTCCCTTTTCTCACACTTAAGTAGAACACTCATACCCCTCTACATGTGTATATATGTTCACCCTCCTTTCCCTCAATTCGTTCTTTATCAACTTACTGGATGGAGTTCTCAATGCGTGTGATGGTGAGGAAAGCTGCTAGGTTTGCCGTGTAGGAGGAGATGACAATCAAAGCAAAAAGCCACCAAGCCCCCATCATCAGTCGGGTTGCCAGGGTTGTGTACGGAACCTCTCCTCCTGTGGGGAAGAAGGAAAAGCAGGATTTTTCATTTAGCAGAAGGAAACCCAGACCCTCATTGCTCATACATTGCTCAGGAGAACTAGTCCCCAAGGTCAGCAAGTTTCCACTAAAGCAGGTTGCTTCAGTAAACTGAGGAGGACTTGGAGTCACACGTTCTTTGCAAAGAAAAGTAGTGAAGGAAGCCCACGCTGTCAGCCGTCATGACTGTATTTAATCTCTTTTGCTATTGTGCCTTTAATTGCAATTCATCTGCCAGCCCTGTCCAGTAATGGAAATAGACTTTGAGATCTCAGAACAAAAAGAGCAAAAGTAAATTCTTACAATGTTCTTTCCTTAGAGATCTTATCTACAATCCTTAATTAAGTTTTTCATGCATTCTTAAGAACATAAAGTTAAAAAAACCTCATCAAAACACAATTATTTTTCACATTTCTGTAGGCAGGCAGATGCTCATGAGAACCGTATGTATGTGTACAAGTTGCTGCAAGTGAACGTGGATGTACAAAAAAACCCACCCCACAAACAACCCACATGTACTGAAGAAGATTGCAAAATTGTTTTGTATTCCCATAGTTGCTTTCCTTTAATATTCAACTGCCATGTAAACAAAACATTAGCAGCGACTAAACCTGCCAGGATCTGAGCTGCACATCACCGCTTGTGTGAACAGAGCCTGGTTTAGGAAGCGGTGGAAAGCGTTATTTTTTATTCAAATAGCTGCCACCCAAAAGACACTAGTTTGGAGTCTTTGAAAGAACTCTTTCAGTTGAAAAACATACGAACCACAGACTTTTAGATAAAGGAAAAATTAATTGTTTTAAAAATACCCATTTTGTCCTCAGTACAAGTTTTGTCACAGCTACAAGTAACTAAGGGGGACAGGTGAATGCAGCAACCACCCACAGTCAACAGCTCGAGATGTTCACCCTTTTCCACTCCCCCTATACTCAGCAATTTGAAAAGTTGTCATTATTTTTGAGGTAGCTTTCTCATATGCAAAAATCTAATGATAGTACAATAGCTGGGATTTTCAAAAGGAAAAGCAGTTTGTTACAGATTCAATCATCTGTAAGTATTTCATGCTGGATCTTCACTGACGTAAAAACTCCTTCACATTTTCCCAGCAAGTAGGTTTAATAGGAATAAAAATTACAATTATTCTCATGCCAAATACAAGTAATATTCAATTATGTACACAAACTCGATATTTAATCAATGCCTGAATGTGAAGGATCACCTTACTGTTTTGTTCAAAGTTTATCCTACCTATACAAAGCATTGGGAACTCTGCATCACCAAGCTTTTTTCGTGCTTCAGTGATGTGGAGTTGTACCATATGTGAAATACTAACTGACTCCATTCATTTATATTTTTGGTATATAAGTATTGAAATCCTTTGCCTTTTAAGAATCCAGTATCGAAAGACAAAATCTATATTTGACCCGCACAGTTGGAAATAAATTTCCTTTTATTTTCAAGATGCCATGTAATTATCTGAAATAAGAATCTACTGATCAGATTGGGAGATATTATTCCAATATAAGGACTTTAAAAGGTGAACATTAACTTCAATATCTGAAGATTTGGTTTTCTCTCCCACATAAATTTTAAATGATTTTTAATAGAATATCTCTACTTTACAAGTTTTTGCAATCTCTTTGGAATATTTAATTTTAAAATGATTTTTAATAAAATGAAAAAAGCAGACAGCTATATCAATTTATCAGAACAGGCCTTTTAACTTTCAGGTGCCAATCCCTCCAGATAATCTTCATATTGAATTAAAATGGATAGAGAGATAGAGAAGAAGCCAATGAACTCATGGACATCCTTGCATTTTCATTTTTCAGCTTAATGAGTAAAACTTTAAGTTTTCACATCTTTTTTATTGAAATGAAATCTCAGAAAGGAGAGGACCACTGAAAGTCACACACCTGCCTTCTGGTTTTCAAGAAAGGATGCTGTGCAACACATGACCATGAAAGCCATCATAGACCCCTCAGCCACAGCGTTCCCCTACTGTTCATATGGTGCATTTTTCCCATATGTCCGTATGGTTGTTCCCACTGTTCACCCGTTACTTTTCTTTTTTAACGCCCATGTTAACAATAGACTTGAAAAAACTGTGAGTGCCGGTCATCCCCAGTGCTTTTACTTCACCCAGGTGTTTGTGAAGTCTCGTTCCATTCACAGCTATACCTTGTATACCTGCAGTCAATAAATGAAGCCTGAGGACAAAGCTTGCATCCAAGTACACGTGCAAGAAACATATCAAAATAATTCATCGCTTCTGCCCCTATTCTAAAATCTTTGCACTAATGTTTCTTAAACCGCCATTTCTAGAGCAGGACTGACACTGCAACTGCATAGGGACATGATTTTTAAGCAGTGCAGACAGTACAGCACCTCTCCCAGTGAAAGAAAGAAAGAAACAAAAATCAAAGGAGATCTTTTACTGCCATAGTATCATTTCTTTGGCATCTATTAGGAGATTTAATGTGATACAGTCTTGTTCTATTGTAGTGTTTGCTAAAACACTTCCCGCACCGTGACAGCTCACCTTAAGAAACTTCTTCACTCCCTTCCCCCAATTTTGTTTCTAGGGATAAAACTTCCCAGAGTTTTCTTTCAGTCCAAATTTACATGTTTTCTCAGTGCAGAAAAGTACCAGGAGAGCAACAAGCATTGGTTTTCTATTAACATTACCATGAAAGGGAGCTACAGACCGAACAGCCACTGTTGTCGACTATAAATTAGTATGCAGAAGGGACATGCATGTAAACCTCCCAGGGCTCTGCTTCCCGATATCTAGTATGAGTTTCAGGTGCATGGACATCTTTATGGTTGACAGCATGTTCTAGTTACGAGGGATTTTGCATAGGACACACAGCGCAAGGGAGGAGGTAGCCAAGAAGATAAAACAAGTTTTTCTCTGATGTTGTCTTTCGTATCATACCAGCAAAGCTTAATAACTCCTAATGGCAAAGGGTACCACCTGGTGCCAGGCAAACACATGCTGGTGACCGGAATAAAATCTATCACACCTCATTTCTATAGCAAAGTTCATCAATGGGAGTTAACATGCTGGTTGTGGTTACACCAAAACCACTACTGCGTGGTAGTCTCCTAAGCAACACGTAAAAAAACTGAGCTCCGCTTATGAAACAAATGGATATCAAAGAAGACAATCAGCAGTCCTGGAGCTGCTTTGTCATCTTAAGAGACAGACATCATATGTATACAGAGGCTGTATTATTCTTTAGACTTGGTCCTTCCAATACACTGGCAGAGTGGTGTAATGCGGCACAAAATGCCCTTACCTGTAGATCACCTATGTTGTGGCTACAACTCCTAGTATAATTCAGCTGACACTTTTGATGTGTACTAAAAATCATTTAAAAATCTAATCTGCCTTTATAATTTTCAGATTGCATGTTCAGGAAGGAAAAGATATTTTCCAGAGCAAAAAGCAATCTTATTGGGAGTTTTCTGAAAGAGCTGAATTACTGTGGAAGTGACAGTGAAAGAAATTACTTTTAGTCCTCCCACTCTCATCTAATGCAGCTCTCCTTCATCAATCCTAGACCAGTTTAATGCTGGCCCACTTCAGATGACAGGCTTAGACTGCAACTTATCTTATGAATTTTTGTTTATTCCCATTTCTTTCCAAGTGCTTCAAGCTAAATATCAGAGGGTAAGAAAAATAACGCATTGTCTTGACAATGCAAACAATATAACATATAATTATGACAGACCTAATTATGAGGAAAACCCAACTTTAGAAGATAAAATGTGAACCTGTACACAATATATGCAATTTTTGTTACTAGTCACCCAGGCAGTAAACGTGCAAGATAAGTTCTCTCTCTGATTTAATATCGATTTAACAACTTCACTGGGAATGCACAATATTTATAAATAAAATACATTTGCTTAACAGCTCAAAAATACTTTTTTTATGATTCCTAAAGCAAATAGTTTGGCAGCATAGAGCCCCAAATGTTGAGAAAACTTGGAATTGAGTAGTGAGAACAATAATGCCTTTTGAAGATTAATTATTGAAATGTACTTTATAAACAACTACAGGCACAGAGAAGAGCCATAAACCACCATTATTTCAAGTCCTGAATTTGATAGCTCTACTAAATGACGTTTCTGGGGGGAGTTGAGAGCTGGACTGGCAGTCTGCTGCAGCTACTCCATATGTGAAGAGACAGACTCAGATGAGAAGGCTCTGCCCTTCTACAGGAAGGACACTACAGGGATCATGGCTTGCAATTTCCATTTGTGATAACCACAGCTGCCAGGGAAATCCCAAATACTACATTCTTATTATAGACAAGACTCAATTTGTCACTAATGCTTACCATCAAGGCTACTCTACAATCCTCACTTCAAGAATGTATCTTAGTAGCCAATAGCTTTGTCAAATTTCAATCATTTAAGCTGCAATACTCTCTGCTAGAGCTCTGCAGTGAGCTGGATTTCTGCATAAGGATTTTTAGCCATTTTTTTTTCCCAGATAATTTTGAAAACCATGAATAAGATGTTAATTGTGATTGTTTTGCTGAGGAACTCTAATACTATCAAACTTGAAAGCAAGGATTTTGATTGTGTTTGAAAAGGAAGGTGAAGAAATAATAGGGTGGGTTATCTGGGGACAGATTTTGGCTTTGTTTTTTCTCGCAAAAATTCTGTCCACATTCAGTGAATTATTGGCCTTTGGAAAAAAACACAAAGGACCAGGAGTTGGCTGCAGTTTAGCCTTTAGCTTGTTAGAACAGTCACATCAATTATGCTGTGCATCTGCAATTTCCATTTGCACAAATATAAAGTGTGGAGTTCTGTTGCAAACAGTTTAGATCAATGTATGTCTTACGTTTTCTTTGTGAAAGGGACATTTAATAGAGAGTGGGTGTAAAGGGAATAGTTTGTATTAACAAAGTGGCAAAGGCATTTTATATTTCAGCTATTTTTGCCATAAGAAACAAAACCTAAAGTTTGACTGAGCTCTGTTATCTTTACAAAAGTCTGCAAAGCAGAGCTCTTCAAAGGCAGAATCTTTCAGGGCATTAGCTGTTGCTATTGTTCTGTTAAAAACTTTCTTGATAATATAAAATCTCTCCTGTTTTCAATTGGAAACGTTCAATGCAGTATAGGACAAAAAAATACTTTACAGTCAATGAAGCCTGTACCTATTTCTACCGGCTGTGAAATAAATGCAGCTTGGAAGTTGTTGGAAAAATCTCATCATGAATTTTCCTTCCTTTCTATCCATTTTTCACCCATACTTTTCCATTCTTGCTTGAACTGTGCAGAGTGCATTCATTTCCATAACACAGAAGTTGGCATGTCGTAA
Source organism: Charadrius vociferus (assembly GCF_000708025.1). Classification (NCBI taxonomy): domain Eukaryota; kingdom Metazoa; phylum Chordata; class Aves; order Charadriiformes; family Charadriidae; genus Charadrius; species Charadrius vociferus. Next base: position 2,367,254 of record NW_009646499.1, read on the forward strand.
CCTGAGTTTGTAATATTACATTGTGTCCTGAAGTTAACACCCATTGACCACAGCAGGCACGACACGTATTCTTCAACAGGAGAATACAACCCCTTGAATCAGTAATGCCTTCCAAATAAGCTTGTAAAAATCAGTGGCTGAATTCCCTAGTCTTGCAAATATTGGCACATTGCAGGGGATTGAGAGCAGGGAAGGAACGGAGCATGAGGCAGGGCTGGCAGCCAGATTCTACAAGGTCTGGACAAGTTCAAGAGCCAGCTATTGCTTTTACTCACCACACCACCTGTTTCTCTCCCAGCATTTTGATTTCATTAAAGTGTAGTGATTTTTTTAAAATTTATATATGAAAAGACACATTCAGATATTTTCTTTCCCACATGAAACGTTCCTTCAGGTCTTACTTCCTAAAGAGAAAGCACTGCATCTAGGTATTATTACTGCCGTTAATATTAATAATTAATATTAATTAACACTATCAATTATTATAATAATATTAATACTGTGTCAATACTCCAAATATATTAAGTGGTAAGTTATAGGAATTGGTTTTTTGGTTCACTGTAAGTATCATAGAATGGTTTGGGCAGGGACACTTTCCACTAGACCAGGTTGCTCAAAGTCTCATCCAGCCTGGCCTTGAACACTTCCAGGGATGGGGCATCCACAACTTCCCTGGGCAACCTGTTCCAGTGCCTTACAACCCTCATAGTAAAAAATTTCTTCCTAATATCTAATCTAAATCTACCCTCTTTCAGTTTAAAACTGTTATCCATCATCCTATTGCTACTATCCCTTATAAAAGAGTGCCTCCCCATCTTTCCTGTAGGCCCCCTTTAAGTACTGGAAGGCCGCTATAAGGTCTCCCCAGAGCCTTCTCTTCTCCAGGCTGAACAACCTCAACTCTCTCAGCCTATCTTCATAAGAGAGGTGCTCCAGCCCTCTGATGTTCTTCATGGCCCTCCTCAGGCCCTGGTCCAACAGGTCCATGTCCTTATGTTGGGGGCTCCAGAGCTGGATGCAGTACTCCACGTAGGGCCTCAGAGCAGAGTAGAGGGAGAGAATCACCTCCTTTGACCTGGCCACACTTCTTTTGATGCAGCCCAGGATGCGGATGGTTTCCTGGGATGCAAGCGCACATTGCCAGCTCATGTTAAGCTTCTCATCAACCAACACCTCCAAATCCTTCTCCTCAGCGCTGCTTTCAAGCCATTCTCCACCCAGCCTGCATTTGTGCTTGGGATTGCCTCGACCCACATGCAGGACCTCACACTTGGTTTTCTTGAACTTCATGAGGTTGGCATGGGCCCACCTCTCATGCCTGTCAAGGTCCCTCTGGATGGCATCCTTTCCCTCCAGCATGTTGACCGTTCCATACAGCTTGGTGTCATTGGCAAAATTGCTGAGGGTACACTCCATCCCAACTTCCATCTCACCAACAAAGGTGTTAAACAGCATGGGTCCCAGTACCAACCCCTGAGGAATGCCACTCATCACTGGTCTCCACTTGGACATCGAGCCACTGACTGCAACTCTTTGAGTGCAACCATACAGCCAATTCCTTATCCACCAAGTGGTCCATTGGACAAGGATGTCACGCGGGACAGTGTCAAATGCTTCGCGCAAGTCAAGGTACCAAATTTATCCTATCTCTGTCTATACTGAAAATTTCCTTGCATATCCTCTGTTATCAGCTTCCAGCAGTATTCTCTCTTTTCAGGTACTATTCAGTATCTAGCTCGAGTGTGGCTCCCAGCAATACTTTAAAAAACATTTTTCTGTATGCCACTGGTGTACTTACCATGGACATGCTTTGGCTTCCTTTTCCGTGTTACTTCTACAGCCTTCCTCCTCCTTCTCTGTATGATTTTGAGGAGAAGGACTGTTGTTGTACTCTTTGAGAAAGACTAATATTTCATATAAATATGTATCTTCAATACCAGACTTTTAATGGAACTTTTGGAACTGTTAAGCGTCTGTCTATATTTGTGAAGGTTTTCAAGTTGTTACACACATATATTAACATAGAGGAAACACTTGAGTTGATGGTTCAGTTTGATCTTTAGGCTTTACATTAGATTTTTTTTGTCAGCATTCTAAAACCTGCCCAACGGTCCAAGACTTGGATCAACAAATAGTGGTCCTGGAAGTTCGTTAACAAGCTCTTTTAAAATGTTTGGGTGAAAATTGTTTGGATTTGCTGATTTGAAAACATCTGACATTGGCAGCTGCCATTTAAGAAAGTATTTAATTAGAGACAGATATTAATTTAATCTATATTAATTAATTTTACCTGTATTAATTTAATTAATATAGATATTATTTAGTAGAAAGTATTTAATTTGCTTTTCCACAAACACAGAAGAGAAATATTAATTGCTTTCCCAGCAAAACTATTTTGAATGGTATCACCTTCACTTAATGCACCACTATCCTTAAAGTTTCTCTGGCTCCTAATAAAATTTTTAAGCCCTCCTTTTTGTTGTTCTCAACGCTGACTCAGCTCTGTGTACACTTGCTCCCCAGGTCATTTTTCCTGAAGTTTGTAGCTCTAACTCTTTGGTGTAATCAATGTTCCTTTTTCTTTCCATCTGCTCTATATGTGCATTCAAGATGCTTCAGCATCGGCAGCCTGAGACTTGAAACATACATCATTCAGATTGAATGCCCCTATTATATCTCACATTTCCCCATACACATTACAGATATACACTAGAGGAGCCAATCATCCTCAACTCCAGTGTGATTTGGTGGTCTACAGCAAACATCGACTCCCATCTCATTTTGTACTCCAGCCATTAACACATGGTCCCACAAGAAATCAAGCTCAAATCTTTCCAAGTTCTCAATGCCTCTGAAATACCTAATGCCATTTTGACATACTGACACTCTTCTTCCCCTTTTGCCCACCTTGTCCACCTGTCTTTCAGTACTTCAGTGTGTCAACACTGCAAAGACCAAATCTATATTTCTAAGTGAGAAACTCCTACTGTTCTTGTTCTGGCACTGGTCTATAGGCAACTAAAGAATGCATTCACTTTGTCATTTGGTGCCCTGATTAATTTTTTTCCCCTTAATGTCTTACTTCTGAACTAAACAATCACTTACTCTCTCCCATTTGTTGTTAGTGTAATGATCCCCTGACTAATCTCATTACACTTGCTCCCTGGAAGACTGTTTCCTTTCAGCTGGGTGGAAAGAACTGCCCTCATTGCCCTCCCAGAAGGGAAGCAATGATCCACAAAAGAAAGCTCTCCTCATTTATTTCTCCTGTTTATGTGACAGGAAGAATATCTGAGACGAACTTTCTTCTCCTTCAGGCTTATTTCAAATCACTCCTAGACATCTGAAATTTGTAAAGTAGCTTGAGAAGCTGCATTTTATACATGCTTATAGATTCTTAACAACAACTCTGGAAGCCAGCTAACCTGAGGGTATATACCCAACCTTGTGCAGGTAGATGTAGGCTCCCTCCAGCCTCCTACCAAAGAGGCCAGGCATGAGCCAGCTCCAATCTGAAAGAGAGATTACTGTGCTACCTTGTCACTCTTGGTTACTGCTGGCCAGCAATCACCTCCAAGTTATATTTCATATCTTGTAAACTCCCTCTAAAAATCCTCCATTTGCCACTGCTGTGCATCTGTTTGGATGTGCCTTTGGCATTTGACTTGCATACTAAGGCTCATTGCTCAGCTCTGTTTCCTCATTAACAGGAAGAGATTACCCATGCTGAGTTTTCAAATGCTGGGGCCAATCAAGGACCAGTGGCACTGCCACTAAGCCCTCATCAAGTTGCGGCCCACTGTACCCATCTCATAAATCTGGTCTGAGGGTCTTGACACACAACCACATGGACAAATAGAAATATCCCAAAGATGGCCCACCTGACTATTTACAAATATTTTGCTTGAAACACGGGATCCTCAGTCATGTTCTTTGAAATCACAGAATGGTCAGGGCTGGAAGGGCCCTCTGGAGATAATTTAGTCCAACCCCCCTGCCAAAGCAGGGTCACCTACAGCAGGTTGCACAGGACGGCATCCAGATGGGTTCTGAATGTCTCCAGAGCGGGAGAATCCACCCCCTCTCTGGGCAGCCTGTTCCAGTGCTCTGCCATCCTCAAAGTAAAGAAGTTCCTCCTCATGTTTAGATGGAATTTCCTATGTTCAAGGTTGTGCCCGTTACCTCTTGTCCTATCACTGGGCACCATTGAAAAAAGACTGTTCCCCTCTACTGGGCACCCTCCCTTTAAGCATTTATAAATACTGACAAGATCTCCTCTCAGTCTTCTTTTCTCTAGACTGAAAAGACCCAAACCCCTCCTCTCTCTGAATCTAGAAAATGCTCTAGCACCAAGGAAAGGCCTAGTGCTACCCAGTGCCAAGCATTTCAGCCTACTAAAGTGTTGGCTCACCACTGGGTTAGCAACCTACAGAGAGTTTGTAAGTTTGAGTCTCTGCTTCTTCTATTGTCAAATCATTTCTCTATCTGTCTTCAAATACCAAGTCTGCCCAGCTTGCTGTCTCTGCTGCAACGGCTTCATTCTAGTGACAGAGGGCTAATCATTTGGCCACCAGACTCCCTTGAAAAACTCTGCCAAGATACAGCAGGAACTGCCATAGACATCCTTGATTAAAATTTTGTTTGAAAATTAATCTGCGAAAGTCTGTCAGACACAGCTACTCACTACATGCTTCCAATCACTTGTTTATGCAGAGCTCCCCTTTTCTCCCTGGATCTAATTTATACACAACAGTAGTTAGAGGCTCTATAAAGCTAAAAAATAATTCATGACAATAGCACTACTAAGGGCAAGTCTAGGAGGGCAGCCAGATACCACATCCCTTCAGGTAAACGGCAGTTGTAGGTATAAAGGTCAGCTTTAACTCTGTTTTCATCCTCAGGTACTGAATATGGGCTTTCTATAATGTTCAGCATTTCCATTTTGAGAAGGAATGGGTCAGAGTCTCTTCTAAATCACTCCAAAGCCGTGACAAGACCGTGCAGGATTCAGCCTCAGATTAATCTAGATAGAACTGCGCTCTCTCTGCTACCACTTTTTAAAGCTGCTGCTTTTTTATAGCTGTAAAACCATTCCATAAACCAAACCCCTATTCATCCTAAACATAATGACCAGGTTTGCAAAGAAGAAAGCAGAGAATGAAAACAGAGAAAATTTGTCTCATGGGAGAAGCAATAGCAAGTCAAAACCAAAATCTAATGGACTTTGTTTAAAGCTGTATTAAAGAGAAATTCAAGCCTCTGATTAAAAATGAAAACAGTACGATAATGAACATTTTTACTTACTTTTTCTACTCAGGGATTTTTAGATAAAACCCAAACATTTAAATATACACTGAAAGTAGAAAAAAGGGTCTAATAACTGCATTCCAGAAGAAAGGGATCTAATGTGATAACGGAAAGTCTAAGTTCTTTTCAGCTGAGCTGAGATTCCAATTTTCTGCATCAGTAGCAATGATAATGTTACACAAACAGTGTTCAATCCTTAAATTAATTCCCATTAAATCAATGTCCTCAAAGGCCAAACAGTCCTTCAATAATTACCTGATTAAAATGATGTTAGCATAACATATTAGTTATAGTATATTTATAATTCCCTTCCCAACAATAAATTGTTTCTTTCCACTCATCTTGCTGAAACAGTGACAATGAGGCAAAAGTTGGGAAGGGAAGCACATCATATCACCATGTAGCAAACAGCTGCAATGCAGCTTCTCCAAGTATCGGTGATACTTCAACAAACACACATTAATCAGATTTGCATTTCTATTATGTAGTATTTACAGTATGAATCTTCAAGAGCTATAGGAATTAATTCCTTGCTTTTAAGCCTGGGCCCAAAAAATAAATTTCTTCTTTCAGATATTAGCAACTTTGCATTGGTCATATACCATCTTTCTGTGCAATTAGCAAAATATGATGTTTTCAATTAAAAATCAAAGCGCATGACAGATAAACGGAAATATTACAAATCATAGTGTGCAGCAGTTTAATGCCAATACATTGTAGTGACTTGTGCAACATAATTACACAAAGACGGAGGATGGATAGACTTTACAGTGCTTCTAAAATTTCTGGAAAATGTATCATAGAAGTATATCTTGTTTTTCTCTTCTGCTGTCATTACAAAAGAAGAGTAATGACTGCAGCTAAAGTTTGAAAATGGAGGCATCTGCTCGTATTTGCTGAAGTTACTGGGAGCTCTTAGATGAAGCATTACTAGACTTACACTACACATATCCAGATGCTGAAATATCACCCAAGTCCTGATATTTGAAAGTAAATCTTTTGATTGCTATAACTATGACCAGATTGGAACTGTGAGGCTTGCTGCCCACATCTAACAAATAAATTGGCCAGAATCTCTCTTATTATTGGTGCTGAAATGCATTGTTTTATCAGAAGACTTAGCAGGGTTTCAAATTTAATTTTGGGGTTACCAAATACATCACCATTCAATTACATAATCATAAAATAATTGTGCAATAAGACTAGCAATTTTACCAACAGCTGTTTACTCAAAAGAAGTTCTGACCAGATAATCTTTTGTTGCCACTTTTACAGCATAGGACAGTAATTTTACATGATATAACTATAAGCATAAACACACGCAGAGGCAAACACAGACTAGAGCTCCACCTGCATGTGTAACAAACACGAGGAGCTTCTGCGGACCTTCCTCTACCACACTGTGATGTCCGCTTTTAAGATTGCACCTGACTGCATGCCTGTATAATGGCACTATTTGCAGCCACTGCGAATGCATCAAAATCATGTATGTTTGCTATTGTTTTAGAGAATATTGGCACCCGGTCTTAACAAATAACCTTGCACACTGGCAACCTTCTGATTAGATTTTCAAGAGATGCTGAGACCCAATCTCCCCGTTACTAATGGCTGGATACAAATGCTCTAAAGCCTCAAACAATCAGCCACAATTATCATCTACGGTACATATTCATAAGCGGCTAAGAAGCTAACTGTCACATACAGTTTGCATAGTGGTGGCCTTTCCATAGACTACTGACAATGCTACACGTAGTACCTTCCGGGACGGCAAAAAGAACTGTGCACAATGGACTGAAAACAGGCCATCTGTACATACAATTAACATTAAACTGAACAATGTCATTAATGAGGTATTAAAGTGCTGCTTTAGCTAAGAGCCTGTCAGGGAGGACATTATGAACACGAAGGAGAAACAGTCCCCTTTGGCTGAAACTGAGCAGCTATGAAACAAGCAAAACAAAAGACAATTCAGTGAGACCATATGGACAAACATTAATTCCAGTAAAGCCTCCGCGTCTTTTGACAGGTACTTTTCCCCATCATCTTTTTTTTTTTTTTTTTACCTCCACACAGCTCTGTGACTCCAGATTTTGGGGGTGAAGGGAATTTTTCAAAAAAGATCACATACTGAAAGATAGTTTGTTGCTTGAACTTTCAAAGTATTATGAAATGCTTTATAAATCTGTTCTTGCAAAATTTCCAAGCATCCATCATCACAGAGTGGCACCTGACTAATTCAGAAGCAAGTGAATCACAGACATCTCAGATACATTAATTCAGTTTTCATGTCACTAATTCTAGTTATCCCTTAATTTTCAGAGTGCTTCTCTGCAATGAACTCCTAACCTTACAGAATTCAATCATCACTAATGTGGGAGCTCTAATTATGTTCCTAAAAAACACATTTTAAAATTTAAACTAAAATTTCACTTCAGGTACATCAAAGTGATCTCTAAAACTCAGATGACCTAAAGTAGTACTATGACAGTTCATAGTGAACAGACAAAAGAAGAAACCCCTCATCTTTTCAAGTTTCACTGACACTAATGCTAGCATGTCAATTATTGATGAAAATCACTAATACAAATGCTTATGTCTGAAAGTTGAATAGCCTTTTTTTTTTTTTTTTTTTACTGCAAATCAGCTATCACCCTGTTTAGGATCACAACTCAGATTGTTGCTAGAAGTGAAAAGCGACTTCAAAGATCGAATCCTTGAAAGCAAGGATTGATGAGGGGATAAATAGGAAAAGCCAACTGATCAATGCCTGACACCAAGACTGGTGTCATCGGCAGGACTTCGGGTTCTTTGACCACAGGCTGCTTTACAAGACATCAGGCCTGCTGGCAACAGATGGGGAACACCTATCTCAAAGGGGAAAAAGGATCCCGGGGCAAGAGCTAGTGGGGCTCATTGAAAGGTCTTTAAACTAGACTCAAAGGGGGATGGGGATAAAACTGGGATTGCTAGTGAGGAGCCGGGGAGCAGCATGGCAATACCTGTGGGACAGCGTGATGGTAAGGTCTTACAGTCAGCTGTCTCAGGGGAGATGGGGGATGGTGATCCATGTGGCAGCAAAGACATAAAAGTTGATAGGCTGATAACTTTGGAAGCATCTGAGACTGGTCTGGTGGAAACTAGGGCTTCTCCCTCCAAGAAGGCAGCAGGATCATTAGCCCAGCTGAAGTGCATCTATACCAATGCACACAGCATGGACAACAAGCAGGAGGAACTGAAGGCCATTGTGCAGCAAGAAAACTACGATATAGGTGCCATCACAGAAACGTGGTAGGACAGCTCGTATGACTGGAGTGCTGCAATTGATGGCTACCAACTTTTCAGAAGGGACGGGTGAAGAAGGAGAGGTGGCGGAGTGGCCCTCTATGTTAGGGAGAGATATGAATGTCTAATGCTTAATGACAGCGATGATAAGGTCGAGTGTCTATGGGTAAGAATCCAGGGGAAGGCCAACAAGGCAGATATCGTGTTGGGAGTCTGTTACAGACTGCCCAATCAGGAAGATGAAATACTGATAAAACACTGATGAAATACTCTATAAGCATATGGGAGATGTTTCATGATCACTACCTCTAGTTCTCAAGGGGGACTTCAACTTCCCAGATGTGTGCTGGGAATACAATACAGCAGAAAGGGAACAGTCTGTAGGGAACAGTCCTGGAGGTTCTTGGAGTATGTGGAAGATAACTTCCTGACACACCTCCTGGACCTGCTGCTTGTTAATAGAGAAGGACTTGTAGTAATGGTTGGAGGCTGTCTTGGGCATAGCAATCATGAAATAATAGAGTTTTGGATTCTTGGTGAAGTAAGGAAGGGGGTTAGCAGAACTGCCACCTTAGACTTCCATAGGATAGGCTTTGGCCTGTTCAGGAGACTGATTGGCAAAGTCCTTTGGGAGGCTGTCCTGAAGGGCAAAGTCGTCCAGGAAGGTTGGGCTCTCCTCAAGAAGGAAGTCTTAAAGGTGCAGGAACAGGCCATTCCCACATCCTGAAAGATGGGCTGGCGGGGTAGAAGACCAGCCTAGTTGAACTGAAAGCTTTGGCTGGAATTCAGGAACAAAAGGAGAGTTTATGGCCTTCGGAAAAGGGGGCAGGCCACTCAGGAGGACTACAAAGAAGCAGTAAAGCTATGCAGGGAGAGAATTAGAAGGGCCAAAGCCCAGCGAGAACTCAATCTGGCTATTGCTGTAAAAGACAATAAAACATGCTTCTATAAATACATTAACAAAAGGACGACTAGGGAGAATCTTCCTCCTTTATTGGATGCAGGGGGAAACAGAGTGACTAAGGATGAGGAAAAGGCTGAGGTACTTAACGCCTTCTTTGCCTCAGCCTTTAATAGCAGGACTAGTTGTTTGCTGGGTACCCAGCCCCTTGAGCTGGAAGACAGGGATGGGGAACAGAATGAGACCTCCATAATTCAAGAGGAAATGGTGAGTGACCTGCTGCACCACCTAGACATACACAAGTCTATGGGGCCAGATGGGTTACAACCAAGAGCGCTGAAGGAGTTGGTGGATGTGCTCACCAGCCCACTCTTCATAATTTATCAGCAGTCCTGGCTAACGGGGGAGGTCCCAATGAACTGGAGATTAGCAGTTGTGATGCCCATCTACAAGAAGGGCCGGAAGGAGGATCTGGGGAACTACAGACCTGTCAGTCTGACCTTGGTGCCAGGGAAGCTCATGGAGTAGATCATCTTGAGTGCCATTACATACTATTTACAGGACACCAGACGATCAGCCCTAGTCAATACGGGTTCATGACAGGCAGGTCCTGCTTAATGAACCTGATCTCCTCCTGTGACAAGGTGACCCATGTGGTGGATGAGGGAAAGGCTGTGGATGTTATTTACCTGGACTTCAGTA
>NW_009646499.1:2380254-2384749 GCF_000708025.1 Charadrius vociferus
CTCCTCAAGAAGGAAGTCTTAAAGGTGCAGGAACAGGCCATTCCCACATCCTGAAAGATGGGCTGGCGGGGTAGAAGACCAGCCTAGTTGAACTGAAAGCTTTGGCTGGAATTCAGGAACAAAAGGAGAGTTTATGGCCTTCGGAAAAGGGGGCAGGCCACTCAGGAGGACTACAAAGAAGCAGTAAAGCTATGCAGGGAGAGAATTAGAAGGGCCAAAGCCCAGCGAGAACTCAATCTGGCTATTGCTGTAAAAGACAATAAAACATGCTTCTATAAATACATTAACAAAAGGACGACTAGGGAGAATCTTCCTCCTTTATTGGATGCAGGGGGAAACAGAGTGACTAAGGATGAGGAAAAGGCTGAGGTACTTAACGCCTTCTTTGCCTCAGCCTTTAATAGCAGGACTAGTTGTTTGCTGGGTACCCAGCCCCTTGAGCTGGAAGACAGGGATGGGGAACAGAATGAGACCTCCATAATTCAAGAGGAAATGGTGAGTGACCTGCTGCACCACCTAGACATACACAAGTCTATGGGGCCAGATGGGTTACAACCAAGAGCGCTGAAGGAGTTGGTGGATGTGCTCACCAGGCCACTCTTCATAATTTATCAGCAGTCCTGGCTAACGGGGGAGGTCCCAATGAACTGGAGATTAGCAGTTGTGATGCCCATCTACAAGAAGGGCCGGAAGGAGGATCTGGGGAACTACAGACCTGTCAGTCTGACCTTGGTGCCAGGGAAGCTCATGGAGTAGATCATCTTGAGTGCCATTACATACTATTTACAGGACACCAGACGATCAGCCCTAGTCAATACGGGTTCATGACAGGCAGGTCCTGCTTAATGAACCTGATCTCCTCCTGTGACAAGGTGACCCATGTGGTGGATGAGGGAAAGGCTGTGGATGTTATTTACCTGGACTTCAGTATAGCCTTCAATACTGTTCCAAGTGCCAAGTCCTTCACTTGGGCCACAACAACCCCATGCAATGCTACAGGATTGGGGAGGAGTGGCTGGAAAGCTGCCTGGCAGAAAAGGACCCCGGGGGTGTTGGTTGACAGCCAGCTGAACATGAGCCAGCAGTGTGCCCAGGTGGCCAAGGCGGCCAATGGCATCCTGGCCTGCATCAGGAACAGTGTAGCCAGCAGGGCTAGAGAAGTGATTGTCTCACTGTACTCAGCACTGGTGAGGCCACACCTTGAGTACTCTGTTCAATTTTGGGTGCTGCAGTATAAGGACATTGAGGTGCTGGAGAGGGTCCAGAGAAGGGCAACGAAGGTAGCGAAGAGTCTTGAGAATAAGTCTTATGAGGAGCAGCTGAGGGACTTGGGGTGGTTTAGTCTGAAGAAATGGAGGCTGAGGGGAGACTTTATTGCCCTCTACAACTACCTAAAAGGATGTTGTAGACAGGTGGGGGTTGGTCTCTTCTCACAAGTTACAACTGCCAGGACAAGAGGAAATGGCAGTAAGTTGCACCAGGGGAGGTTTAAGTTAGACATGAGGAAAAAATTCTACACTGAAAGGGTTATCAAAGACTGGAACAGGCTGCCCAGGGAAGTCATTGAATTGCCATCCTTGGATGTATGTAAAAGCTGTCTAGATACGGTGCTCAGGGACATGGTTTAGAAGTGGGCCCAGTAGAGTTAGATAATGGTTGGACTTGATGATCTGAAAGGTCTTTTCCAGCCATAATGATTCTATGATTACTTTACTGATAGTGAGGGTTTTCCTGTTTTGGGATAGCTATAGAAATGAAAGAAGCTATTGTAAGAACGGAATACATGGCTATACCTAAAAATGTTCTATTAGTGAGTATATCCAGGCATGAACAACGAACACTCCCACTCAACAGATTTATTATCATCATTCCTCCTTAACAGCATGTTTGCAGATCTTTCCCCTTCACTGTTATCTTTACTCCATCCTTTTGTGGGGGAAGCAGACTTTTCAGTCAAAACCACGTGTATTCGTGCATCTGAGTTTTTGCCTGGTGGATGAGGTATCACACATTTTTAACCCAAACACCATCTCACTAACTTCAAAGTACTGAAAAGGTAAAGTCCTCCCCTTTATGATCCCTCCCTCCCCTACTAACAGTGGAAAAATAAAAATTAAGCAGCAGGAGGTTCCTACACCAGGATGTTGCTGTAATGAAGGCAATCCCCTTAATTTGCATGCTGGGAAGCTGACTGAATAAAAAATACAAACAAAAAACCCAACAGCTCTCATTTTCCCAGATTTGCTGGGAGTGGACCTTCATCTTAGCAATCAGGGAAAGCAACGGGTTGGTTAACTTGATCAAAAGATTCATTTGGTATCATTATTCGCTTTCTTTCAATATTAACATTGGCCTACTCCTTTTACACACTTTTTAATATTCCAAGAGAAAAAATCCTCAACAGCTGAAGAAGGGAGACTTCCCTGTCAGCAGCTTCAAAGCCTCTTTGCCACTCCTGCCTTTACAGTTTGCAGGCATTTTTCCTGACACCTACCCACCAGTTGGTGTTGTGAAGAAGAGCCGCATGGGTGGCTACAGCTATGGCACAGCTGTTGCAGAGGAGGGACTCCCCACAGACCAGAAAAGCAATGGAAAATTACCATGGGTTCCCCTCTAAACCCATGTTCATCTGGTGCCTTGGATATCCTCCACTGAAAAAGGCTGATCAGTTTGTAGATGAAATTGCTGTCATCTAAGCAGAGGGGGAGTATTTTTAATAAAGCTAAAACTCATTTCTCGCATCCTTCCTACCTTAAACAGCCAAAATTGCCAACTTAAATGTAAGCTTCTGTGCAGGAAAATCAAACAGCAGGACAAGTAAGGCTTGCCTCTTCAGCTTCTAAACTTCTTTGCAGATAAAAATTTGGGTTACAGTGCTCCTCCATGCAAGAAATATTCAGTTCCTGGCTAAATTGTTCTTCTGTGTTTTCTCAATTAAATATATACTATACACAGGTGAACTCTGAAAAGTCAAAACTGATTACTTAATCTGAATCTCACTTAACCGTTCTTTACCCAAACATAGTATAAAGTCATATTAGAAATCATAATACTTAAAGAAACTGTTCTGAGTAAAATATTCACCTCAGGATGCTTTTGAAAGTACACAGGAAGATGGACAGAAATCCAATTCTACTTTCTCTTTTCCCTCATTTGGTCTTCACCAGCACTTATACTACAGCCAGACAGACATTACCTTCTCACAGTCAATTAATCAGGCTTGGAGCTAGTCCTAGGGGAATGAAGGTGTTTTTTGGGCTTTCACACTGCTGTTCATTCTCCACCTCCTCACAGAGGGTGTGTCAGACACCACATCTCTAAATATACTGCCTCATGTACCCAGTGCTATTATTCAAGCAAGCAGGTGCACACAAGATATAGAAATCCATTATTTTAGATGCCTCTGAGAACTGCCTGAGTCTTAACTTCAATTTAGGGGAAAATCCAAGCATATCCCCTGGCAGTTTAACACTAGTGATATCACAGTGCTGTAAACAAAAGCCCACACTACTGAACGTTTTACTTGGAGCATGGCTATTCCTTGGAATTACATTTTCAAAAAGAGATAATCAAATAAACCTCTGAAAGTGTTATGCACAAAAAGCTACATCCAATGTTTGCAAATGTGTACTGTGTACATGACAATAATTCTCAGTATATGTTGTCAGTTCCAGTGATCACTTGCAGTTTCCAAATACATTTTGAAACATAGGACACGACTGACAAAATTTAGGGGTTTTTTGATGCTGTCAAGAGGGCTGGTCAAACCATTGAGACATGCAGAAAAGGAGCAAGGGTACCACCCGGCTGCGGTATCTCTTTCAAAGAGATGACTTTATAAAGGTACCTATACATATACATACGTAAGTCTAGATTTAATATAATAAAATAAGAATTTGGGGGTTTCATGTTTAAAGGTGGAACTATACTGTCACAAATATACCCACTAGTGTATATGCTAGAAAAATGTGCAGTCTGGTTTGTTTCCTAATGTATTTGGTATCTGACTTTCATTTTCCCAGCTTAGTGCTGCGCATTTTAGGCTCAGCAAGGTTGTACCCCTTGTTACAGGAGTATGTCAAGACCTGGCATTAGTTTGAAGAGCAATTAAAATTGTCAATTAATGAGACTGGCATTTAAGTTTTGCTTTTCATCAGAAGACATAAAACAGGTTTTCATGAAAGAAGATAGGTAATTCCATTTTATAACTGAAAACCGATATACAAGATATTAAATGAAGTTCCTATGGCCAGTCAGCAGATCAGAGTCCAAATTGGAAACTACATCTTAGTCCTAAAGCCCTTATACTGGATCTTTTTTGATTTGCTAAACTTAAAAAATAATTAGGTTTCACCACTGAATACAGCATGTGAAGATATAATTGATTTCTAATATTTTTTTTCAAAATGCTTTCAGAGTTTCCCCCTGAATATTAAATACAGAGAGATTGGTGTACAGTTAATTAAGAGAAAATGTCACTAAGAAAATACGTTGT
>NW_009646499.1:2384797-2396876 GCF_000708025.1 Charadrius vociferus
TTTATTAAGCAACAGCACGCTCCAGGCAGTGCATTTCAGGAGGATTATATCACGCCTTGGGTGGTAATACAAGGAACAAGTCTGAGAACCCTGAGTGGCTTTAACCATCTGAGAAGTCTCATAATGACTTAGAAGTACCAAGGATTGGAGTCTATTTTATTGCTCTTATGAAATGTAATTTAAACAAGGCAAACAGTAAGATTTGCTCATTTACTGGGCATTATGAGCATAATTGGCCATTACTGACACCACTGATGACCAATCAAAACCTCCAGTTGTGACCAGCATTTTAAACTAACCGAAATATAAGAGGATAAAAAAATGGCCCACCAGCGATGCTTTCACATCATTCATTTCATAACTTTGCTAGGTTAAGCAAGAGTATTAAGATCCCTGAAGAAAATAATACTTTTGCAGGTAATACTTTAAGTGCCCATTATCCTATGGTCAAACCCTATTTATAAAACTATAATGAACGTTTGTTTTGCTGCAACCACTGAGAAGTGATTAAATCTTGAATAATTCAGCCATTTTAAAGATATTTCCTGTTACAGAAAAAAAAAAATAAAAATCATCACCTGCCCGGTTCTTTTTCCTACAGACATTTGCAAGTGAAACAGAGCCTTGCATCTTCACCTGCATAATCTAAAGTCCTGCCAGCCCAGTTCAGAAATACCTTCTCTTGCAGAAAAATGTGAAGTAAAATGAAAAGAGTGGGATAAGAAAGAAAGTCTTTCTATTGTGTCTTTTATATTAAATACAAAACATTGTAATTTTCTATATAATTTCATTGTTTTGTCTACGTTCAGTTGAATTCTATTAAACTAAGTAAGCTTTTCACTGTATTCTGAAGCAAAATTTGAGAGGCTGCTCTCAAAATAAAGTCCTCTGGAACATTCCTCTGCAAGTTCTTGGTAAAAATTATGCAGCATTTCCCCTGTCTCAAAAAACGATCTATTATACAATAAGGGTTGGGAATAACTCTAAATCCCAAATTTCTGTTTCTTGAATCATTGGTTTTCTCCAGTAATGGTGAAAGCAGAGTGCTCTCTAGAGTTTTTCATAACAAGAGCCCATAAAGTAGTAGGAAGCTAATAGAAAACCTTCAGGAGATTAAACTAGGTTCTCAGCAAGTATAAAGAGACATTGTGCCATTGCAGTGGGTCGATTCAGTTCATCTTGATGAAGTTTTTAGTAAAGTTTTTAGTAAACCCCATTTCCTCTCTGAGACAGTTCTTTGGTCCCTCTTTATATTGCAGATTTCCAACATTTGCATATTCTAACTGGGGTAAAATTTGAGGGAATAGCAACAATACCGGGGCTGAAGAGAAAGAAAAATGAGATTGTATAGAATAGCACAAAAGTTGAGCAAAGACTGTATAATATAGCATTATAATATATCACTCAGACTGGTTGACGTAGGAAGGGACTGAAGGTCGTCTTGTCCAAACACCCCCTGCCCAAGCAGGGCCAGCTACAGCCAGTTGCCTAGAACCATGTCCAGATGGCTTCTGAATATCTCCAAGGATAGAGCTGATTCCACAACCTCCCTGGGCACCCTGTGCCAGTGCTCGGTCAGCTGGGTGGCCCCCAGCATTCACTGGTGCATGGGACTGTTCCTCCCCAGGGGTAGGACTTTGCTCTTCTCTTTCTTGTGCTTTGTAGAATATATAATAACAGAGTCCTGGGGAGAAGCCAAGTCAATGGGGAAGAGGAGGAGCAGCAGGACCAGTGAGGTCATGAATGATGGCCAAGAAGCAAGGTACAGCAATGGTGACCACCAGCTGCAGTGTGAGGTAGGCAGAGAGCAAAACCTGTGAGGAGTGAATTGAGAAGCCAAGGGGAAATAACGGAGGGGGAGAGAGGGAGAGATGAAAAGGAAACCTTTACAACATTTTGTGTCCAACTGGAAAAAGCTAATTTGGAAAAGAAGCAAAATACAGAGCTTTTGCCACTAAGATTTCTAAGATGAGCAAGCAGAAAAGAACAAATTCAGAACTCATGACACTAAATCTCAACGTAACTGAAATCCTCCACAGTCCGAATCTATGAATTTGCTTCATCTTTAGAGATAAATAAACAACTTGGATATGTGTTACAGAATCTCATGCATGGATGAGTAGTTCAGAGTCAGAAGCATTTGGTTTTTATATAATCCACAGCACAGCATGGCCAAGATCACTGAAAAGTCTCTTCCTTCTTAGTGGTCACAGTATATTTCAGATTCAGTGGGTATACTGGATAGCAAGACAAAGCATTTCAATGCACTGGCCCTCTTTTTTTGTTTAGATGAAGGGCTTCAGTACAGAATAAAAAAAACCCCACTTCATAGTTTATACACTTTTATATTAATCGACAGTTACACTGCAGCTTTATGCTCAAAATTATCTCTTCTAATAAAAAAATCACATGTATCTTAAAATTACAAAAATAACATATATATAAATGCATACACACTGATCTCTGTAATGAATGAACACAAAATTAAAAGGGCAACTGAGAGAAAATATAGCTCTATATTACAAAAGCCTCAAAACGGTACCTGGACTGGATCATCCAACATGGGGAAAAAAAGAAATTGAAAGCCAAGACCTGTGTTTAAATGATATAAGAAGCAGTGACATTAAGTTTCAGTCTACCTTTAAGACAATTAAAAATACTTAAATTTTGCTACTGAGTAAGGCAACCTTAAAAACTATTGGACTGGTCTGTGCTGACTCTAGTCTACAGACAATGACACAGTGTTTTTCTCTGATGTTTCAAAAATTGCAGAAGGCTAAAACTTGTTAATAGAATTTGATCAGAGCATCAGAGTCAAGTCTGAAAGAAAATATGAAGTGACACAGCGGACCAAAGCTGCCTAACTGTTTGTAACTATTTCAGAAGAAACAAGCAAAAGTAATCCTTTCTGTTTCAATCAAAACACGTAATGAGTTTCGTTAAAGAGTGACTTGTATTTTTGCCCCAAAGGCCTCTTTTGTCTTCAGAGCCATGGCAGGTCTGGAACCAGCCTGTGCGCTTGCAAATCCTTCCTTGAGCTGGAGGAAAGAAAGAGAAGACGATGCCAGAACACGCTTGCTAACCCCGAACAAAGAATCCAGCACTATCAAAGCACTAGTAATCCTTGATTCACGCGGCTTTGTTTCTCTCAGTGCAGGATATAAAAGCATCTTTGGCTGTATGTTTTGATAACAGAAATTAGTACCTTGTCATGTTTTAAATCGGCAGCTGAAAGACTTCTTAAGCAAACGTGACAGTATTTGAAATGTCCCATGCTGCCACACTTAAGATATGCCAATCACAATTAATAGCAACACATTTGCTATTCCAAAACAAATAAAACCTGCAGAGTTTTTCTGCTGAATGAAGAGCCGATGAGTGAACACAGAAGCAAAATTACCACAATAGCCAGTTAGCCTGTCAATGGAAATTACTTTCGTTTGTCTGTATTCACAAGGGTTAGTAAACAATAACACTTCAGCTAATATAGTTTTGTTACATTTGAATTCAATGTGAAATACAGGCTGACATAATAAACGGATCTCTTACTCTTTTGCACTGGATTTCTGAGGTCTTCTGAGTCTTTATGCTTAAACTGGTCTGTAAGTCTCATATTTTGGTATCAACCCTATTAAATTTGTGTCATTTTTCCTTCTAGAAAATGAAGGACTGTCCTCTTGTCATTTGAACGAGAGATCTATCTACAGCTTCCCCTCACTCAGCAGGATCCAAGTGAACATTTTATATTATTCCAGTGGATTCTAAAAAGCTGTGCTGGAAATCCACTTGGTAGGGTGGTAAGACCACTCTAAATAAATGCCTCTCACCTTCCAAGTTCGCTGGATTTCTTTTTCTGAAATCTCACAATAGTTTTGGTGCTCCCAGCTCCCATGTCCCACCAGCAGGTTTTACTAATATTGAGTTGCACCTCATGACCCTCTTACCACGGGAAGTGGATGCAGATCCCCTTGAGCAAATTCCTTTTCTTTGCTTTTTCCAGTAAATTCTGGGTTTTTTTTGTCACCTGATCCCACTTTTCATCTAATTTCTTCCTCATCTTCATGCTTAATTCAAGGCTTCCCTCTAAGCCCTCCTCAAGTGCTTATTTTTACTGACTAGTCAGAAAAACCTTTTCTTTGTAAGCTAACTGAGCATCTATTGAAGGGCTCCCTTGCGGGCTACTACTCTGGACCTATGACTTTGGAAAATTCGGGACACTGGGTAACACAGGCTTACTGGAATAGACATAAGGCAAACAATTCAGGTAATAATTCATGAGACTGAAGTGTGTGATTAAACTAGCTTTGTCTCCTTTAACCTTTACTGGGCAGTCTCCTATAAAGCTTTTAGGGACTAATGATGTTGGGAGTACAGCAGGGATGCTAAGGCTAATACCAAGCAATAAACCTATGTAAAATTACTCGCATTCGTGCAGTAAAGAAACTAATTCACAAGTTTTAACCTAACAGGCAGACAGATGTAATGAGTTTAGTTCTGTAACGGACCAACTGCTCTCTCACAGTTGGATTCCCTAAACAGTTACACTGGGAATATTTTGGACAGAAAGACAACTTTATAAACCCACCCACATACATTCAAAAAACTTTTCTAGCTCTCTGCTAGAAGTCTTTGGTTTTCTTTAAAAAAAAATACACATTAAAAATGAAACAATCTCTTCAGCTTTCCTCAGCTGGCCATCACTGCTCAATGCAAATGATCATTTTAAAAGCAATGTCTCTAGGTCAATGTGTTCAAAATCACAAAATCTCTTGTGGAAACTCTCAACTTCAGCTTTTCTTCTTTTTTTTTATGGATGGTGGTGTTAATTTAGCTTTTTTCCCTTCTAGGTGTTTCATACTTGATTTTCGTGCATACCTTTAGCTTTTATGAATGTTATCCGATTGTTTCTAACAGGCAATAACGTAATTTCTAAATTACATGTTGCCAGTGTTGCATAAATGTGATGCTTTTACCTACAGTGTTGCATCCAAATTCATGTTAAAATCCAAAAAACTATATGGGAGTTTTGAGGCTGAAGTGGCCATGGCTCTTTGCGGAGCAGATGCTCCATGCAGTTACAAATAGGTGTACCTGCAGTGCCAGTAGTGACTGATGAACAATTACATGGATTTGCCAGAAGGTATTCCTTCTGTTTTGTTGTCAAACGTTATTATCTAAATCTTCTTTGTTCTCATATGAAGCTGTGTTTGCTTATTCCACTTTGCATTGCAACCCTAGTTTGTAGACCAGAATTTTAAGTAGTATATACCAAGCCAAGATCTGTAGTCCCTGATGTCTTCAGGATGCATGGTTAAAGCTCTGCCAGAAGAAGTAGATTGTGAAGGACTTGGGAATATAAGCAGAATTGGGAAATAGCCTGGGCTACACCAGATGCTAGAGGGGAGTGAGAAAGCATCCAGGAAGGTCAGAGACTGTTGAGTCTAAACACTATATAGGAAAACTGAGATAATCAGAAGAGGAAGGAAAGACTATCAGATACAATAAGACCATTTAGTACTGGTGACTAGCCTAAACTTAGTTCAAAAGCCAAATCCCAACATTTTCTGTCTGACTGCGTAAGAACATAGCACTCGCATTAACTATGAATATTTCTCCAGCAGGTGATGAGAAATACCTTTTTTTCCCCCCCAGAGGAAAATCATCTTTCTCTAATTAGACAACTACAAATCAAAACAACCTAGCATGTAGCGCTCTTAACTTCTCCTGGTTCCTACACTGGGCAGCCAAATGTCTTAGAAACCTTATAGCCCAGGGCTTTCCAGTGTTCCCAGTCCCATTGTGGGCTGTGGGAGGGAAGCAGGGAAGAGGAAGGTCTCTACAGCAACGGGGAGGATAGAGAGGTTTTCTCTTGGATGCAGAGTCTCCCTCTGTCTCTTACCTTGTTGAACAAAGGATCCATACACAAACCACATGGAGTTGTAGAGGGTTGTGGAGGTCATGGATCCCATCTGAAGGCGCGGGGGGTTGAGCCAGTTTAAGAGGTAGACCAGTAGCCCTACTAACAGCACAGTGCCAGCTATGCACGCCCACAGGGAGAGGTCGAACGGTGCCAAGCAGGCAAACATGTCCACTGTCTTCTCTGCCTTTCGAAGCAGCACGCCCACCGAGTAGTCCATGTAACGTGTTGTGAAGTCCACCACATTTTCCCTGTCGGGGGTGATGGTTAGGGCAGAGATCCCTATATCAGCTCTCTGAGGAAAGAGGGAGAGAGAACAACATACATAAGTAGGAGCTACAGAATAGATCTTTGTTCCTCGGAGATTTATAGCAGCTAAACTTATGGAGAAGCAGATGCCAAGGCCAACATCTTAAGCATCACATATGTGAACACAGAAACATGACTAAGGCTAGAACAGAGTAGCCACGTGTCTGCCTTTCTGTAAGCAAACCTCACTTGGTGGACTTGGGCACATTAGCTCTCCACATTGTTATTTCCTAAGGAACCAAAATACTTCAAATACAGATAAATGCAGGAGGAAATCTACTTCTGGTCATTTTTCTCAGCCTCGCTTACTGAAGCCATCAATGTCATCGTGGCAAAAGGCAGACCTTGTGTATAGCATTTCCAGTAAGAGGAAGCTAGTTGCCTGACAGAGCCATATGATATCCAACATTTTGATGACGTGATGATCATGACCAAGGGCCACTGCACGATAAAGGGCATCTCATATATCCTGGGATTTTGGGGGCACTTGAAAGTCTGAAAAACATCAAATTTGGCTGCAGAGTCTGAAGTGCAGAAGAGTAGATATTCCATGCAGTTCCTTTACTATTTATTCCTCTGTATCCTCCTGGCTAAGCAATACCTCTCTATGCCAACCTGTCCTGCAGCTACCTGGGGCCTGCTTTGAGCCATTTGCATTTTTTTTGTAATTTAAAGGACCCATTTCAGATAAGAAGACGATGAATAACATTTCTTGAGCTAACCATTGTATTTCACAGCATGTCTGGGCATTAGGTCTCCAGAGACACCAGGCACAACTACAGCAGATCCTATTTTACTTTTCACATGTACAATTAGAACTTCATTGAAAACAAGAAAGGGTATATAAAGTAGACACATTAACACCTTTTTAAAAAACCCAGATACTGAACAAAAATACTAAAATTCTAGATATTTTAATATGAAGAAGACTACTTAAAACACTTCAAGCTGCCTCCAGTTTGATTTAATCCATTTCTGTTCTGCCTAAAGCAGTGTGTGGTCCTTTGGAAGAGGGTGAGGAGAGCACAAAGGCTTGAAAGTCTCAGTACTGTGGCAAATTTTATTAATTCTCTCGAATTTCTTTTTTCTCGCCCAAAGAAGGCAGAGATTACTAACTCCTTAGAAATGTGATGTGAAATATTAAGTGAGAAGGTATGGCAGCTGAAACTGATTAAAATCAAATTTGCAAATCATCTGGGCTCTTTTAATACCATCTGCAAAACACTCTGCAGCCCATGGTACAAACACACTCTTAATCACAGTGCACTTAAGACTTCGGCTTAAATGATGTTACTTTATATTAATCATTCACTGGCTTCAGAAAGTGGTGGAAGATAGCTGGAGGCTGATGATTTGGACAAAAAAGTGTTGGAAAAATATTGATTTGCTTAAAAGCCATGAATTAGAGCTTCAGCTTTAATTTGTGGGTTAGATTCTCTAGTGTCTTAAGTGAAGCCCTGTTGATGTGCACAGCTGAAAGCACGGCTTCATGAATTCACTTCATGTCCCTTCCTAACAATTTTTTGTGAGTGATGATTTAACTGCCCTTTGCCCATGGGCAGCAGCAAGCTCAATCAGTAATCCAAGTAAAAAATTCATCAGAATTGTCCATGGAAACATTCAGATCCTCTGAGCCTCTATCCTCTGATTATAAAACTTGTGGTCAACAAGTGACTAGAGTGATTCACGGTATCTGCTAACCATTAAGTCCTAGCTCCAGTAAGCAAGTTGCACAACAGTCATCATTTGGCCTGTTTTCCACAATTGTGAATATAAATATATATTTAAAATAATTTACAAATGTGAAAGTCCAATGTTCTATACCAATACTTGTCAAACAGGAAAATATGGTTATTTATAATGAATAAGTGTTGGTTTGGGGTTTTTTTCCCTGAATGTATATTGAGAAGTGGAATGGGAATTTAGGGTTAAAGGAGGTTGCATGAAAACAAAAAGCCCTAGACTTAGCCCCTGCTGTTTAACTTTAGCTGTGTTATTAATTATCAGCATGTTACTAAAATGCTTCCCTACCACACTAGATTATTGTGAGGTGCTAATTCAAGTTGTATTTGTAAGACGTTTAAAGGTTCTCCACTGAAAAGCAATATCATAAGTAAAAATACTTTTAACAAATAATAGATTACTCTGGGACTGATGACTAATAGAATTTTTTTCTGCTTTTTCCCCCCCCTTCTTTAAAGAGAAATATATTTTTCCATGAAATACATTGAAGGGCATTGCATGAAAAAGCACAATATGTGGTATTTGTGGAAATACTGCTTCTATTTTACATCTCTGGGGAGCAGTCTTTCCAAATTCCCCAGCGTTATGGTTCCACTCTGGTTATCAGCCATCTATGACAGAGGAACAATGTCGTCCCAATGGAAATGTTGCATTTCCTTTGTCATACTGCAGCAGCAATTGTGACATAATTATGTCTTGAGATTAAAGAGCGGTAGTAAAGTAAAAAATAGAAAGGAGAGAGGTAATTCCTGACTTTTCACTACTCAGAGGTTACACTGGAATATGACAACTCATATTCTTAATTTACTAAACGGAATCATAAATACCAGTTTACCAGAAAACTCTATGTTTAGCACAAAACCAAGCTTAAGCTTAACTTAATAGTTGATCTACTGACCGTGAGCTTCCTTAATTACATATAGATTCTGTCAACTTGTATCAAAATTGGAAGATGAAAAAAATTAAATGCTTGTCATTAAAATGTCAAATTGGATCAGAGAAGACATCAGTTTGAAGAAGTCAAGGTTCACTTCCTGCTTCTGAGATAGAAAGGCAAATGTATGCAATTATGTCAATATTTAGATGGAAAGCTGCCAATCTGATTCATAAACATGTTAAACTCTCCGCTCACTAAGTTTTCACAGTGCCAAAATCAACCAACTATCAGCATCTTAGGTGTCTGTTTAACACGTTCCTGATGAATCAAACTGTGACTTCTGAAACTGACTGACTGAAAAAAACAGCAGAGGGCATTATTTTTCTTTATGTGACCTGCTTAGGAATTTATCCTAATTTATCCTTAATTTATCCTTAGGTCTTTGTAGAGCAACATTGCCAGAATCAGAAAATCCAAAATAAATGACCAAATGGGTCTGATAGCATTGTTACTGGTGTCACAGAACCAGTTCATCAGCAAAGTCTAGAAACCCCCCAAATGCCCCTATGCTATTGCTTAAGCAAGCACATCTCGTACTCATAGAAAGCAATCTTATGATGATTCTCGCAGTTCATGATCAAGAACAGGGAAAATAAATGAATCTACTTTAAATTGCTCCTGTGCGGCCTTTCATTTTATTCCTTTTCAATGTTAAATCAGGTTTCAGCAAATGCTGGAAGCAATAAACCACAGTCCCACATGCTATGCAGTTGTTAATATGGACAGGCAAAAATTAATCAGAGAGACACTTTTGCTCAAGTTAATACACAAACATCCAAGTAATTCTCCTTTTACTCAGCAATTATTTTTTCTTCTCACTTTGTCCTCCCTGTATGTTTTCTTCCTTCCTATGCTACTCCCCTTAGGAAGATGCATTAAAAATCCAGAGCCTTATAAGAGGCTTCTACTTGGCTTACAGTTTCTCTTAGAAATGTTTAGGCATGTATTTACTTTTCCTTTTCTGATGGACCTAAGTGGAATCAGGCAGCTTTCCTTACGCTATTTGCTTCCTGGTGGCTCCTCATTGGAAAAAAAATCCTAGCAATCAAGGTAGCACAGTGAAATAATGTTTGATGGACGTGAACATTACTGGGAAGTTCAGAGCTGTGCTGGAAGGCCCACTGTCCTCTCCCAGAAGTGGCATTAGCCACTTCTCTTGCCTGTCACCCTCTGCTGATGTGGACTTGAGGGCAAAGTAAAAGAAGCACTGTGAAAAGACACAGATAACTAACAGCAAGAGAAAGAGTTGCAGTAAAGCGCTGCTCCCCTGAGATGGTTTTAAGCTCTCTACAGAAAGCTGCCGCTCTCTGAACTCATCCTGTTTGTGAGCTGAAGCTCTGTGGGATGCACTGAAAGCCCTGGTCATTTGGCAGGACAGGGGCAAGAGCACCGAGTCCCTCTCAAAGAGCATTTATCCTCCACAGACCTTCTGGTTCAGGTGCTCAGCAAGCAAAGCTTTCCATAGCATGGTTACATTCAGTTTATTTTGAGAGGAGAAGGTGTATGGAGCAAGGGTGTACCTAATACAGGTCTTGACAATCAAAGGAGGGGAGACTTGAATCAGTTTCCAAATTCAAATTAAAGACCAGTTGCTCTGATCTGCCGATTCCAGCTCCTATTTTAGCAGCCAACAGGGACTTTGTCTCCAAAGCTGGAACAGAGTGAACTTGGCATAGTCTCACGTCTGCGAGGCCAACTGTGGACCTAGGGCACGTACTTGGCACTGCAGGGCTTCTGCCCTGTGCTGCAGCTCAAGCAGAGCTGCTGCAAACCAGAGCAGCCCAGGACTGCTCTCACCCATACTGGGATCTGCATTCACAGCCCCACCACACAGTGAGTCAGGTTAATGCAAACAGTGTATGTTGATCTTGAACACAGAAGTTACGCGCTTGCTGCAGCACATCTTTCATAGTGTCCACAGACATCCATCCTTCTCAATGAGATGTACTCAGAAAGAGAAGGCAGCTATGGTCCATTACCCTTGAGTGGGACTTGTCTCTTGCAGAAATACATTGTTCCCAACTCATTCCTGGCTCATGCACTAACAGGCAAAGAGCAATCCCTCTGTTCCTGGATTTCTTCCACACGTTGGCCAGACTATCATGTAAGGCTTGGTTGGGAAAACAAGGAAACATTCTGTTTTAAACAGGTTAGACCTTTAATTTAAAGCTATTCTCTGCTCCTTTGCTTCCCCTGACAGTTGCCAAGCAGATAGATATTCGAGTTCTGGAAGCAGAACTCAGTACACAGTAAATAAGAAAGCAGCCTTTCAAGAACAGCTTGCACTTGGTAAGGGGTAGATATACACTGGCTGCTCGCCCAGAGGTTCTCTTTTACCTTAAGAGGGACAGAGAATGGGAGAGAAGGACACAGCGAACCTTTACTGTTAATTATGTGAGGGGTAAGGAAGATAAAAAATTGTATGCTGCCATAGTATTGGGAAAACATGTTTTTTTGAATTTCAAATGCAGTTCCATTAAGTCTTCATACTTTCTAACTGTACAGAAAGATTTCATATCCATTAAGACTCACTTACAGCAAAATTGTAGCAGACTGGTAAATCTGTTCCACTCATCTATTTACAGAACTAGGCAGTTACCACCTTAAGGGTGTTATTAGAGTTATATGAGTCCCTGCCTACCGAGGGGACAAGAATGCCATACATATTTTTCAGTGAACCATTTATTTCAGTTGTTATGAGTTCTGCCTCATGAATCATTCATTTCAAATAAATAAAAAATGTTCTGGACCCACTTCCATCTCCAGAGCCGTCTAGGACCAAGAACCCTCCAGCCTGTGTTATGCAGTGGCCTGCGGAGTACCGTAGAGAATAAGGTGTAATATAACATCAGATTTAAAAAGCAGAAAAAGAAATTATAAAAATAAATCAATAGGCCATTGCGGTGTTATGCCTTGTAATTAGAGGAGGGATTTTTAGATGTCAAAGTTCAGCGGATGCAGGAAAACATACTTGTCTAAGTGGCCTCATCTATGGCTTAGTGGCTTAGCATCTACAATCACAGCATTCCACCTTCCAGCTTCGTAATGGCACAGGGAGATGGCAAAAGAAGTTTATCACTACAGTGTAGATGTATGAACTGTGCCACGGCTATGGCACATGCGGTTGTTTTCCATTCCAACCGGCCTCCTACTGCTCTGAATAGGTTAAACCT
>NW_009646500.1:0-18203 GCF_000708025.1 Charadrius vociferus
GAATGCATTAGTATCTCGGCACCGCACAGCTGTGTTTTTCTATCGAAGCAGGATAATGCCTGCTTTCAGATTTGGAAAAAAAAAATCCTTCCTAATTGAGTTGGGTACCTTTATCTGCATTCAAGCTGCTGTTTATTTATTTTTAAATAACCAAATTCTGGCAACATTTTATCCTGAATGGAACACACAGTTTAAAAGAGGCTGCATTCCATGGCAGCCTTCTGCTATGGAAACACAGTACCTACTTAAGATGGACACTGATCTTTTTTCTTTTTCCTCATGACTAATCAACCAAAATTTCTTTGTGATCTTACCTATGGCCTCAGACTTGTTCCTTCTTATTGTCTGAAACAATTTTATAGGACAATCATAACATAGAGCCACAGTTCTCCCTTTAACTGTTCTGGTGCAATATCCAGGTCCATGCCCCTTCAAGGGCAGGCTCCTCTCTTAAAGGGGAGATTCTCCTCTTGGTGAGAAGGTCTCGGTGACTTTCTCCTCCATACTTTGCTAGTGCAAACAGTATGCTTTAGCTCCAGAAGAACTGGAGAGCCCAGCAAGGCAATATCAAGAGCAGGGCTACTCAAGTGAAAGATTCAAGATAAATCTAAGTCATGAATAAATGGTGCCTGAACCACTCTCTGGCTCCAGACATGAAGTGTTTGTGATGTTTTGTAAAGAGTCTCTTGCTCCCTTCTCATTTTCTGGTGTCACAGTGAAGAGACCCGCCTTGCTACATTTGGCATATCTGAGAGCGCTGTTGAGCAGCCTAGCAGAAATGTGGCTGCTCTTTGCTGAGGAAGAGTTCAGTGAAATCAGGTCTAGAAAAAATATCAAAACCTGATGAATGTGATCTTCATCACAATTTCCCTACAGTTATGATCCATGGTATCTATACAAAGTAGAACATGCTCTTCTTTTGCAGCAGAGCTATACTATTCCAGACCCCTCTCGTCCACTGAGAGGCCTCAGGCTGCTATAATAAAAATATTTTTGAGGCACTCTGTTATTCTGAAGTCAAAAGCAATTTCTCTTCTCAGTTATACTCCACTGTAACACAGAGAACCTGTACTTACATAGTTAGAGTTAATAATGGTGCAGAGTCTCAGTTGGAAGAAGTCCGTAAGTATGTGCTTAAGTCTTTTTTCACTCAGGAGTTTGATAGAACTGAATCACATGCTTTAAGATTAATAAAGGTTTATCTTAAATTAAAAAAAAAAAAATATTTCATACACAAGCCTGTATTCAGGCTTGTGTATGAAAGAAATCACATTTCAGTAGTG
This sequence comes from Charadrius vociferus, assembly GCF_000708025.1. Lineage (NCBI taxonomy): Eukaryota > Metazoa > Chordata > Aves > Charadriiformes > Charadriidae > Charadrius > Charadrius vociferus. Next base: position 1,284 of record NW_009646500.1, read on the forward strand.
TATTAGAAGGTAGATCATTAGATAATATAAATAAATCATTGCAGTTCCACTGTCTTCAATACAGCAAAGAATCCAGCCCCTGAACCAAGATATTTTGTTCATTTTGTTCTTAACTCTCACTAATGTTACAAACACATGCTTCTCAGAAAGTTGAGATTCACTTATTTATATTTTCTCACACAACAATTTTTTAATGTTTGCACTTATTGTTGTATTCTAACCAAGACAAATTTTTATTTCATACCTTTACTTTCTATCTGAGCATATTTCAGCAAAGTAGAGATGTGATCTGATTACCATGTGTCAAATATGACTCCTTTTACACTTTTCTGTTAAGGCAAGGAAACCTTATTTAACAGTCTTTTATCAGTTTTGTACAGGAAGAATAAAGTTCTGTTCACACAAGAGATTTGTGGTTTATTAACTTAAGTTTTTTTTATAAAGTGAATTAGTTAAACTCCATCGTGGATGTATAACTCAGTTTAAAAGCAGTTTATTTCAGTTTAGCTTAAACAGATTCAATTTATGCTAAATTGAAAAATGCCTCATTTAAACCGCAATAAAAGTAGCTTCACAACTTCATTTACTGGTTTAGTTAAATTAGTTAGATTTATTACATTCAGTTGAACCAACATAATAGTATCACAGATCCAAGGCTGAAATCTTAAGCTAACATGTAGCCTGGCAAGTTTATAAATTTTAGCAGCAGATATCAGCTGGTATTGCTAATTATCTTTCTGCTTTGGGCAGTGATTAACAAAGCCCACCTGAAAAGGGTTACTGTGCAGAGCAACAGCACTGTGCATGTGAGTGAGACTTAACAGTATCTTACAATGATCTACCAAACACATCATACCAAGAACAAGTTAAAATAAGGATTGGAACAAACCTCAAATGCATCAAGGAAAACTGAGCCCTATGCAGATCCTCATTATGACACGTAATTGGTTTGTGATAAAAGTCTTTGTTTTCTGAATCATTTTCCAGTGATCTCAGTGACCTCACACTGAGAAGGGCAAACATGACTCCTCTAAGGACTCTCTAAAGTCATGACTATGTATAACCCTAGCTCAGGTGAAGCGAACCCACTGCTCATGTGACCTGTTCTTGTAAGTATGCGTAAGGATTCAGCTGGGCAAAACGGTTAGCAAAGAAAGTCACTTGATGTACAAAGAGAAGAAAGGAGGAGCCCATGACCTTAGCCTCAGCCTAGGGCTCCCAGGAATCTGCCACCAGCTCTCCCTCAGGACAGGGATAGTTCCTTGATGTCAAAAATGAATCCAAACACACACCCAGGCAGCACCATATTACTACTCTAATGCATTTGCAATGATACAAACTTTTGCAGAGGGACTTCAGATGGCAGCATCAAAGTGCATCAGATTTTAGCCTCAACAGGCAGAATAACCAAACATTCACAGAGTTGCAATTATTCAGACACAATGAGTGGGTATATGCTCAATTACCACTGTTCTTTATACTGTTTTTCCCAAGCAAATGAAGTCTTTTGAAATTATCAAATACCTGTAGCTACCATTTTTTTTCAACTATCACAGACTGGTAATTCAGACATCATTCAAAATAAATCTGCGGCTGGACTCAATGCATTTTTTTTGTTTTGTTTGTATCTTCAGTTTCATATGTTTGAAAACAGACTTTGCTTTTCATAAAATGAAACTTTTCATCACAAAAAAAAGACAGAAAGCACAAGTTCTCTATTTAATATTTCATGAATATGTGTCTTCATTCAGCTTAATAGGGGTGTTATGAGTATTAACCCTTTCACACATCATTTCTTCTCATGATTAAGTTATAAACTATAGTCTAAGCAGCATTTTACTTTACTTTCCCACTACATACAGTTAAACAACTATAGAAAGTTTGAACATATGCAGTCATTTGCACATATCTGCATACATTCATATGCATAAATACATATGGCACAGAAGGTGAAACTCAAAGAATGTGAGTTAAGAAACTGAAATTCTCTTCAAGGGCTGAGCTAGCTTTGAAGGTAACTCACTGAGCTGTGAGGTAAACCAAGTACCACATAAATTTATATAGTTATTTCCTTCTTAAAAAGAAGAAACACTACCTTGCAATCAGTTTGCAATTAATACACTACCTTGTTAGCTTGCAAGGTCTGAAGTAAGCACAGGATTCTCTTTTGTTCTTCATCTAGTTTGTGATCCTTTTTTTCAGAAGGGGGGAATCTGCTATTTGGAAATTCCATTTACAAGCATTTTCATATCAAAATAGGTATCTTCACATGAAAGTCAGAGGAATCTTTTTTTGAAATATGTCCTTTTTAAGTTTTTCAAAGAATTCTTTTCAGAAAAGGAAAGCACCTCATCAGCTCTCACGCACACAAATCTTCAAATGCTGTTTTTGAAGAATTGCATTTAAAAGTATGTTCAGTCATACACCAAGCATGAGAAGCTGGAAAGAAAGCCTTTGAATCTGAACTTCAGCTCATCATAATCTGGTTAAAATTATCTCCAACACCACCTGTCATTATTAATGCAGGAAGAGAGGCAGAAAAATACCTTCAGCCCAGCTACATTATTGCAAATAAGGTCCATCTGCTTTTCACTGTTCTGTCATATAATAATAGCAGCTATATTTATGATGGATTTAGGATTTTGCCTGTAGTGGATGAATGTGTAACTGCTTTTATTAAAAATGCTTTTCTTTGAGGGTGTTCTATTATCTTAGCAGATTTTATACCTAATTTTCATTGGAAATTTATACCTAATTTTCACTGGAATCCTCAGTCTTTGATATATTCCATTGCTAGGTAAATTATTTTTTCCAATTATTCATATTCTCATTTTATATGTATATTCATATATATAAATAAAAAAATACTCTATTTAGCATTTTGTGTTAAATGGTGTAGCAGTGCAAAATCTGATTTAAAGGCATAATGGCTATAAGAGCCATTTTATAATAGTCATGGTAAAATATTCGTTATCTGTGTCCTTTAAGGAAACACATTAAAAAAATAAAATCCACAGAAAAAGACTTAATTTCTAAAAGAGAAAGCAAGGGTGTTTGTTAAAAACAAATGAAAAGGAAAAGCTTAAAAGATAAAATGCTTGCTGTTATCATGGGTAGTGCTCAAAACAGAGCCAGGAGATTCAGGGTAAACACTGGGGGTGTCTACATGAGCTAGCAATGTGGTGCACCGACCCGGGGGCTGTGGTGTGACTTATTCCTGGCTTGCTGTCTGTTGTCGAAGTCTTCATAATTCCTACTGACTTTGTGTGCCCCCAGAAGAGTATGCTGGTCAGAACAACAAACACTCATCAGTAAGATTTTAAGCAGACCAAAAAAAGTAAAAGAGGCTATTAGCAGTAAAAGATATCCTTCAGAAATTGTAATTTGTGTCCAGACTAGAAGAACAGAAAGAAGTTAAATGCAAAATCATGACAACACAGGCCAAAAAAAAAGAGTGTGAGGAAGTACTTCGTAAATTCTTTGAACTCAGAAAAGAACCTTTTTTTCAAGACTCATTAGATGAGTTGAATCAGTAAAAAAGTTTTCAGTGCCTACAGATGATCAGTGTGTTGTATGAGCAATCAAAGAACCATAGAATCATTTAGGTTGGAAGAGACTTTTAAGATCATTGAGTCCAACTATTAACCTAACACTGCCAAAACCACCACTAAACCACATCCCTAAGCACCACGTCTACCCATCTTCTAAATAGCTCCAGGGATGGTGACTCCACCACTTCCCTGGGCAGCCCATTTCAATGTTTGATAACCCTTTCCATGAAGGAATTTCTCCTAATACCCGATCTAAACCTCCCCTGGCACAACTTGAGGCTGTTTCCTCTTGTCCTATCACTTGTTACCTGGGAGAAGAGACTGACTCCCTCTTGTTACACCCTCCTTTCAGGGAGCTGTAGAGAGCGATAAGGTCTCCCCTCAGCCCCCTCTTCTCCAGGCTGAACAACCCCAGGTCCGTCAGCTGCTCATCATAGGACTTGTGCTCCAGACCCCTCACCAGCTTCGTTGCCCTTCAACCCAATTATTCCTGATACAAGCCAGGATGCTGTTGGCCTTCCTGTCCACTTGGGCACACTGCTGGTCCTTTTCTGCAGGGCAGCTTTCCATCCACTCTTCCCCAAGTCTGTAGCACTGCCATGGGGTTGTTGTGACCCAAGTGCAGCACCTGGCACCTGACCTTGTTGAACCTCCTACCATCTGCCTGAACCCATCAATCCAACCAGTAGAGATCCCTCTGTAGAGCCTTCCTACCCTCAAGCAGATCAACACTCCTGCCCAACTTGGTGTCGTCTAAAAACTTACTGAGAGTGCACTCAATCCCTTCGTCCAGATCGCTGGTAAAGATATTAAACAGAACTGGCCCCAGTACTGAGCCCTGGGGAACACCACTTGTGACCAGATGGAATTTAACTTCATTCACCACCACTTTTTGGGCCCAGTCAGCCAGCCAGTTTTTCACCCAATGAAGAGCATGAAGCCATGAGCATCCAGTTTCTCCAGCAGAACACTGTGGGAAATGGTGTTAAAGGCTTTACTAAAACCTAGGTAGACAAAACCCAGTTTTGCTCTCATCCACTATAGACAAGATCACAGCAGAAAAACTAGACTAATTCTTTCTTACTAATGGTGCTCACTATGAGGATTTTGTTTTTTTCTTTTTCTTTTCCTTTTTTTTTTTCTTTTTTCTTTTAGGCATGATTCTAAAATGTCATAGTAGTAGAATAGGTTTTAGAATAAAGTGATAAAGTAAATCAATATGTGATAAACTGAATAGAAACAAATCACCTGAACTGAATTACATTCACTGAAGAATGAGTACATGCAGTATGTGCAGATGTCTGACACTCCAAAACTTTCCTTAATTTCTAAAGACAGTCAGAACTGGAACAGAGGTGTGCATCAGAGTTGCAATATATTGTAATGCTAAATAAATGAGCAACAAAATAGCAGGTGAAATTCAATGTTGATAAAATGTGAAGGTAGCTTCTAATCTGGGTATTTCTCATCCTTCTAGTCTAGAAAGAGCACTTGGAGGACAATTTTGAAAACCTCAGCTCAATACTCAGAGGTACTTAAAAGGCAAATACAACACTAGAATGTATTAGAAGGAAATAGAGAACAAACAAAAATGGTACTATGCCACTTTAAAGACATGGTGTGATAGTATGCACGGTTCCACTTACCTGATCTTCAAATATATGAAGATGAGAGAAGAACTTGAAAAGATGCAGAAAATGGGATAAGGCTGATCAAACAAGTGGAATAGCTTCCACAGGAGAAGAAGCTATAACTGTGGAGGGGAGAAGTTGACAGCCTATGACTCTAGAACTTGGAGAAGACAGGGCTATAAACTTATATGCAATGACAGATATGATGAAAGAGTGAATAGGAAATTATTTTTTTCATTATTTCTTCTACTAGGGATGCTAAATGAAATAAAGAACTAAAAAAAAATTTGAAGGAATTTTTTATGCTCCACACATTTCAGTTTTGGAATTCATTGCTATGAGGTTCTTTGAATGCCAGAATTTTAAATGGACTAGAAAATTTACCACAGAATTTTATGGAAGAAAGGTCCATTATAGGATACTGAACAAAATAAACTGAATGCAAATTCTTATTCAGAAAGTCCTTAAAATATTGATTAACAGAAGCTGGGAGGATATACAAGGAGAAATAAGCTTACTTGTTCTGCTGTGATATTCATTGCCTAACCACAGACACAGCACCAGAGAAAATGTACATTTGCTGAGACTTCTGTTCATTCTAACATCTTATACCAGGTAAATAAAAGTAAAGAAATAAAAATTAATAATAGGTGATAAGAAGCTCAAATTTGTAAGATACAGAATGCTCTCATCTCTGAATTGTCTCCCATTTAAGCCATTGCAAGGTATCACATGCACTGGAATGAGTATTATAACAGTGGTTGGAATGGGCTTACTACTAATAAAAGTTTCTCTCAAAGTCCAGTGATAACTGCTTCAAATCATACCAAATATCCGTGTTTCTGTGAAAGAAACTTCAATTTTTTCCCATTACCTGTACAGTCACTGACTGATTGTTCTTTCTCCTTGCTTAGTATACACAGAGAATTTTCGTCCCAATTTTATACAGCAGCACAGATCCTAATGAATTTGAATTGTAATTATTAAGACACACATTTGTAAAGCCCCCGTTCCATGATCTGGGATCCTTACAGGATTTAAACAAGGAGAATTTTACAAGGGACATTTTTCTCTGATAGGAAATAGTTTACTGTGGGTTACCCTGCAGCGAGTGAACTAACTCCCTGTGAGGATCAAATAATTGAAAAAAGAAATTGTCGGGAAACTAAATGGCAAGGGATGCAAAGTAGAAAACTTGAGCATAACTCACAATTATGTCATGTTCTAAAATTAGTCACAGTTACACTTATCCAGCAAGGATCAATTCCAGAAACGTGAGCCCAGCACTATGAATTGCGTGTGACTTCTAAGCTCACTACCCATGGGACAAGTAACTAAACATAGGAAACATGGTTATGCAGAGACTGAAAAGCTGTCTTGCAGGAAATGGGATGTTAAACAGTTAGGGTTATGTACCAACACCTTGAATTTCACCTTAAGGTTAATTGGTAGTTGTTGGAAAACACACAGCACCACCGAAATATATGCTGACGTTCTAGCTGACTGAGAAGAAGAAGTTTATGTTATCTTTTGCTACTGTGTGAATAACTCATTGCAGTAATGAGTTTCTTAAATTGACAAAGCAAGGTCAGCTTATGCGGAAGTAGTGAAGAGGTCCCAAGTGCCTGATCAGGCTTTCTTTTTGGCCATTTTTCATCTTGAAGATCTTGCAAAAAACCTGCAAAATCTTGTGACTAGGGAAACTACTTTGAAGGGATTTTCTTTCATCAGTATTTTGTTTTAACTAACAATTTGCATTTAATTACATTCAGGTGCACCAGATTTAAACTGGAAATATGCAACAGTCAGTTTGCTGGGGCTTTATGCCTGATACATGCATTTGCCTTAGTGGGACTGACATTTTTCTGCTATACTTAAAAAGCTTTATGTAAGGATGGATAAAGTGAACAGGAATGATACAAACAATTTTAAATACTAAAAGAGAAAAATTTCTCAACAACATACAAAATGCTAGAGAGAGCTTTCTTAGATGAAACTTAATAAATCCTAAATGATCATATTTCATTAAATAAAGTTACATCAGATAATGCTGAGTTGCTCTCAATTTTATTCTATGAAGAGTGAGAGCTTACTGAAATCGTATGGTACTGTTAACTGATGTCATTTGAAACAAAAACTCCTTCCACCCAAAGCCCCGAACAATTATTGATTTTACAACTTCACATTGCAAACTCAAAACAGTCTTCATATTCTAAGAGTTCAACAAATATCTCCTGAAAGTTTCAGGTCTCTTCTGCAATGATGCAAAAAAAAAAAAAATACTGAGAGAGGATAAAGTATATAGAAAAAGCTGAATTTTCGACTGCTAAAAGGAGGTTATCTTATAAAATCACTAGGGAATTCTCCACTGATTTTTGAAAGCTTTTCAGTAGAAGCAAGACAGCAACATAGCAGATTATTTTGGTTTTGTTGATTTTTTCAGTCTGAGGATGCTTTGTCAAATACTACTGTTATAAGTCATATTTCAAAGCAGTTTCACAGAAATTAGAAGGCTTTTTGGTTCACTTTCACATTTTTTTTTGAGGGATAAAGAACAAATTTATATTCTGTTTTATAACTGCCTGAGAGACAAAAGAATTCTGAATTAATTTACCATCATGGATTTAAAGTAATGCCAACTTAATTTAAAAATTCTGTGAAGAAATAATTATGTTACCCTTAAACTTCAGGGAATGCTCTTTATCTGATTTCTGCTACTATGCGTACGTGAGTGACAGAGCAGAGGTTTGATCTGGTGTGTTTCTGACAGTATAGCCAAGTCATTCTTTGTGGTATGCTGGAAACTACAGGACTTATTTAATATAAGGCAGTAGAAAGACTTATTATAGCGTGTTGCTGAATCTCAAACCAATGTCAAACTCCTGACAGGCCTCCAATAGTGGATAACTCTTTTGGGCTGTTTGGGCTTTTTCCACACACCTCATGTTTACAGGTCCTGGCCTGTCACGAATAATATATTTGACAATGGTATTAAAATAAGATTTTTTATGGCAAGAAGACTATCTTCATTGAAATGAAGGCAGACCAGCTCAAACCTAACTTTTGAAATAACTTCCCTGAACTATCTATTCAAAATGGAGCAGTTCCTACACAAGTTGTTGGGAAGACCTACTCATAGCACCAAGCAATTGTATACGTAGGAGGTGTGACTGAAATGTGGGAGACCCAGCTTAGGTACTCAGTTCTGAGTCAGGAAAAAAGCTCCATGTAAATGCCTCCTCCCTGGCAGTCATCTGGGTCATGGGAGTATCGCGGGGGTGATGTCTTTGACTGTGATCAGATAGTCTGTCCTAAACTGTAAAATGCTAAAAAGATGAAGGTTTAATAAAAATTGCTGCCTTCTCACAAAAACCCCAAACACTCTTAAGTTTCAACTACTGAACAAATTTTGAAATCTTTGCTGTCAAGCAAAAGGTCTAATAGTTTTCTATTGCAATTGCCATGAAATACCAATATCAATTTGGATATGGAGAGAGCAGAGCATGTTGAACCCTGTGGTGTCTGCTAGGTTCAGATTCATCTTCAAATGAGGCCAAATGTGATGACTAGATGCCAAATGATGCAAACTAGATGAACTCAAGCTATAAGCTACAGCAATAAGGTAGTGCTGTATTTGGAAAGTTTAGCCTTGTTGTAGATCTTACCTAATCTGATTGCTAACATGTACTATAAACTTATGTATTTATGGGAAGAAACATGCACAATATATATTTCTTTCCATGAGCCATCTAATATAACTCAGTTGAAGCAAAAAAAAAAAAAAAAAAAAAAGAAATCAGTTCGTTACTTCAGAGTCCTTCTGAGTTAAAAATGACGAACAACTTTTTATTGTTCACATCTCCACCATGGCTTCAGTGAAGGTTTCAATTCACCTGAATAGTAACAGTCTTTAATCAATGCAGTGAAGATAGCAGATTCAATGCTGCCGTCTGTGGATTCATATCATCACTCCACTAGCTGTTTTTCTTTTCTGACAGGCTTCAGTCACTTCATTTTCTCACATTTCTGGCTCAACAGTTTACAATGAAGCTGGGCTGATGTTGCTGTAGGAATTGTTCAAGGTTTTCTCTATAAATTTCTTTTGCTTATACTCTGCAGGCTTCATATTTATAAGCATCAATGGCTATTTTTCTCTCCGCTTTTCTGAAGTCATAGTATTAATACACAGGGTTTTGCTTTTGAGGCTTCAAGGCAAGCATATTAAAGTGACTGCTACACAGTAAATATAACATCAATTTACACTGGATATTCAGCTGTTTACAATTTAAACTAGCAGGAAGGCCCCTCTCAGAAAACTGAAAATTCTATATTGTAATTCAAATTCCTACTGTTCCCCTTTAATAGGCCATTTTTCAATATCATATCAAAGTCCCAAAGGCCATATTTTATTTACCATAGCAAGAACATACATAGATATCTCAATGATTCCTCATTCTTTTAGGATTACCCTGAGGATCTCAATCAAAAGGCAAAACCAGAACGTTCTACCTGTCAGAAATCGGCGCTTGGCCTAGCTATGGAAATGAAGCATTAGATATTTAATTAGGGTGCTATAATGATTGCTACTATTAATAGGTTTTGTTGTCTTGTCGTATTTTATTACAGGTTAAGTAATTATTGTACATTTCAACAGAATGAGCCAGAACAAAATGAAGCACTGATGTGACAAATCTCTTATTGAGGAGTAAACATGATATTTGGAAAAGATGCATTTTGTTCTGGCATTATGCAAGTTATCTCCAGCTAAAACCTCACAACATCTTGGTCATATTTTACACTAAACAATTCTAGTTCTGTGTAAAGGAATTAATATGCATTTAGTATGTGTTTTTAGAAGGAAAATAAGACTAAATTATACAGATGCATCTACACATATTGGTGATATTCAGGTGACAAACAGCAGAGATATGTGATAAATTCCATCTGTCTTCGAGTTTATGTATTGATTTTTTTTTATAGCACCCACCACACCAAGTGTGAATTATACATGCAGCTTTGAACACTCCACCTGCACTCTGCCCACTACTCCATTTCTTCCAAGATTACTTGTAACATATCACACCTCTACACAGTGTGAAATGTTTGCCGTTTTTATTTCTAAAACCTATCTTCTAAGGATGTGTTTCTTTCTTCACTGAAAAGTTACAGTCGTTTAAGAGGCAACACAGGATATGTAAAAAGTGAGAACAGGGAGGAGTTTTAGCTTTGGCATCCTGTGACACTATATCTAGAAAGAGAAGCGACACAAATTCCTGTAAGGTGAATGAACTTGCTTCAAGTGGACAGCCATCATTTCAGTTTCAGGGGCCCAAGGATATCGTAATTTGGTTTTTCTCAAATAGCTGCCTCTGCAGTGACATGCAATAGCTAGTAGGCACTGTTTGGCCCGTGATGCCCAATAACTCCTAGTAAATTAGTAAATAACATGCTAGCTTCAAGGACTTCCATGGAACTGTACCTACATTACAATAGAACTTTCCAAATGTTATCGTTTGCACTACTCATCCATGCAAAATATTTATTAACAAAAGGACATATTAAAATTTGTTAAGTACAATGACTTGAAGAACTCATGTGCTGCTTCACTGCCTGTATGTTGCAAGCAGCTCTCAGCCATTTAGATCAACCATCCATGTATATCCCATACACTGACACCTGCAGAGCTCTGTTCTACCATCTGCTCGGTGTGCCAAGCATTACAGTTACATACACATTGCATGCTCAAATTTAGCATTGAGAAAACATAGTTTTCACTTTGAAGATGGTACTTACCAGATCTACACTGCAATGTTTGAAAAGACAGATCACTCCAGTGCATTTATCCTCACTATATATTAGGGCAGGGGATAGTCTGATATCATGATCTGTTTTATTTAGGCACAGGAAGACTTGGAAGTCTTACCCAAATTTGAATAGAATTCCTGCAGTCAACATGAAACTGAAATGCATTGCCTAACTTTCAGGACCAAAGATTGATCCATGCTGTCTTCTCAGTCTTAGAAAATACATGATATTCTCATTAAATTCAATGGCCAACTTACTGCTGAATTAATGCTTAAACTTACATGACTCCTACGCACCATACATATCATAGAAGTTTATTTGCAAAGTGTGAGCATTCATTTCAATACCTTATTTAAACCTACTTACTCTGTTTAGTAATAAACTCAGTTTTAATACTAATTAAGATAATTTTTATGCAGAGATGAGAACTTGAGTTCTGCTGTTTTAGGGACCCGAACTAGACTCTCCAGTACTGTCTAAATGTCTCCATTCCAGAGAATGGCATTTGGCAGTTAGTCTTTTATTCATATGTGATGCTACTGGGAAAGAATTGATGCCATAAGTATGCAGGGGATGATTGCATCTACCTCCTGTCAACATCTTTCCCAAATGGCAAGGACACTTTGCTTTTATAGTTCCTGGCTGCAAAGATGAGGCAGTTGGCAGAAATGCAGCCGTTATAAAAGGGAAGTAGTTCAGACAGGGCAGGGAAGCATAAAAGAAGACGCTGTCTCCATCTTTTACTGGGAAGAGATTTAATTCCCCATTAATACTCTAGCTATTTGCAATGGCAATTTGGAATCTCACAGCGGCATCTGTGGCCAAATGTCAGTGCTTAAACCGTGCATACTCTGAAGTTCTTCTAACAGTCTGTCCTTAAATATAACCTGACACAAGTTAAGTTACACCAATACGACATGAAGGCTGTGCTGCTGCAAAGCCTCCTACCTTAAAAAAGCCTTGAATAGCATTTTGGTGGCCGAATATGCAGTATTGCTTTGAGCTTTCAACTCCCAGAGAGTGAAAACAAACCCTCTCCATCCACACAACACTCAACCATAAGAGCATCCAGTGTCTTTCTTTCATGACATAGACCGGTTTTGGAAGATTCAGAGGAGAACTTGTGCAGGCATGTGTCCAGTCATTCTTCGCTGGTGCATTCTTTCAGCAGTTACCAGCTTATAGACTGATCTGCTCTTGTGCACCAGTCTCTGCCACACTGCTGTGAAACTGTAGAAGAGTGCACGGCATTTGTATGCTGCAGGTCAGGCAACAGCTCTCCCATGGGGTGGGGGCAACAAGAAAACTGTCAGTGTCTTGACAGTCTGTCATCCTTTGTATTTCCTAATTCACTGGGCTAGATGCTCTTCTTATTTAGGCACCGATCCTGCATCCCGCCCTTCCCCACCCCTTCCCCACTCAAAAGCAGTCCAATATCAGAATACCAGGAAAGAGTCATCCTGAACTTAAAAGGGTTTTCTTTTCTTCATGCCAGGAATTTATGGCACAGAGGCTTGAGATGTGATTTTATAAAAATCCTCCAAATACCATAGAATTACACTACTATGAAAGCTGCTATGAGGGAAGAAAAGAGTCCATTTTTATACATATATTTTAAAGCATTCTCATCTAAAAAAATTACTAGTAATCTACTGTTTTACTTGGCTTAAATCTTATCTCTTATTCTGACTTCACCTTTTCATTTCTCATCTTAAAGTGTACATATTTTCCAGTTAAAATGCCATAAAACAAATAATTTAACTTTATTTCCTATAGGTAACTATGCTGCAGTTAACATTGGGATGAAACAGCTGAAAGAACTTTCAAACTATTTTCAGCAGTAAAATGGTTCCCGCAAACGTTCCTCAACAGGAAAAAGCTACTTGGCCAATTTTGACAGCCAAACAGCTGCTCTAGAAAGATATATCAAGTCTTTAAACGATAGAAAAAAGATACTTGTTAATTATAATTATCTAATTATTTTGCATCAGAATTGTTACAGACATGTAAATATGGCAAGTTTTTGCTTCTGAAAGTAAATGAGAGTACAGACTGTCAACCAAAGAGGTCTGTTTTCCACTCAGACTAGTTGCTAAAATGTCTAGCTGTGCCACATTTTAATTTACAAACCAGCATATCTACTTATATATTCACATATAGTATTTAAAATGAAAAATAACTTGGCAAGCCCATCTGATTTTATAAAGGCATAATTTAAATTTTATGGATTCTTGAATTAATATTTTTAAACTTTAGTGATTGTGGCTATGACAAACTTTGAAAATAGTGATCAAATAAAGAAGCAAACTTAATTATTTTGCCTGCTAAGGGAAAAGCAATATTAGTCTGGAGGCAAATTATCATAAAATGCTTTTCTTAAATTGGAGGACCTCAAACATTAAGTTTCATAGAAAACAATTTTTTCTTTTATGTTACTTTAGCATTATTTTATAGGCATAGTGGAGCCTCTGAATCAATTTCCACTGCCAAAATTCAACAATTCATGTAGAAAGTTTATTTCTTCAGGATCAAATGCCATTGAAGAATTATCTACATTTTTTATAATTTACAGGATTTTGGTTGATTTCTCCTCAAGGAGTAGTCCTGGAAAAAAAAAATGGTTTAGCTAAATTTGGCTCAGCTAATTGGAATTTCACCTGAAATCTGATGCAGCTGAAAATAATTTCAATTAGTTAGTTAATCCATGCAGTGTTGTTCAAATCTACCCTGCAAAACTATGTTTATATATGATAACATACATGCTAGAAATCACATTGAGGTTGTTTCATAATTGTGAAATATAGGAAAGCACTTCTGATTTAATTACTTCTTTGTTACTTTCTGTGGAGAATATTCCCCTTTCTGTAGCCTGTTACGAAAATTTCAGTCTAATTCATATTACTATGGTACTTGGGTTGGCAATTGAGGATAGCAGACATGTATCAGCGAAGTTAAACTATGCATAAGGAGAAATATAGGTCTGAAAAGATGGAAAGTAATGTTTTGTTAAAAATAATATCTAAAGAGGAACAAAGAAATGCATTACTAGTTGTTGGTTTATAGAATGCATTTGTCCATTTGGAAAAAGAGAATTTAGGCGTAGCAAACATCAATGTTATGCTATAAGATAGATCAACACACTAAAATTAATGGAATTAATTTTTCTGTAAGGAAAATGGAGAAGAACTATTTCTGTCTAGATATCTATAAAAAAAATATTATCACAACTAAATAATACTGAAACCTGGCTGAGTTTTATTTGTCCATCTGAAGCAGCTCAGGCAAACAATGCCAGATGTTCATGTTCTTTCACTCCCAAATTGAATCCTAGATTTGAATCAAATATATACCTGTTGCACTGTTTACTTTTGAAGCATACACTGTTGTCTAGGAGACCTAAACAACATTCATTTTTCCTTTCACCACGCTAAAAATTAGTCATAGCCAGTATGCTTGACATGCTGAAAGATCACAGATAGTCCCCTTGTGACTCTTTTAGGGAAGATGCTGTATAAATGTATTGTGTTGTTACTGCACTGAGGAGGCTGTTTAAATTCTTCATTGCTCATAGGTCAAAACCAGCACATTTCAAGACACAGGTCTTATATCTCAAGTGAAAGACTAAAATATTGATTCTTCATTATATAAATTTCTTCAGATACTGTAGTACTTTGCTTTCATGTGCTCTGAGGCAGGTTATTCCCTTTTCATTCCACCAGTTTACAAAACAAAAAATTCTGGTGTAAAATACTTTATTCTTACCAAAATATGCGATTACATTCCCCACATCTGCATCTATTTTTACTTTTCTTAAGGATCCAGTGTATGTTTCTGATGCTGAACAAGTGTACTTACAGAGGCTGAAAGAGGTGATGCTGGTGTAACAAAAATGGATTGTTAGGGAAAGCAGTATCTGGAAGTGAATACTGTGCTTAAACCCTAAGAAGAAATTATAACTTCTCAATGTTTCCTTTAAGAACAAAATGCCTCACAAACACAAACACTTCAATTCTGTTCTGGTCACTCATTGTAATTAAAAGAAAAGTTAAAAATCATATAATTTCAGCACAAACTTATCCTGAGATGCAATACAGCTCTTGCTTAAGCATTCACTATGAGGAAAAGGTGGCAGATTTGATTGTTCCTCATATCATATTATCACTATCCATAGGTATCTTTGATACCAAATTCAGTAAGCAAGTCCTGTATACCATGAAGTCACTTCAACTTAATTTTTCCAATAGAGAGTATTTACTACATTTCAAGTAATACAAAGGTAATTATTTGTCTATAGCTTTTGTCATATTCTCAGGAATATGACTGTCCTTTAGATGAGTCCAATCTGAACATATCACAGGCTAGGCCAGTAGTTTCGTTGTTTGAAATTTCTGAAATAGAGCCATGCTTTCACGCTTCACCCTAACACTGATCTAGAACAACAATGTTAGGCAGGATTTGGAAACACAGAAATTACATACATAAAAGGAAAAAAACTAGATTTGTTCATTTTCCCACATTTTCCCTTGTTCCCATGAAGCAACTGCACAAATGACAGGCAGACGTGTGCCAGAGACTTTTCTTTGCCTGCAAACATTTTGCATTTGTCAGTGCTGGGTCACAGGCAGTGCCTCAAAAAAAAATTATTTTCACTATAGTTGATAATTGGTGAAAGTTAAACGTGGCTAATGAGGAAGGATGGCCTCTGAGACAAACAAATGCATTAAAGTCAGTTGAGCCAATTGTGCATAAGCTGCAGTTTTGTAACACTTTCAGCAGTAGTGGAATAGGATTTCAAACATTCCAGAACACAGAAAAAATCTTGAATGGGGTTACAGCTTTCCAGAAATAGAGTCCAAGTGCTGGACAGACTAGCACACAATATTCAAGGTAGTGTTAGATTTTATTTATTATCTCTAAACATACAAAGATTTGCCTTCATAGTATTCAACAGCGCTCGCCAATAAAATCTTATTCATGAATGTAAGTAAAGCAATTTTTTTTTATTTCTGCATATGTAATGTGATACACTTTGAGATATCTTCTGACTGAAGTGTCCTGTCTGCTAACTGAACTGCCTACAATGCCTAACTTGGGGAAGAATGAAACATGTGATAACTACTGATGCAGAATTCATAATTTTGATTTTTTAAAATGAGATCCTCACACTGTTTATCACTGAGCTTGGAAATGACCTGAGGAAAATCACCTTTTGGGATGGAAGGAATAAAGTGATTGTCCATGATGTCTCAGTCCTGATATTCTGCTGAACACAGACTGAGAATTGCCAATTAAGCCTAATTGTTACAAATTATGTTTTCTTTGATAAAGATAGCGGGGGACTACAGTCTAACAGGTAATAACCCTAAAACACTCTTCTAATTGTGGTCAAAACCTCAAGTTAGATCTAAATGACCGTAGATGTGACATACCAGTGCTTCATCTACAGTAGTCACATTTACGTACACAATTAATTTTGGCACAGTGTAAAACAGTGCATTGTTAGTTTTCATCGGATTATAACTGTTCTGAATCTGTCTTAAGAAAGACAGAGAGGCAGGGAATGCTTTTGCATTTTTGCATTATGTCCTCCTTTTCTTGCCTTCAACCAGCCCCCGTAGCAGAAAGCATTCTGAAATATGGAAGAATTTTGAAATCATCCAAGTATAAAGTGCACAGTCATAATGTTGATATTACTTGCATACTTCCTTACATATGAGAGAAAAAACTGAGCCAAGAGAGAGCAATCATTGCTGTTGGACTCATCAAAGCACAGACACGCTAAAAAATCCCCCAAACCCTTTTAATTGAAAAAAATAATTTCCATTAGGCAAACATATTCATTAAATGTAACCATAAATGTATTTCTTGGAAATCTCAACAAATTTTCAATGAAATCCAGTGTTTCTAAAAGTCATATTTTCAGTTCTTCAGCA
>NW_009646500.1:18241-80788 GCF_000708025.1 Charadrius vociferus
ACAAAACACTCCTCTGTGAATTTTAGTAAACAGATTGCTTATACCAAAATTTTCCACAGACATAAAAAAGATAACATGACAACCAGCTATACTCAATAGCTCTGAAAACATGTCACCAGCACTGAAATATGTAGGAGACGAATTTTAGAGACCCTTTCTTCAAAAATCTCATCCAAATATTAAATGACTTTTCCAAAGCCAAGCAGCAGCAAAGTGATAAAAAGAATAGAGTGCTTTGTTTCCCAGCATCTTTAGTTGCATATGCATTAATGAAAAGGATATCTCAGCATAAAGGAAGATACACATCATAATTTGTGGAAAACTCTAAACATAAGGCTTCTACTCTTGAACATAACTGGAACTTAATTCAACGAATATACATATGTAGAAGGAACTTGCAAAATCCCAATAAAACTACTACATAGAGGAATTGAGGTTACATTGAGGGATATCGTGATTTTGACTGTCTTTTTTATTTCCAGTTTTGCTGACGTATTTTAGCTGTCTCCTGTATTGTTTCACAGCTGGGTTCCATCTATTTTTCATGCGTCACTACAAACTCTTACATTGTGCTGCTAAGTGGCATATTTCCAACCCTTAAGCAATTGGAAACATACACACTGTAAGTTCTCAAACACCATAAAGCCATTTAAGAAGTACAGTGATTTTGATTGAAAGTGCAGGTAGATTAAATAAAAAATATTTTTGCTGTAAAAACATTTATATTATGCAAAGAACTGAATGAAACTGTGGGAAATGGCAAATCACTAAATAAATAGTATAAATATTTTACTTTCTCTAACAATCTGTCCTATAAAACTAACTTTTAACATCTTTGAACAATTATGTTTTCATCCTGCTATGTTTTCCCCATTGCCTTTTTATTTCTGTTAACAAACCTCCAATGTTTTCTTCAAAGCATTTTACACCACAAAAACCATGTTCTATTAGTAATAACATTTCTCTCAGTTGATTTTACCATCTACATGGATATTTTCAGATAGTATGTTTTATCCTAAATATACATCAGAATATTCAGCATTTGAATGACTGGACTCAGTGACATAAAGTAAATTGATACATCTATGCAGCCTTCAGAATGAATACTCCCTTGACATTTGTGCAAAAGTCCTGGAAGTCTATGTGTGCATTGAGCACAGAATATGATAAGGATTGAGAGATGAGTTTATCAAAGATTCATATATTTGTGCTGACCGTTGTTTTTTTTGGTTTACTCCAAATTCAAAAGATAGTTTCAATTAACTAAAATTCAGCTTCAGGTTTCAGCTCTTAAACGTCTGGAACAGTACATAGTAAGATTCTGATTTTCCTTTTCTGTTATGGATAGCATCATTTAATGATTCAGATCCCTTTTTCTGTGACCTAATTTTAAAAGAAATTCCACTCTCTTAAGCTCAGGGCATGTTTTTGAGTTTGCAACTTGAAACCAAATTTAAAGAACAGGAACTTGCTACAGGTTTAGAATGAGTCAAGTACAAGCAGAAGTTATCACAGTTTCTTTAAATCTACTTTCTATTAATGTTTATCATTTCTGAGTTAGAGAGCAATGACACGCTGAGAATATTTATAACCTGCTCAAACTTCAGATAAAAGGATTCACGTTACTTTTTTCCTTCCAGTCTCCTTCTTTCCCAAAAGGCACTGCCTATGTTATGAGACTGGTGCTTCTTAGTTACTCACAATGCTTTAACCATTGCCTGAAGTCTGATTCACAGTGCCGGATGAGCTTAGGCTCATCCCGCAGACCCATCTTCCCCACAGCAGTCCCAAGAAATGACGGGGGAAGGAGAGACTCCTCATCAACCAGGCAAGGAAAGGAATTTCCCTGATGGGAAAGAATGAAGATGCGAGCACCAGACTCTTTTTCTTAGGGCCCAGTGAAAGAACAAGAGGCAATGGACATGAATTAAAATGCATGAAATTCCATCTGAACACAAGAAATACTTTTTTTTACTGTGGGGAGGGTGAGGTGATAGAACTCTGGTGCAGGTTACCCAGAGAGGCTTAAGAATCTCCATTCTTGGAGATGCTCAAAACTCAACCAGCTGTGGTCCTGGAGATCCTGCTATACCTGACCCTGCTTGAGCAGGGGAAGGTGGACTGGGTGATTTCCAGACATCCCTTCCAACCTCACCCATTCTGTGACTCTATGAGTTGAGGTCCCCCAAATCAAAAAACCAGAATGATCCAGATTCCAATTTCAAAGGCACTGAAGTAAATCTTGGAAATCTGCTGCTTTTCCCTGAAGCCAGACCAAAATAGGGCAATAAGTTTCTCAGAGCACGATTCACAGCCCCATACAAGCTTAGGAATTCATGAAGGCCCTGATTTCCAACGAGGAAAACAAAACAATTTTCTCCCTTAAAGAACTGAACAAAATGTTTCTATCTCGCTCAGAGGAAAGTAACATGAACTAAGGAAAGAAAAAGGACAATCTTTATTTGAGCTTCTGTTTGATTCCTATGTGGAAAAAAATTAATTCCTGGGGCTCCTCTGAGCAGACATGCCCATTTTATACCACTTCTGGAATAGTCTGATAGTACTAGGATGAAAATTCATATCATTTCACTCAATCAGCTGTGATGTGAGTCACTGAGTAGTATGCTGAGCAACTAGGCCACCTACTTTGATAGTTTAAATCACACTAAAAGGAAAAAAAAACAAGCTCTCAAGCTTTAACACAGTGCAATAACATGCACTTCATTGGGGTTTTTTTTCTTATATAAGGGACAGGGCAAGATACAGGTTGTAAAAAAGAAGTAAAATCTGACATTACACTGAAGATTTAATACGGATTTTTTTCCACTGCCAGTGTAATCAGAAAAATAAAATTCCAACTACTACAAGCCAAGCATATTAAACAAGCACAGTTTATCTTCCAAAAAGCACTGCATTAATTGCCCTGTCAAGTATTAGTAGTCAAGTTTTACCCTTTAATGAGGAAAGTGTCATGAATTAAGAAAAGTGAAATGTCTAGAATAATAATCATAAAGAAAATGAATGAATGATATACAGTAAGAGATATGTACAATTTTTTTGAAGTGTGATGATGCAAGATGGAAGAGCAAAGCTAAAGAAGAAAGCAGTAAATGTAGTAAAACATAGTAAAGCCAGTATGAAAATGCAAACAGAAAAGCAACAGACACATAATAAAGAAACTACATAGGTTTAGTGTAAAGACCCTGACCATCAGCTGTAAAGACAGCTGGAAAATATCAGTAGAAATTGCACAGAATTAACTCAGTGGAAATAAGAGTGTTATTCTACCTTACTTATTTCTTCAAAGTGTAGGATAACCAAGTCTAAACAGAACATGAAGGGATCATCAGAAGCTTAGAGTAAGGTGAAGGAATTTCACAAAATGTCATAACACAACCAGAAATGCACAAAGGCAATTAAAAACATACCAAGATTTTTGAAACATTTTCTGTTGGGAAATGCTCACTTACTATGATAAAAATGTTCCCTGAGAACATTGGCAGATTCAAGGAAGCTTGCTTTAGACAAAAATAAAATTATTTTTATTTTAATTTGTTTTGAAATGCAGTTGAAGTTTTGTATTGTAAATAATTAACAGAAAATTAAGAAGTTGAAGTAGGAAGCAAAATGTCCCACTGAAAAAGAAAGATTTTTAAATGTTCTGATTCTATTTCCAGTGAAGCAAACTATTAATAATAAAGTATTTATGAAAGCACTGAAATTCCATGTCCTTCACAGCTGTGGTAATATACACTATGCATACCAAGCTTTCCAAGAAGGAACAGAAAAAACTTCTAAAGAACTCCATTGTTAAAGATCAAAATCTTTCTTTAAATAGTTAAGAGCTACAAGCAAGAACGGTTACAAGTGTTTCAGGTAAGAACTTCAATAGACTCAATAGTATATATTTATATGGCCAAGCATGTGCAGAAGTACTATGTTATTGTTGAAATCAGTTTGATTAAGACAGCCTAAAAATGATTCTCAAAGGAATAGTTTTATTAGTTTTAAAGAATTATTTCTAGATAGAAGTGGGAAGGAAATAAGTCACGCTAAATACCAACAAGTCAGTGAAGAACTAGAAGATGTGTTGACTGTCATTTTGTGGAAAAAAGGAGACCTTCAATCTCTATTTTTAAATGCATATTTCAGAGAAAACAAAATAATGGAATTTGGTGTGCATCAATGCTTTCTGTATATATCTGTATGTTTAGGCAGATGAAGTGTTGCATGTTAGCGATTCTTCCAGCTTGTTGGAACTGGATTGTTGCAAATTCTATGTGACAATCAAATCATTAGACCTTGTTGCCAACAGAACTGACAGATTTTCATATCCAAAAGAAATTTGACATGAATTTGGTCTCTTGTCAGATTCTTCTCAACTTCTTACAGAGAAGGAGAGGTGGTTGCAAATTCATGAAATGAAATGTTTTCCACTGGCAAACATCAATTTGAAGAAATCAAAATATTTCAAGCAAAACCACCAATTTCCACCAAGGCTTTTGAAGATAAGGAGAGGGACAAAGGTCCTCAGATCCCCTGATCTTCCCATGGGCATCTGAGACTCTTGGTCCCCATGTTCTGAATTACAGGGCCACAGCTCCACTCTCTCAACTCTAAATAATCTTGAATTCCATGGTGTGTAACAGGTTGTGCTTGAAGGATCAGGGTAGTGTTACTACCTCTAACAAGAACGTTGCTGCCAAATGACTTTCTAGTATGGTTGGAGGTTTAGGGTTGACTTTCCCAGGACAGAAAGAAAACTTGAAATCTTACCCATGGCAGGCAATTGCCATGTCACCCATGTAACCCCAGTGCTACTGTGCAAACTGAAGAGTCAATGTTCCTGTGGGCTGGCTCTCTCCCTGACGCTGTGAGAACTGCCCTGGGTGGCAGAGGCTTCACATCAGCAGATGACAGCAAGACTGTAGTGACGTGTGGCCTCCCCTCTAGCCCATCATTGATATTACAACAATTACCCTCCTTGCTTCTCCCCTTGATGGTGTCTGAATCATGCTCTGAGGAGCCTGCTGCCAGGCATTGTATAGGACTGCCCCACATTCCATGTTTTTTGTCCAAGCTGCCTATTGATGTGCATTGAGTCAGCCCAAACGTTTGAATGAGCAGAAGTTCTTGTGGACAAGAAAGCAGAAGACTTGTCAGATCCACGCAATGGGGAGGATGGACCAACTTCAGCAGCTACCAGGAAGGCAGCAGCAGAGCTGACAGGCAGCAAAAATGTAGAAGGGAGTTAGGTCTGAGGCAGTTGCCCCATCTGACTGATGAGCAACACTTGCTGGGACACTTGTCGAAGTGGTTGGATTTGTACAGCAAGGAACTGAGGTTGGAGAGAAAAAGGCCTTGGTAGTTTGGGTGTACTGAATAGGTATGAGGACAGGGGCTACACAAGTGAGAGAGTGATGGATGAGAACAGGGAGGGAAGGGCTGGGGTGGACTGGGGCCTCCAGAAAACAGAGAAGCTGAGGACCGAGATCTTTACATGTAGGAGTGATTGACTGGGCCTTGGAACCAGTTTGGGGCAGTGGAGTCTGGGTATTGTGGGATACAAGGAGTTTGGAGACAGGAGGGGGTGGAGGTATTACTGTTACATCCGCACCTCTAAAACTAGCTAAAAGAAATACACAGAGGGAATTGTCCCTTGCCTCCTGGTAATGATGAGCATCCTTTATTTTATCTCCACAAATATGTTAGCCTAAGCAATAAATGTAACTCAGGGATCTGGACTGCACCTTGGACCCGGACTCTTACTCATTAGATGTTGTAGTGTGTATGGCATTGCAATGTTCAAGTTAATTACCCCTCATGAACAGGTATATTATAAAGCTTTGCACCTTTCTAGTTATTGCCAGAACTGTGTCTGAGGAGTGGTGTATACACACATCTGGATTTCATACAATATAAATACAATAAATGTAGTCCTGTGTAATCTCCTTATGGCTTGTTTATTTGGTGATGGGGAAAAGACAGAACAAAAATTATTCTTTTTCTGGAATTTTCTTTACCATAAGGATGAAGGTACCCTTACAAAAATCAGCCATATCAAGACATGTCTTTGCCTTTAATGTCTGTCAGTTGTTAATTGTTGCCTAATTTTTTTTTTTTCTTACAGATTAAAAGTAAGTAATTTTTATAGTCTCCTTTTCAGTTGTCAGATTAAACATAGTATCATTAGACAGTTAACATTCAAGGCTTCTGCTGGCACCAGTGACAATTTAGGATGATCTAAGGACTTCCTGAACTAACCTTATTAACACTTAAATATTTCCTCACTGTTGATTCTATTCTCATTCTTGAACAGGATTGGAAAATTCAGAATATTAAGGCTCAAAGAAACAAAGCAACATCTTCCCTACTGTGGTTCTCATTTAACTGGACCACGGATTAGGTCCATCTTTTGTTCTTTTTACACTATCCATTATGATTTTACATCAAGAATTTGAAAAGTTGACATGTGTTACACTTTGAATTGCTATAGAGAAACAGCACTCTATTATTGGAAAATGGAGAATATAATAAAGAAATCTGAGGGGTGATTCAACTACCAGAAAGTAAATTATTTGATCCTTGAGCAAGACACACACTTTCTCATCCTGTAAAAAAATAGCATCCATGTTAACCTATCTGAAAAAAGTAGAGTGATACAATTTGGCAAATAGCCAGATTCACCTATCACTAGCTATATAACTGCATATAATTTAAAAATGGCTCAGCAGCTGCCTTCTTACAAGCCCAGTTTTACGGCAAAATTTATATAATTCATCCATGAATGACTGTGACAGCAATTAATACCTTTAGTAAGTTCTTATCTTTTTTTCACAGGCTCTCTACCTTTAACAGCTCTTATAGTTTTACTGGAAAATAAAATGGAGATAATGTCATATAACCATGCACATATTCACCTGCAAACCTGTAAATGAGGGATTCACAAGACACTTTCTTCTTCCTGAAGATAACTTTATGTGCAATATTTGTAGAGAAAGACTGCTGTAAGTACAGAAGACCAGGTATTTTTGCACTGACTCCAAATCCTTTGGTTCTCCACAGACTTTGGTTGAAAACCCACATACTTGTTTTTTTTTTGTCATTGGGAGAGCAAAACCAGAAGGGGCACAATATGAGTGTCATGCAACAGCATGTTCGAAGAAATATAAAAACCAGTGCCAGAAACTGTGGAAAGGCAGACAGGCAGGCAATGCAGAAACTGCCCATGTAATACTCTTCAGCTATACATTCATCATGTTTGATTATCTCAGTTCTGGTTTTCTTCTGCCATTACTCTTGCCAGCTTTCATAGTCGTTTTGTGATACAAATAGATTTCAAATATGAACTATGGACTAAAACTGAAAATTCATTTGGTCTTGCATTGCAGGTCTTTGTTTGAAACCAGAAGCCCAGAAAGGATACAGTTCATTTAGGAAATACGACAAATTGAAGGCGTACCAGGTGTCATCAGAGCTTTTCGAAGAATGTTTCAGAAATGATAGGTATCTCTAGCTTCTGGTTTGTCTGACAGTCAGTTATAGGTGGTCAAGATGGGAGGAGAAACTATGAGAAAAATAGTTTCCTAGCACTCTCAGTTGAGGAGGGCACCTCTTTAGGGAAGTGGAAAACAGAATAAAATTAGAAAAGATCTTGACTCAAATGAGAAATTTAAGCCACCTCAAATTTTTGAAAACTTCATAAATCGATGATTTGTATCTCATGTTTCATAGATGAGGCTACAAGAAACAAAAGTCAATTTAAAATTTGAGTGAAATTCAGAGAGAACTGACTCCTAACCAATAACCCCAACACAAGTTAGAATTAAAGGGTCAGAAATGGCAAGATTCTTCCAGGTAACTGAGAAACCTTCTGCCATGTATGTTTTTCCCTTTCCTTTCCATTTCCCCTTTCCCCTTTTTTCCCTTCCTCCCCTTTCCGCCTGCTTTTTCTATTTCCCCCCTCTTTCTTCATCCCCTTCTCCATTTCATTTCCATTCATTGCCTTGCCTTTCTGCCAAAATACTCACTCACAGAGATACAGGATGCTCCAGGTTGTGAAAAATCATCTGACACTCTGAAAAAATGCAGTTCTTCCAGTTCACACTCAGTGCTTCAGTCACTGCAGAGAGCAGGGAACTGGTGCAGTGATAAGGATCAAGGAGCCCTGGTATCCCTTTTTATGGTCAGCTATGTGAACATAAAGAAAATAAAAACTGTGATGCAGGGATGCCTATGAGTTCCTGCTGCCTACATAGAGAACTTTGAGGCTCTGCCGTAACATCACTCTCTCCTGAATTTAGATAACTCAAGAAAAAAAGAAGTGGAAAAACATGTGGCAATAGATGTTAGGATTTCTCTGACTAGATTAGTGTGTATTTTGCTATGTACTCTGAGGGTTTAACATGACAGATGACAAATACGACAATATGAGGACTCTATGACTGCAGCCATCCTGCACTTTCCTTACTCTGTCTACACAGTCTGATCCATTTATGACATACTTTTGGTTTTCATCAGTCTGCATCTCTAGCTTCAGGAGAGAGAAATACGAATCAGAAAATACTTCTTTGCATTTATTATTCCTAGATGAAAAATGGTCCATGAAATGACAAACCCGTTAATCTGATACGACTTTGATTTTTTTTTTTTTTCTATTTTAGAAAGTGTATTTACTGAGATTCTCGAAGCTTAAGAGAAAAAGATTAAAGATAGAGCTGGTACACAGCTTTCAATCATTAAAGCAAATGAAAGCAGAACAGTATTCGAAAAAAGAAATGGTACCTATTAGCAATCATGGGAAAGGCTCAAGCACATGGGAAAAAAAACATCCAAAGAAAATTTTGGAAACATATTTCATTTCTGTGCAAAACAATACAGTTAGCACTAGTTTAAAATTTCAGGTAAGAAACCATCATTTTAACATTAGTGATGTATGTGTTAGCTGTACTTGCCCATGATTGTGGATAGGTTTAAGGTTAATCTTCATTGCAAGACAAAAACCATCTGTCTCAAATCAAATCTGGCATCATTACCACTTTTGGCGCTAGGCTAATCATAGCTGCAATGCCTGCATATCCTTGTCACAGCCTTCTCAGATTCTAAAATGAAAAAAATAAATTAAGTTTCCTGTGGAAACTCAGGAACACAATCACAAATGAAGACAGTTCATGGTTGTTCTGGGGATATAATGCTTTTATTTACGTATTTATTTATTATCTAGGAAAAGAACTGCAGATCTGGGAGGAATGATTTATGGACCAGAATAGAAAAGATTCTCTGGCATAGATGGCCTAGAGGATTCTAAGAAACTGTCTAAATGATATTTCATGTTGGGGATTTCTGTTCAGTTGGGGTTTTTGTTTGGTTTCGCTTTTTCTTTTGCTTTTTTTTTAACATAAGCAATATTTTATAATAATTTGAATTCTTTTTTTATGAAGTCTTCAACTCTTTTTTTCTGAGTGGGTGATGGAAGGATTTTCTGTAACTAAACAGATATTTTAAAATTATTTTGTCAAAGATATGGACACAAGCAAAGGGTTGGAGAATATCTTATTTCTGTAGGTAATTATGGGATAGAGAGATAGTTCTGATGACTGATTCAGGTATAGTAGTGTTTGACTCACAACTTAGAGTTGCACATAGAATTAGTTATATCAGTGCGAGTGAGAACATCACGGCCTTGTTTCTGTCATATTAAATTTTCCTTTAGAAGTATGTACCTCTGTCTTAAAAAGCAAACAGGCAGTAACACCTGCAGGTATTATCCCACCCTCGTAGCACAACAATCCAGCCTAAGAGAATGTTTAATGCTGACATCTAGGGACCA
The DNA here is from genome assembly GCF_000708025.1 of Charadrius vociferus. Classification (NCBI taxonomy): domain Eukaryota; kingdom Metazoa; phylum Chordata; class Aves; order Charadriiformes; family Charadriidae; genus Charadrius; species Charadrius vociferus. The sequence continues at coordinate 28,071 of NW_009646500.1, forward strand.
AATCCATTACTGATCATTAAGATTAAAAAAAGCTAAATGTTTTAACATCTGAGCATCAGTGAGGCTAATCTGGATTTCTGTTTAGAAATCCTCCTGTGCAAACATCCTCAAAAAAATGCAGGTAGCATACATAGCAGCTCTTTGAACAGATGCCAACAATTGCCCGGAAACTTTGTGCAGCAGAAAGCTGGGATAATATAGAAGCCATTTATGTTGATCTATTTTAACATGAATATATACGGAGTAAGTTTTCAGCTTTGACCTGAATCTTTTTCTGCCTGGAAGCAGAACATACATATTTCTAACGATTTGTAATTTTGGCAGATCAAAGGCGTCTTTCCTCTGGGCATGCACAGGTGGCTCTGAAGCTGTGTTCATATTGCTATTTTGTGAGACAGAGAGGGACAAATGCATTGTATATGAAATCCCAGCAGAGTGAGCATTCTTTTGTTTCATTCTACGAGGGCTATAAATAAGCCATATGGCACAAAACATACCGGTGAATGAAACAAATGCACACACAAAAAATAAATCAGAGAAACCTTAGCAGTTTACAAATGGACATTTTCAACAGGATCCAAATAGAGAGACAGAGAGCTTTTTTTACACAAACGAAAGAACAGCTTTACTGCTTTCTACAGGCACTTCTGGGAAGAAGCTTCTATCAAATATTCATGGTAGCCTCTTGTCTACACATGTCTGGTTGATGGAGTAATAGTGTCGACTCACCTGGCACCAAAACTCAGCCATTTTCCCTTTCCCCATCCAGTAAATCTGTGGTTGTCAGTGATAGGAGCTGATGGGAAATGATAGCCTTATTGAGCTGCCTCATGAACTGTAACTCATTTGTTCTGAAGACCCAGAGTGACAGCCTCTGCATTTCTCCCTTCCAGTGAAATTGAGTATAAATCACTTTATCATTTTTTCCCATGACAGTTTATCAGAATTCTGGAATTTTATATGAAGCCATAGAAACTGGTGGTAGAAATAAGACTCATAGTCAATCTTGTTGTTGAAGAGCACTGCATCTTGCAATGTTTAACATTGCCGTAAAAACCTGCAATTTGACTTCCAATAACCAGACACGTGCATACACGTATACAAACACACACACTTGACATGGTGACAGAGGAGGAACGCTGATCAGGCTCACTTCTACTGGGCAAATAAACTAAGCTTATGACTCCTGTGAACTTACAATTTACATTTACTTTCAGTCCTTGGTAAGTTAATTTCTTATTTTGACTTTTAAGACTCCTAATATATTCTCTGACCAAAAAAATAATAAAATCCTTCACTACACAATACTGCTTCAGTGGAGAAGAAATCCTCTCCTCTCCTTCATTTCCATTCCTAATAAAGTGCAAAATAGAAAAATAGGGTGGGCATACTAAAAGTATTGATGTAGATTGCTGCTCTATTCTTGAAACTGTTTTATGAATTTTTTAGTTAGAAAAATGAAAGACAATCACCAACAATCAGATTTATATAATGTTAAAGCTATTTCGTTAGTACAGGACAGCCTGTTAAGTTACTGATTCATCTTCTTTCAAAATCCTCTACGAGTTGATATGCACTATGTAAATATTACTCATTAATTCCAGCATTGAAGAAGTTGCCCTTAAGCAAATAGCCATCTCTATTAAAAATGTTAAAAATATCAAGCTAGGCCCACAAAGTCTCTACATGAAGCAACAAAGGACAGAGACATTTAGAAACATACGTAAGCATGTAAAATAAAATGACTTACGCTTCTGACTTTACTCATTATAACTTCATGGACACTTAGAGATTTGATGACCACTGTATAGGAATACCAATCACAATTAGTAGTCAGGTATTTTTGTTTGATTATACTGAACTGAAACATGTCTCCTTGGGCCCCTGGAAGTGGAGGACAGAAGATGACCTAAGCTGAAATGATTGGATTTTGATTTCTTTTGTGCTCTAGGATGAATGAATTTCTCCAACTTATTATTTTTAGCTTTTGAAGTTATTACACAAAATTTGATTTTCTGGATCCCTGTGGGTAGGCAGTCAAGCCTGTAAACCCTTCTATATAGGTGACAGGACAGGAGGGAATCATTTCTGTAGGTTGGTGACATAACAAAGCGGTGTGATCTGACATGTTCCCTGTTCACTGCAGTCGTTTTGGCAAGATACAGCTCTATGGAGGTGGCCCACACAGGTCTCCCTACTAACCAGCCGCACCGAGCATGGCAAAATTCCCGGTAGAAAACATGCTATAACAAATAATAAACTAAAGCCAGCACACTAAATAACATGGCTCAAAACGGAAACCATGTAGTTGTTAACATTTAGGCCACACCGTAATACGTGCCTAAGCTTAGCTTAAAAGCCGTTCTCCCAGAGCAAACACTTCATGTGACAAGCCACCAACCTGTTCCCCTTAGAAGACAAGTTAATACCAGTAAGTTGCAAGTGAAAAGGTGTTTGAATCTGATACTTGTGACACAGCAGGTAATGAGTATGTATCTGTCTTAATTATTGTAAATGGTTGAATACTGACATCAGCTGCCTGTTTTCTACTCCCTCAGCACTGACTTCTGTCATTCTTAACACTGTCCTGCGCAGCAGAATCCCCCCTACACCTTTCCTTATTAAACTCCGTTACATGTTATTTCATCTGCTTTTGTATCAGGGTGCGTGTATCATTAGACAATGGACGTTAGCTTGCCCTATTAATTCTATTAATGACACAGAATTTTGTGTAGGTGATGGATCAGTAAGCTAGAAGAATGTGCAAACAGTATGCAGAAAAAAAAAATCTGAGACAAATCTGAATTAAATGTAAACTAAAAACAAAATATGAAGATCCCTGGGAGATCAAGATTAAGGCCATAAATAGCACTTTGTGAAGTGTTTCAAAAATTTCTTATTAAATCCAATGCTAAAAGCATTGAGAAGGTGATTTACATCCATGACATGAACCTAAACCAAGAGTAGATTAAATTTGAATGCATTTGGATCCTTAATGGTGGTATTTGCAGGAGAAGAAGACAAGTATGTATGAAAGTATCTGGGGTTTTTTGTTTGTTTGTTTGTTTATTTTACACTGTAAAAATTAAAACACGGGGAGCACTTGAGGTCAAATGCTTTCAGATCTTACTGTGGAAACACAAATTGTTAAAATAATCCTTAAGGCTGATCCCCTCATAGATAAATTAACATATAAAGTTCACAGCCTCATGCAGACTCAGAGCTGTAGGAAGAAACAATTTCAGAAAGGCAGCTGAACAAATATTTGTAAGAAATAATATTGTGGGGCATAAAAAAGGACATACAATCTGACATAGATTTTCTTTTCTTCTCATAAAAATCCAGGCTATCCACAGAAAATACTACGTATATGCAAATTTAGTGCATCTACACAGTTGTTTATTTTTTGAAAATATTGTAAGGCTTTTATGAAAAAAATATTACAGTATTGAAGTCTGTTTCTGCCTTTAACTTTTTTCAAATATGCTGACATTGTACATTACCTTTAGGTTAAAAAAACCCGTCCTGTTAGCAAATGTCTAGAAAACACACTGGCCTGCAATTGTAACAAGGTTATTGCTGTTTTCATGTGGAGAGTTTTAAGGGCTGTTGAGATGAAAAGGAATTATAGCAAGTCACTTAAGTGTCATGAATTTTCCACTGTGCTTCAGGCAGGCTCTTTGGGAGCTTGTGTGTTTCTTGCTAATAGCTTGACCTTCATGGATTATTATGATAGAATTTTATACAGTGAAAACGCTGATAAATTTGAGCTAAACAGTATACTTTGAAAGGGCTATGTTTAAAGATGCTAATTGCAGCAGTTTTGTAAAGCAAAACGGTATCATAATTGAAGAGAAGGTTGAGACGATGGCTATCACACAATGGTATGCAGACAAGTCTGCCTTAACATTGTATGGGAGGTTTTCTTCCTTTGGGTAGTTGGTATTCTTCCCTGTATTTATTTATGGATTGGAGAACGCACAAGAGAAACAAAAAATGCCTTTCTTAGACAATTGTCTGCTTCCACCCTAAAGTGAGTCAGAAGAATAACATTTCTTAGCATATTAACAGACTGATTTGCCTTTCATCTACATTCCAGATAGAAATATGTATATTATAAGCACAGTTTCACTACTGGTGAAGTGATAGACCTGAAGGACAACAAAGCTAACAGAAAAAGGAGGCAGGTAAATGATTATCAAGGCAGACTCATCTTTGTCGCTGCAGATGAATTGTAGGTGCTCAATGAGGGTCACGAGTTGTGATCATTGAAAAGGACTAAAATTTCTGAGCCAAAGTACTGCAATTCAACTACATGAGAAAGGCAGTTTGATATCGAGGGAGAGATGACTGGCAAAATGACTTCTGTGAAAAAGAAAATAGATATTTTTAAAAAAGGAAAATCCAGAGAGATTTTGGAAAGATTAATTGACTGCAAAGCAGCAACTGTCAGAAAAGATGGGAATCAAAAATATCTGCAGTTCAAAAACAGAGGATGCAGATGGTACAAAACCTTGACTTCATGTGCACGTAATCTGGACAGTACCATTTCACTTGTTGCCTATTTTATTTCTTCAGTCTTGTTAATTCCTTTCATTTGTTGCATTTTATCTTTGCTGCAGAACCCATCTTTGCATGACACCAAATGAGAAGCATATTTAAATAACCGTTTCCAGCATTTCCTAACAAAATGTTCTCTTACGATACATCACCTTTAAAACTGAAAAGATTATTTTTTTGCCTCACAGTCTGTATTTGATAGTATAGTGATTAGACAATTTAAAATGAATGTGAGAGGTTTAAATCCCCTTGGCCTGATTTAGACTTTCCCATCACTCAAATAAATACCATCTTTTGACAGCTATAAAGTGCTTTGAAACACAAGTCTCTCAGCCTCACCTGCTGAAATTTTGTATAGATCTAGTAGCAGTACCTCCTTGTAAGTACATATTTGGAAGCTATTCCAATTTGTAAAACTTTAAGGTGTTCACTGAGCCAGAAATGAAACTGGGAATGACTTCGATGACCCTGTGATTAGCCTTCCCGCACTAGCATAGGGTGTCTCTATTGTCATGTCTCCTCTGCCTTCTGAGTGGAACCAATCCCATGGGCTCCACTGTTACATCAGCTGTCTCAGAGGGGAGATGGGGAGATTTGGGTTAAAGGTTTTTTTTATGGTAGTAAGACCTGTATCTCTCCCATGACTCTTTCAGGTCTAAAGCCTTTGAATTCAGACAGATATATATATATACAGACAGGCCTCTTTCCAGGTTCTCTGAAAGGTACTGAAATTCCCCTGCAAACAAAGTCTATATTTTTTCCTTTGGTGGGATTGTTTGGGTTTGGAGTTGTTTTCCTATAATTGATGGCCAACAAAATAATGAGTTACAAAGTTCTCATCCATCTTCCTTCACGACACCTTTGCTGTATACACATATTTTAGATATTAGGACTGTCATATATCCATAACTGAGATATACTGCCTATGCATTGCAAATATAGTTCCATATCTAGTCCTGGATTTAGCCTCGCTTAACATAATTATATCCATCAAATATTAAGCCTTCTTGGAAGCAGATCTGAACAGAAAATAATTCATTTGCCTGTGGATGCTGGTGATGATGGGAATACCTTACCATCTGTGTCTCTTCAGGTTGTGATCTTGTCAGATCTCATAAGGTAAGCAGATTCTGGCCTGCATAATAATTGGTTGAGAACGTTCCAAAGAAAATCCCAGGTGCTAAGGAAAGTAGCACTGGTGATTCAGTACTTGGCACACTTCCCTCTGTTCAGTAGCAGAGCAATGTCTCAGCATAATATTGAGAAACCGTTTGGTAACCCAATGTGCCAGCTTCCAGGGGAGACACAATAAGTGCAGACTAGACTTGCAGTTATGAGATATCTGGGGAACTTTGTGCAATGTGAGAAGGCAAAATAGCATTTTGGGATATAAACCTAAGATTTTGCTTGTGCGGTAAACTGCTGAGCTGGCTGAGAGGATTTGGTACATGCCATCCTAAAGCCTATTTCAGAGCACTGAATGCACAACATGAGCACACAAGCTTACATGAAGTGTTTTGGGACAATTCTTGAAAGCTACTCTGGACTACTGTTACTACTGTTGGCATTCTTCCTAGAAAGATAGGCTAGAGTTTTTAGATGCAGTGTAATTGGATTATTAGGCACCCTTAAAATATGTAATTTAGATAAAAGGAACAGCTCCCATCACATCAAGGAACAGCCAGGGAATTGAAATGCCTGATTTGTCTTCCTGTTCTGTTAATACTGCGCCTGTGGCAAGCCACTTGCAAAGAAAACTGGACTGCCTTATCAGGATGCAGTTTGCACAACTATTTCCAATCTATTCGTGTGATGTTTCAGCGGAGTGTCTTTGCATGCATTAGTTTCTGATCTATAACGAGTTTTAATTCATAATTACTATATTGGTTGCAAATGAAATTTCATCAGGGAAGAAAAAAAGTGTCCTTATTAAGGCTAAGCAATATACATACTCTTTTTATCAAAGGGGTCACTGTTCTGAAGGAAAATGTATACCTTCAAGAGCCTTCAAGAGAACACAGCTCTTACTCTATGCAGAGATTCGATAACATGTAATAAATAAGTTATGTCACAAACAGAAATACTGTTCTACTCTTTTAGACCATAACCGGCACTCTGTGCCCTTAATGTGGCAGCGGGCCTGATGTGAAAGTTATGTATGACCATCTATTCACATTCTGTGTAATACTACCTGCACAAAAGGACAATAAATTGGGACTTCCCTTTCCAAATGCCTGAATGATAGTTTTAAAATTCAATAACATCCCTTCAAATGTGTTAGGGTTGGCCATGTTTTTTTCTAGAGATGTATATAAATCTATATGGAACTGAAAATTTTTAATATAAACGTTGATTGTAATGTATCCTCTGGTTAACATTTAGTAGATCATTTATTTGACAGCAGCACAGTGAGCACAAATCTTAAGGACAGACTGAAAGGGAAGCATAGAGAGTACATGTGTTTTCTATGTACATATACTAGAAGAAGCTGTTTGAAAAGGTGACATATAGTTAGATAAAGACAGGTATTTAAGATATGAACTATCATTACCCTCATGGATCCATCACTTCTCTAGATTTCATTTTCTGAAGAGAAACTTACATGTATAAATTGCAAAAGTAATTCTTCAGGGAGAAGCAATTGGACTTAATTTTAACCTTTCCATACTTTTTGATTCTTATGTTGTGTATACTCTTAAGCAATATAACTAACAGCTACCCTGTGTGTTTCCCTAATAAGCTTGGCCTAAGGAAGAGGGAAATGGGAGACAAATGTGCAGTGGAGTATCATGTTTTGGCAGTATTATTGCTGTTATGTTTGGAAAGGATTGTTGTATGTGCATTTCCTCATAATACGTGTGGCTCTGTATTTATATTAAGAAAGAACAAAGTCAAAGACGTACCATCTTTGCAGAAAGGGTTGCTGAGGCTTGCAATGGTTGCCCAAGAAGTTCATTCTAATACCTTATGTTTTCTCTTGTTTGCTAAAAATAGCAATATTCGTGGCTCTTAGAAAAAGAGATTACAATTAAACAGGCTTGTCATCTTATTAAAATGAAATAATGGAAAATAAAAAGTACTTTTCTTGGTACCAAAACTATCTGGAATCGTAACATTGTCAAGTCAATTAAGTTGCATGTACATAATGGAATTACATATTTGAGTAATTGCATCTCAAAAGCTGAAAAATGGGAAGTCACCCTGTAAAAAGGGAGCCCTACCCTGACATGACTGTTCTTTCTCTTTGCCCTCGCTTTCCAATGAACATAAAAAATAAAAGGTGGCTGAATTCCTTCCCTCTATTCTACCTAAGATTCAGTAAAAGGAACAAGTCTCCATCCCTGTAGATTGTCTTCAGAAATTGGATAGCAGATAAACTCAAGCATAAGGACCTCTCACTCAAAATGAGCACTGAGGGTGTTTCACTTATTCACTTTCCTTGTACTTCCCCTTCCCACTTCCCAAAATTGAAATATAATTCAGCCTATGATACAAAAATATGGCAAAATACGATAAAACTCATTCCAACAGCCAGAACCTGATCCCAAACACAATAAATATGTGGAAAGGAATAAAAGTAAGGAAAAAAGTCCTTAACTTTGTACCAGTGAAAAAAACTGCCTGTTGATATACCGATTTTTCCCAACTATTTGCAACCTGTCTTTTGCTTTTGTTTTCTCTGTGCTTTTATTCTCTTCTTCCCTCAAAACTGTCTGATATGTTTTCCTATCCTTAGGTATGGAGTCAAGAGACATGATTAGCCTTCACCTTTTGTCTGAAGTGGTTAAACAGATATTAGTGAAATCAGAGGAAGAAAAAACTGGCTGTCCTAATTAAGTTTCAATTCCTTCACACCTATTACTTCATAATGCTGTCAAGTCTCTGAAATATTTTCTGTCAGAAGAATCTTCAGTCTCTTTTCTGCATTGACACACAATACTTTATGCATGGTGAATTTTCTGTTGCTTGCACTAGCTTTAAGTCCCCAGTTTCACATACTTTTTATTGCAGTACCAAAACCTTAGGATCTCAATATGTGTTGTTTATTTATGCTACATTGTTAATGTTTCTGTTCATTTATCTTTTGGAGACAAAAAGGAAAACAATAAAAATATTAATAAAAAATGCTTTGCTTTCACCTTCATTTGGAACTGAGAAACAATTAAATAAGGAAAGGAAAGAGGACTGAGAGATAGCACTGTGACATAAAACTTCTTTCCTTAGTTATTCAGTCTAAAAAGCAAATTCAAATAAAGAAATGTGCCTGACAAATTTGGTGGCCTTCTACGAAGGGGTTACAGCAGCAGTGGACAAGGGAAGAGCAACTGATGTCATCTACCTGGACTTGTGCAAAGCGTTTGACACCGTCCCACACGATATCCTGGTCTCTAAATTGAAGAGACATGGATTCAACAAATGGACCACTTGGTGGATAAAGAACTGGCTGGACGGTCCCACTCAAAGAGTTGCGGTGAACTGCTCAATGTCCAAGTAGAGAGCAGTGATGAGTGGCGTTCCTCAGTGGTCGGTACTGGGACCTGTACTGTTCAACATCTTTGTCGGTGACATGGACAGTGGGGTCGAGTGCACCCTCAGCAAGTTTGCTGATGATACCAAGCTGTTTGGTGAGGTAGACATGCTGGAGGGGAGGGATGCCATCCAGAGGGACCTGGACAGGCTGGAGAGGTGGGCCCAAGCCAACCTCATGCAGTTCAATGATTGATGAGAAGCTCAACATGAGCCAGCAATGTGTGACTGCAGCCCAGAAGGTGAACCGCATCCTGGGATGCCCCAAAATAAGTGTGGCCAGCAGGTCAAAGTGGGTGATTCTGCCCCTCTACTCCACTCTCAGGAGACCCCACCTTGAGTACTGCATCCAGCTCTGGAGTCCCCAACATAAGGACATGGACCTGTTGGAGCACATCCAGAGGAGGGCCACAAGGATGATCCGAGGGCTGGAGCACCTCTCCTATGAAGACAGGCTGAAAGAGTTGGGGTTGTTCAGCCTGGAGAAGAGAAGGCTCCGGGGAGATCTTATTGCAGCCTTCCAGTACATAAAGGGGGCCTATAGGAAAGATAGGGAAGGACTTTTTACTGGGGCATGTAGTAATAGGATGAGGGAGAATGGCTTCAAACTGGAAGAGGGCAGGTTTAGATTAAACATTAGGAAGAAAATTTTCACTTTGAGGGTGGTGAGGCACTGGAACAGGTTGCCCAGAGAAGTTGTTGAAGCCCCATCCCTGGGGGTGTTCAAGGCCAGGCTGGATGGGGTTTGAGCAACCTGGTCTAGTATGAGGTGTCCCTGCCTATGGCTGGTGGTTGGAACTCGATGATCTTCAAGGTCCTTTCCAACCTAAACCATTCTATGATTCTATGAAATATGTATCTGTTTTCCACTATAGCTGCCTGCCTGAAAACATACATACTGTGAGCAATTTTAAACAGAAGTATATGCAGTGTCATTGCTTAATCTACCTCCAGATGAATATTTCCCAAATAATTGTACATGAATATGATAACTGTAACACGATAACTGTAACTAGACTTTGACCAACAGAGCCCTCAAGGAGTTTGTTTCTTCACAAACAGGATGATATCAATAGCTAAAAACCCAAATAGCTTATATTCACTGTCAGTCCTTCAGAAACTGCTTTAAAACATGCACTACAGAGGTCTGAGATCCTGCAGAATATCTGGATTAATTTTAATAATATTTTCAGAGCCAGGAGACACTTGTCTTTAAAAAGAACTTTTTAAAAGTCCTTTATTCATTGAACTATAGATTAGCATTTTTGCTTTATCTAAAGAGAGGAGCAGATTTCCCAAATACTAGATCTAGTTATTCAGTAAGCAAAATATTGTAGACTTATGGTTCCTCTTCTCTCTCCACAGTTTCATCAGTAACATACTGGGGACTGTTACGACCCTTTTTATTTGTGTGTTCTATTTACCCTTCCTTAATTAACAGAGACTAATTGGCTCTGTATCAAGTGTCCAAAACTGCAGCTGATGCTTTCAAAGCAATCATCAAGAATACTGGAATTAAAAGATATTTGAAACACAAGCAATAAATTAGCAATTTTCCAAAAGTTACCTCTAATTTTGGGAACCTAGATAGTGAGGTGGTTTTATGTTCCAGTAATCATAATTGGAACTCTGTTTAAATCAGGATAGATTTTCTAATTACATAGCCCTGGGGTTTGCAGCACAATCAAATGACAAAATAGTAAAAGGAAGCTGAGTAAAACTAAAGAATAAAAATAAAGCCAAAAAAAAGCCAAAGAAAAGAACAAAAATAAAATTCATATATCACATGAACACATGGTGCTTTGATGCTCTTTGCAGACAAAACATTATCATTTTCAATAGATCATTGTGGAAGGCTAATACATTAATAGTACATATATAAAAAGCAGATTGATATGGCATACAGTAATAATATTTAGTCAGACAGTTTCCATGGAGAACAGAGAGGTACAGTTACAGGTGATACAAACTGAATCAAGTTCTACAGTGTTGCCCAGGATGAGACTGTTAACTGAGTTAAACAGTTGAGTTCAAAACAGGAAACCATCCATTTCAAATGCAAAGCACACTTACATGAAGTCAGACATCACATTGAGGTCTACTGCTAAGGACTCACTAGAGCCTCTGGCCACATATAAGCACTACTAACCGCAGACTAATTCTCTATGGAAGGCAAACGAAACCTAGAGACACAGTAACTGGCAAGTAGGTCTCAGTCTAAAGTGTGAATTAATTAGAACCTCTCTAATGACTGACCAGTATGATACACTTATTTTAAAAGTTGAAATTCAAGGACTTGTAGACATTTTATAATTTAGAAATTGAATTTCTCCACCACATGTGTTACAGTGTTTTATAATGAATAAGCTAAACAAAAATTTTATATCACATTCAGAAAGCTGAAATGGATTCTTTAGCTGATAATTGCAAATTTCCATAGCTTGGGAGGGGAATCGTTCTGCTTCAAACTTAATCAAACTCAATTCACCTTCAAGGTACTTTGGCTCAGATCACAGATAATACATATGCTGTTCACAGATAATAATAAAACACACAGATAATACATATGCTGTTCACAGATCACAGATAAATCAATGCTGTTCGAGACAGAAGATTACTTGTACCAACAAATATGACAGATAAATAGAAAAATTACTAAATTAGTGTTTACTGGGTTCACTTAAAAAGAAAACACCTCAAACCTATTTCAAGGAATTTGCAAACCATACAATAACATTTTGAAAAGCACAACATCTGCGCTTTTCCCAGGACATGAAATTAAATATGAATATATTGTCTCCAGAACAGATGGGAGTTTTTATAATCTTTTTTTTCCTTCTTGATTTTATCAAACTTACAGAAATGTCTGATGAAAGTGACCTGTTCAATTCCTGATAGCAATAAGCATTAGAAAATTCCTAAGAAAAACTCTCCTTATGAGAATTCTGAACCAGAAACAACGATTCATAGATTCTTCGCAGTGCAATGAAAACTATTTTTTATAGTTTATATAAGGTCTAACTTAATAAGTTATAAGCTATTCTGTGTTATTTCATATAATTCCAATGAAAAGTTTTAATTGGAAGTAACTCTATCGGTTAAAATAACTTGATTAAGCTTTGTATGTGTACACGTGCATGAATATGGTCTAGCAGTTGCTCAAGGTGATATCTGCCAGGAATCCTCAATTGTAGCATAGTAGGCAGATCACATTTTACCTTCTCCCAGATTTATTTATACCTCTTATACATTTTAATTCACTTTCTATAAATCTGGATAATCAAATAGATTTTGTTTACACTTTTCTTCTTCCACACAGAAACCAGGGTTATTGTACTTCCAATCCCTGCATATAAAAGACCTGTTGATTTTCAGTGGATTGCAGTGGAACTTCAAAATAAAAGGACTTGCAATATAATATTTTTGCCGGCACATTTCAAGAACACTTTGTCCTCCAATTATTCTCTAAGATCAAGATGGCAACAAAATGTATATCTGATTAGCTGGGAAAATAACATTACAAATCGCAGCTACTCCCTTTGTATATGCCAACCTCATTTACTGCACAAGAGAAGGCTGCGTTTGTAAAGTGGAGAAATTAAGCTTTGTTCCCTAAAAGTACACCACTGAAGGGGCAAAAGTAGGCATGCAAATATTAGATATTTTTTCTGAAGTGCTTTTTTTTCTGATTGTGCCACTTTCCTGTTTTTTGTTGTTCAGTATGACTATACAGGGCTCTTGATGTATTAATCTGAAAAAAATTGGAAACACTCCAAATGCATAGCAAATGCTTGAATTTAAAGACATCAGAAAAGTTTTGGTTATGCCATGCAACTCTTGTAGCTGTTCCGCGGGATTAAAAGCAAAATACTGTGTTAATACCATTTCAGAATGAAGATGACTGCTCAGCTGCAGTAGAAATCATAGTAGCATCATGGCATTCAACACAGTGTTGCCTGTTGACTCTGCTTTACCTCGGCTGAGGATCTGGCCCTGAGATTATAACTATATAAGGATCAGGAGATCGAGAACTAAAGATCCAGAATCAATAAATATTCTATGGTGCATTTTCTAAATACATTTAAGTCCATCTGATCCTTCATCATTGAAAGCAATGCACTCTACGCCATAATTTTCATCTATCTTCATGGTGTCTCTGGGATGTGGTGCCATAACAGACAGGACTGGGATAACAAAACTGAACTGTGACAGAGGTTTTAAAAACATACCACTGAAAGAGATTATCTGAGATACAGGGCGACTTAATGGAGCAGAGAAGAGTTTAAGGAGGCCGTAACCTTTCCAGTAGCATCATCAGTATGCAGTCTGTCGTGTGAAAAGTAAGCAATATTCAGCCTCTCCATGTGTACTGCAGGTACTCTGTCCCGTGTAGGACAGTCTGTTCTGGGGCCTGCAAATCTGAGTCCTTTTCAAGGACATAGTACACAAAACTGTACTTTCCATTCTGCTTGGAGATCTAAGGTTACGTTTATAAAACACAATGTAAAGGCAAATGAAAAAAAAAAATCCTGTAATTATCTATTGTAGCATATTTTGTAAAGGGTAGACATGATGACCCAAATAATTACAGTCTGGTTAGCTGATCTTCTTTTCTGGGCAAAGTCACAGAAAAGCTGATGCAACATAAAAGTACTAAGAATTAAAGGGTAGTAGCATAATTAGTGCCAATCAGCACAGTTTTATGGAAAGCAGATCTTGTCAAAACTTCTGATGAGGTGACAAGTTCAGTTCACAGAGGAAAGCATGTTGACATAATACAACTTCTGTAAGGGCATTTGTCTGCACAACATTCAGATTAAAAATTAGCACTATACAAAATTCCTTGTAGCACATACTAATCATTTGAAGAACTAGTTCACTGGCGAATCTCAGAAAACAGCTGTTTATTGAGAACAACTGTGCGAAGAGGAATTTTTAGTGGGCTAATGCAAAGATCTGGCACAATTACTATCCAACATTCATTTATCCAGGGGAAACTATACATTCATGTTAGCAAAATCATGTAGTTGATACAAAAATGGTGGAATGGTGAGCAGAAATAAGGAGCAGACAGTGCTACATGTATACCGATTACAGAGTAAGGTGGACCTTTTAAATAAATACATCTTAATATCTTATGATGAGGAACTAGGAACGCCGGTCAGAGATTTTATGATGAATACCCGTATTTTGGAAAATCATTCTCAGACAGGATTTTGAGATCTATAGCGGTTAATGAACTAGAATTCCCAGAGTAAAATCATGGAGAAAAGAATAGATGCAATCCTTGAACATATATGTAAGATGTGTGTGTTTGGACCAGAGTTTTTATTTACTTTGTTATTGACAGTTGAGACAATTACTGGAAAAGAGCTGTCATGTGTCACTTTCAAATGGATACTGAAGAAATGAGAAGAGTTCCAGGAAGAGCTCAAATAATTATTCTGGATTTGGGAAGCCTGAATTACAGTGAAAGATCTAAAAGTTGTAATCTTTTAAATTTAACCTAGTAGTTTAATAGTCGTAATCTTTATAGTTTAAGCTTGGTAAAGATGATACAGTACAAGTGGTGTAAGAAGGAAGACAATATAAATATGAACAGAAAATTTCTGATGATGGAAGATGCTAAATTTACTAGACAAAGGTATAACAAGATGTACAGGCTGGAAGTAGAAGCTAAATAAATTCAGATAAGATAGGAGCTATTTTTTAACACTACAGATACATACTCAGTAGGACAACTTATCTAGAACAATGGATTCTCCTCCACTTTAAATCTTCTAGACTAGAATGAGTTTCCTTCTATAAGATAAGAAGAAACTCCATCAGAATTTCAAAAATTATTCAGTGAAATTCAAAGGACTGTGTTATTCAAAAGATCAAACTAGAGGATCATAATGGGCTCTCACAGTCTTAAAACGGATTACTTACATCTCAGATCACAAGTATGTAATTTTCAACAGAAGAGTACACAGCAAGTATAAAGGAGAAATTGCCATAACATTTCAAGAAACACCTTTGACCTTTTTACTATCCCTCAACAATATACGGGTCTATTTTCTCCCTCAGCAGGAGTTACTGTTTTAATGACTTTTTCTGGGAGAGGATGCATCTGATGATGTAAAGTTGGACCGAATGAAAAGATTTTCCCATTAAAAAGCACCAGAAATTCATAAATATACTCATAAATATCATAGTTCTGGTAAGACAAGTCACGTTATTTTTAAACTGGGTTGCTGAAATACGTTATCTTTACAGTAAAAAACTACATCCTTCTTATTTAAAGATATTTTATAGCTCTTATTGTACAGCATCCAACCTCTCTTGTAACTCTTCCAACTCCCTTTTTTCCTTACCTTCCTTCCTTTTCACATGCTAAAATTTTCACAGGCAGATGAATACTCACAGTATTGTTACACTTTTTATATATATTAAAAGACATTACAACATCCCTTATTAGCATCGTCATGTTACAATTACTGTGAATATTCTCAATTTAAATTCACTCCTGCAGCCTTTGAAATGTATAGGCCAAAAAAAGGTATTATTTAATGACCATATTTAATAATCATACTTTTCATCCTCAGAAGCAAAAACCGTACCTCATATTCTGGTGAAAACTACATTGCTTTCTATGATCCTCGAGGTAAAAGGAAGATGCTAGAGTATTTCAGCAAAATGGTTTGCTACAACAGATATGTATGTATCTACTACAACCACAACTCTTAAGATGTGATCCTAGAATTACAAAAGATTTGAGATACAGAGCTCCAATTTGATTTTCTCTAAATGGTTTCTAGATGAAAGAACAAAGAAACACAAAATTCAGTATAGGATCTGAAGGCAAAGTGTCTTTTGTCATTCCACTACCCAGGCAAAGATTTGGTGAGATAATTTATCCTTTATAGCTCCCAATTCTCAGTAAACGTGTCTCAAGAATGGTGTCTAATAACCTTCAAAGGGGTTTGAAAGTAGAACTCACTAGATAATGCCAATGGTTAGACAAGGGAAAGACTTAAACACCTGTCTACATGTTCATATGTTTACCAACACTGTAATGAGGCAAATAAAAAGGAACAAACACTGATTTTGACAAATACTTTTTATATTCATGCTTTTCTGCATAGAATCACTTTTACACCAGTTGTTATTATCTTGAGCCTACCACCTACATACTGCTTGTGCTGGTGTGTGTTGTGCACAAAAGTCACCCCATACACAGCCCCTCAGCATTCTTACAAACAGATACAGTCCTTATGCAACCTCCAGAGAATTTTATACAGTCAGCCCTGAAAAACAAAACAAAAAAACCCTCCAAAATGCTATATCCATTATTTGAATTACTTAGAAATGTGTCTTAAGCAAAGAGACTAAACATATAAACCTCTTCATTAGAAGATTTGTTTCAGAAAATTTTTACTAATTCCACCAAACACTCCCCAGGTTTTGAGGTTGGTGATTAAGGTGTAACTTTGGCTATGAGATATCATCCCGTGTTAAAAAATTTTATTACACTTTTAGGAGCACAAATCTGAAAGTAAAAAGTCACATAATATTTCATCTACATGGAAATATATTCAATGGACTTTCCAATACTGTGCGTTTTTATCGCCGCAAGTATTACTTTTGTCTAAAGTGCTAAAAACTTACATTCCGTGAAAAGGAAAAATTTTGTTGTTAGCCATGAAATCAGTTCTCTGACAATATTTAGATATTTTTAGTGTTGCAGCATTAGTGTAGAAATATTTTATTCTTCTATTTTGCATGTGTCGAAAAGATTTCTAGCAGTCCAACAAATTACGAACAATTACCACTAAGATGCAGGCAGTTTTTCCAGATACTGCAGCATTTAAATGTTATAGCCTAAATCAGCAGAGGAGGCGTCATTTTATTTTCTTCGATCATAAGTGCATTTCATATTGGAAAGCCGGAACAAAGCCATGAAATAACCCATTCTAAGCCAAGCACTGTAAATGGAGCTTTTGATGGCTTTTTATATATGATGGCTTAAAAAAAATTTACAATATTTAAGCATTAAATTCATGGTCTGATTAGTCATAACTGGTACCTTTTTTCAAATAGCAAAAATGACATTTTCTTCAGAAAAATAGAGTAGTGTGACTTATTAGGATTTTCCCCTCCTACCTTAATATTTATTTTAAATACACTGCCTACCATTTAAGCTGTGCAACTCATGTCAAGACACTGAAGACAGAAAACACTCTTACATTCGACGTTTTCTTAATTCTGCCTTCATGAGTTCTTTTTTTAATATTTCAATGGAATTCTAAAAAAAAAAGAGATTTCTCCTAAAACAGCCTACAATATGTATAGTCTGAGCACTTTTTAAATCATTACAGACAAAACCTGCAAAAGGGACTGGTGAAGAGAAGGTATCTCATTATTCAAGGGGAGGTATATCAATATGCCCAGCAATCAATTCACATCCAGGCTGAACGCTTTCTGTCACTATGGCCTATCATTTCTTCATCTTCTCCACTACATCACATATCAACAGGTTCATGCAATGTGACTACATTTCCTTAGTCTGTAATCCTATGTTGTTGAAAGAAGAACTGCATAAACTGCAGTTTAAAATGGAAAGAAAAGATAATTATGCAAATCCCCCCTTCCCCCAACACTTTCAATATTGAGATCAGGTATGGCAATAACCTGTATAATGACTACAAAGACAAGTGGAAGCAAGCACACCTCTATCTGTGGGCATCAATTCACTGGACATTATCTTGCAATGGTGCTTCAAAGTAAATATAATTGTGCTCAAAATGTGGCTTTTTAAAAAATGATGCATTCAATCTCTATCAGGGAAATGGCTGAAAAGCAATATTTCCATCTTGGGTAGCTAGAAGTCTGTCACAGATAGAGCACTCAGCTCTAACATAAAGCTCGCAATTTAAAATAATCTGGTAGCAGAAATATCTAGTATTAGATGGGTTAGTGGGTTCTTTTTCATGGTGTTACACTGCAGCCTTCTGTCTGGGCATTAGGGCATGACTAGGGATAGTATGTGACAGAATAGGAAAAATGAAGTAAAATATAAAATGCCCATAAATTAACATTTTCCATGAGACTTTTGATTACATTCTATGTTCAAATGTCAAGAAACCAGAAAACAATTTCACTTTGTTCTTTCCATGTGGTCCCTTAAACCTCACATTGTTTGGATTCAATGTTAGAACAGGTTATTTACCTTGTTATTCTATGTACAAACAACAGCATTTTTTTAAAACATAAATTTGACGTATCTGGAAGAAGGGAGTTAAAGCAGCTTATAATCATCAAATAGATTTCTTGTTTTAAGCATGCTATACTTATATTATTTTCATTAAGGTAAGAAACAAATCTGAATACTCTCAGAACTATTTTTAAATGCTTACAGGTTTGGGGAGGAAATGCAAAATGCTCTTTCAGTTGCCTTTCTTGAAAATTCAGCATGTCTTTTCAAGGACTGGCTTAATGAAATTGAAATGCTTAAAGAAATTATAGAAATTCACTAAAAGTAGAAATGTTTCATTTCCAATTTATTTGCATTTATCAGGATGTATATTTATTAAGATATTATGGTGGTCACAATGCTGACCATTACAAATGTTTCACCAGAGTTAGAACATTAAGTTGCCTAAAATTGCCTTCCTCTCCCAAGAAGACACAGCACATGTCACTAACTCAGTTCAGATTTAACTGAACAGAAGTTCACAAATTAGTGTAAACTAGTGAAAAAAAACCAAAACACAAACAACCCCACAACAATTAAATGTGTTCACAGCACAGTGGCTGCAGTAGAATAATATAATTTATTCAAAAAATTGTTTCTGGTTAACTTCACATGGCTGTTGTTCCTGTATTAGCTTTTCCCACAGAAAAAGTATGGATATTACTGTTGATCCAACAAGGCTCTGAATTGTTTAGTGTGCATGCAGAAATTCTCACTCCTTTAGTGAAGTTTCACTGTGCTAATCCCCTTGGAATGCAGCATTTATCACCTACCAAACAAGTGTAAAATATTTCAGTCCAAGAGGATTATCACCGCTGTCTTCCTCTCTGCTCTACTGGAGCAGAAGAGGAGAGGGAGGGAAGGTAGGCAGTGTGATTCACCAGCTACAAAAGCAAAAACAAGTAATTACAAGAAAATTCCTAAATAATTTTTGCCAGTTGTCTTTGTCCCTCAGGTTTTTATTGTGTTTTTCTCTTTTCATTTCTGTTTTGAAGCGGGTAACAAATCAAAACATGTCATACTTCCTGAAAACAAAAAATCAGGGGAACCGTAGCCTAAGCCGAAACTATAGCCCTGACACTGTAAATGTAAAACAGACACTGGAGGAAAATACTCTTTACTCCAAGAAGCTGTGACAGTCATTCATCCCTCCTACAACCACTTCGGCATCACTGCTCCTTCTTGAACATTTTTACTAATTATTTTTGATGCAAATGAACAGAATGTAACACAGTAGTTAATATTGGGGTTCACCATGTTTTTTGGACAGTAGTATGACATCCCTTGCTTGGTGATCTGCTCCTTTCCTAGCAGGTCTTAACATTTTTTTTTCTATTGAGCTGATGCTTTCAGAGAACTAGTCACATGATAGATCTTTTTCCTAGGTGGTAACAGCTAATTTAGAGCCCATCACTGTATATTTATCATCAGGACCAAATTGTCCTATCAGAGCTGAATACTCTGCTGGAGCAAATGTTCCAGCACAAATTCTGCCAGGATCCATTGGGTTCTTCCCTTGTGAAAACTATCTCTTTGTTTTCTATCTTTTGTTTCCTATATGCTTATTGATTACCATGTAATATTTTACTATGCAAAAGAAGGAAAAGGGTAAGTAGCAGCATTTTAATGACAGAACATTATAGCTAAATCCCTGGTTTTCTATCCAATTACATTTGCACCGCTGGAAATTACATTACTCTCAGTATGTTGTTCTCTCCCACAGAAAACCCTCAGGTCTCCCGGAGGGGTGGCTATAGGCGGAGGCCACACTGGGCTGAAAAATAATCATTTTTTCTCATAGATTTCCCTTTACTGATAGTTCTGATGAATAGTCTAATGCTTAAGTGTTTGTGATTGCTAAAGGTCCCATCATATTTTTGTTCAAGTAGAGAGATGTTTGCCTGTGTGTAAAGGTATATTACCAGAAGGATTTAATCACATTCTGCATATTTAAATTCTTCCTTTTTGGGTAGGATACCCCTCTTCTTCTCTAGTTTAAAAACATTTGCTCATACCTCCACCTTCAGTTACTGCTATGGTTCAACTACAGACGATGTGATTCCTATACCTATTGTTTACAAATTTATTTCAGATATTTCAAAATGTAAAATGTTGCCTAAACATAAATTGGACTTCCCCCCCGCCCCCTGCCTCAAGATTCTTATAAAAAAAGTCATCTGTACTTAATTTCATGCCATGGGAATGACTGTTAAAGTTTCTTTACTCAAAGTGATTTCCCATAGTTTTTGTCAGAGACAATCACCCTTTCTATAGCAAAATATGATGACTTAAATTACAACAAACAGAAACTTTCAGTGCATCAGTATTCATTTAAAGGCATTGTAGTTAATCTTCATGATTTCCGCCAGAATATTTGTTTTAGGAACCTAGAATATTGTACAAATGTTTAGCCTGCATAATCCCCAAAGCAAATATAATTTAAGAGATATATGAATAAGCTTTAAGCAATAGTCACTGAAATTCTACAAGAAACTTGTTCAGTTTATCCTCCTCCTTTTCCCCATTTCCTCCGTGCCCCAAAAATGAAGCACAGATGTAAGGATTCATTTAAACTGGCAGACTGCATTGTGACCAGTTTATATCTTCAATTAAGTGGGTGAGTATACTGTTTCCAGAAAAAAATTGTTTAACAACACACCCAAGGGTAAATAGTAAAAGAAGTTCCCCATACAACTGCGTTTAGTTAGTACAGAATAGTATGGAATTGTTGATCTGTTCTCCAGGTCTGTTCACCCAAAACCCAGACAAAAGAAATAATTACAAGGATTCTGCCACACATTTCCTATCAATATTTTTTCACTGACTGTTGTAAAGTAGTGAGCAAAACCCAAGAAAATATCATTTGAAAAAAACGTAGATATGCAACTTTCAGGAACCCTGAAATTCTTTAGGTTTTTATCAGTGATTTTTCAGGATAGCACTTCTTTTTTTTCAAATGATACTGCAAGAAGAAGTAGAAGTGGCTAATCTTGCTTTTGATTTTCTTTTTTTATTTTACTGTCACCAGCTTCTTAAAGAAAGCAAACGCGCCATAGCTTAGAAACTCAATATGCCAAATAGACTCATCTAATCCATTTATACTCATCAAATCAGTAAAGAGAAAAATATATTTGGACCAAACTGACCGTCAGTCATCAGGTGGTGAAATGAACGGTTTGATTTTTTTTCCAATAAAATTCACTAAATAATTTGAAAATGCAAGTATGATAACCAGCGTCATAGCAAAAGTTTGCAGAAGAGAGGTTAAATGTATTGATGAATAGTTGTCTTGCTAGCAATAGGCTGTAATTTCACTGAGGAAACAATCTCTACAAGCAAACTTCAAATAATTCCGCAATGTGAACAGGACTACACATGGTGAACCATCAGAGTAAGGTGCCTCCATTAGTACTACAAGGCACTTGAGGAATACTGAGTTTAACCTCACTGTGTTGCTGTCCTTTTCACAAAGGCAGCTGCAATCATCTTTGTTTTACAGTGGCAAGAACTGAGAGCAGAAGTTTAGGCAGAAGCTCTGACTTACAGGAAATCTGGGTCAGAGATGAAAAATGGACTCAAACCTCCCAAGGTTCAGTCAAGTGATTTGAACTACAGTCATGTTCCTTTTCTGCAGTTAAGTAACTGGCTCATTCAGTAAGCAGATGATATTTAATAGATTAATAAATGTTTACTTCTTCATGTACAGATTCAGATTCCCTAACATTTGTACATCTTTTATATTCCAAGTTCACTGAAATATGAAAGCCAAAAAACCAAAACAGAACTCATACCATTAGTCATATGTTTATCTGTGTTTTGTGATGATGAATACCAGTACGCCTTTTTTACTAAATCTAATTTAACAACATTTTGGCAGGGATGGAAATTATCTATGCATGCCTTACACGGTGTCAGTTTAGACACCGAAAGCTTGCACGATGCATGCTCCATAACATGATTTCCATATCAATGAAACTGAAATCTTCTCTTCTATTATGAAATTGTTTTTGATGTGCAGAATTCTCAAGACATCATCATGCTTTTAAAGATAAGACCTGACACTTTGAGAAGCCCTTGAAGAGTCTATGTCAGCTCCTGGCCTCATTTTAGTCAATGGAATAAAAAAAAAAAAACCCAACATGCATTGCTTCAACAGGGACACGGTTTCACCTGAAGTTTCTGCCTTAAAAAAAAAAAAAAAGCAGAACTAATTAAAAAGCTGAAGGAGCAACCACACAAAATCAGAAAGACAGATAGACTTTTCTTTTACACTTTCAGAATAGTGAGTCTATATTCGATCCTGAGGTTCTGTAAAAAAAAAATTGCTAATCCATCAATCCCTGTGTTCTTAGGAAATTGTAAGATGAAAAAGATGCTTATATGAGCTTTCCAGAGCAGCACATACTAAAATAAATTTCCTTCTTTAGCTATGACAGGTCAGACGGCTGTGGCGGTTTTGGGGAGGCAGAGCAGTAGATAGGCCATACTTGACTTTATTCTGGCGCCTGCTACACTGGGCTGTGTGATGTCACTTACATGCCAACTAAGACAGTGCATAATGGATGTTAATCACCATGCACCAGTTGCACAGCTGGCTTAAACCCTGTTCACAAAAAAGCATTCATCAGTGATTGGCTGTTAAGCTGAGACAAGGTTTGAAGTGGAAGGTGGGTATCCACTACAGATTCCACTTAATATTTTCATGAGTGATTTGGGTGATAGAATTGAACACTTTATATCATGCACAAGGATAGCAAACACTGCAGAGGGCAGGACTGCAATCCAAATGATCTCAGCAAATTGGAGAGACGACCCAAGAACAACAAGGTGAATTAAATAAAGAAAAGAGCAAAGTATTTCCTGTAGGCAGGAGAAATCAGACAGATTGAAAGTAACACTTGGCAGGGTAGCAAAATATGGCAAAGAGAACTGCAGGAGATTGTAATAGTGACTCAGAAATGAGAATCAACACTGTAGCACTGTGCAAAACCCAGAAAATCTGGTTCAGTAAAGCTTTAATTGCAGCTTGTTAGATAAAATACCAGAGGTCCTATAGTTCTGCTGTACTTGGTGCTGGTGAGGTCTCAGCTGGAATATCGGGTTTGGGTTGTTTTTTTTTAATACTTCATGCAAAAAAAGCTACAGAGTATATGGGAAGAATCTAGAGGACAGCAGTAAGAGACCTAGAAAATATGAGCAATAAGGAAACATGAAAGAAATGTACCTACTTTGCCTAGAGAAGAGAAAAAAATGAATAGAATCAGTATGATAAGTGTCTTTCAACACGTAGATGGTACAATAAAGAGAATGTTTGTCCTGCCTGCTCAGGAAAGGTCAAAGATATTCAGTAAAATAATTTTGGTTGGATACTAGGAAAAATTTTCCTGCATGCAAAAACAGGCTACTTGGTAACAATAAGCAATCCATTTTATTAGTTTATATGAATCACTTAGCTAACCAAGTGTTAAAGACAGATTAAATATTACTATTAATTTCTATGTGCAAGAAATATATTAGAGTTCTCTTCCACCTTTATGTCTATGATTCTACTATAGGTAATTTAGCATCACCTAAGTAGAGGAGCAAAAGAGACAGGACATTCTGGACACATGGGTATATCGTTCTAAATACATCAGCAACATATGAATATGTAATTTGTTTATCTTTTTTTCTTTTTTTTCATTCTGATGATAAAGTAAATCATCATCCCAAAGGACTTTATACTTAACATAGTGCCACGTGACTTTCTATGTATAAAATAGAGGAGTTCCATATTTCGACAGTTTAATATTTAATTATAAAGAAAGTAAAATAAAGTATTTATTTGCTCAAGGACTTACATATTCAACAGTTTGCCTTTTTCCCTTTTTCACCTTGTCTAACATGCACCACGAAGTCCATCACAAAGAAAATACTACAGAAAAAGAAACAGCCATTAATAAAAATACACCCTTAAATTTTTAAGTAGGCTGAATATATATCCCTTGCTCAGTATCGGAAATCTTCAGCTCAGATCTTTTGCTTTGAATTTTTCATGCAGTCTTTCCATTTTTCTTGTTAGGAGTGTCTTCTCTAGTACCAATCAATATAGAGCCACAAATTCTTGACATTGCTCTTTGCTTTGAAGCATACACTTACTTCATTTGCCTTTTTAAGGATCTCAGGTTTTTAAATTCAACTATTCATGCTCTGAACTGAAAACTAAAATGCTTATTATTCATTTGCATGTTGGTATGACTTTTTCTATAAGGTTTTCAAAACTGACTCCTATTGTTTCATGGACATGGTAGGCAGGTTTTCAATTTATTTCATGTGCAGCATCACTGGCTTACTCTGAAAAAAAATGATAATCAATGAAGGAGAAGAATCAAATAAACTATGCAACTGCAACCGAAAACATGAAGTAGTTTTTCAGTATGTTTATAAATGAAAACTGTACCATGCCATTCTTTCTCCTTTTCTTGAATGCAAATCAAGAAATGAAGGATTTCCAAAAAAGCATAAGAATTTTTTGCTAGAACTCGAACCCCATTTTCAGAAATTACTAACAGACTAAACACTTAAATTCCAATTTAAATGCAATCTAGGCTCCATGGCACCAGATTTTTAAATATATTAGGGGCTTGATGTTAACGGAAGGCATCCTATTGTGCTTAACTACCATGAATTCAATGGCTGATAAGCACTTAGGTTTGGATTCATCTCATTTAACTTTAGCTGTCTAGGTATACTCAGGTATCTGCTCCGAGCTATGTCGAGGCAGAGAAGCAGGGATCTCCAAAGAGTGTTTCAGCCTATCACCACCTGCACCAGGCAGGTGTCTAGGAAAACAGGGGAAGTGCAAAAAGGTGTGAGAGAGACTAAAGAATTACACGTGAGAAGGGGCATGTGGCATGGGAGGACGGCAGCACACAGTGACTTGTTCTGCTGAGAAGGAGCCAAAGCCACTGGACTCACAATGGTTTGCTTGCTGGTTTCCATGAGTCCATGTTTTCATGCCTATAGCCTGCCATCTTAAATAAATAGCAGATTATTTGAATATTACTTGAAAATAATTTTTAGAGTTTGGGTTATTGAAGACCTAAGTTATACGCGTAAAAACACTCTACTTCTATGCAATTTGCCAGTTGCACTTGTAATATTTTGCACTGCCTCTGTATGAGACATGGAAGAGATGATACTTGATATTTATCAACTTTGAAAGCAAGCTTCTTTATGATAGGAAACAAGGCAGTACTGGCGTAGACAGTGCGCAATAATATCAGTATAAAAAATTATATTACTTTTATATATTCTTTTTAGCGGACACATTTTTTTGCTTATGAGAAACAACTGAAAATATTGCCTAAAGCTAGGCAGAATGGGTAGAGGAATCAAATGAACTTCCCATGTAAACTCTCTCAGTAAACTTTTGTCTTCAGTGACTTTTCATATAGAGGCAATTCTCCTCTGCAGAATCATAAATGCTACATACTGTGACACAGACAAACATCTTTTAATGATAAGTTAAAGATTGCTACATTCATTTTCACTTTGAGACCTGAATCAGAATAAGTACTATTATCTCCTGGAGATGCTTTGCCAGAAATGTAACATCAAAATTAAGTCTCCATAGTCTGTTACAAGTTCCTGCTTTCACTATGCAGAGAGAGACATTTCTTGAAAGAATCCCAATTACTTCAGATTTGTACTTTACACTATTTCCAAGTGTGAAAACCCAAGAGTCTGGCAATTATCATTATATTCTCATTCCTGTAGCAGGTTGTATATGCTAATGATGAGAAAAAAACTAATTACAGAGTATCATAGTCTGTTGTTACTAAGCTCTCCTGTAACCTCTTCTTCCAAACAGCTGTCTGAGCTCATAACTTTTTCCTTTATTAAAAATTAAAAGCATAGAATTCAGTAAGGCAAACACAACAGCCAGAAGTTGTAGTTTTAGGAAACATCTTGTGCTTTGAACCCCATCGTTGTTTCTCAACCATGAAAAACGCACAGTTAGAAGCTCAAAAGCTTTCTGATTCTACACAAATTATGGTATATTGTATATACTTGTGCTAAGTTGAAGCTACTTATGTGCTTGAAATTCTTTAAACCATTTACAAAGGCACTGACAGTATTTGGCAAGTAGGATAGGAACTATTCAAGACAGAATAACTAAAAGGAGATGGGATATTTTTGCAAAATGTAAACCAGGGCACACATAGCACAGGAAAACATCTGATGAAACGAAAAAAAGTAAAATAAACAAGACCTAAGAACAGAATTTGCCTTTTTTAAAAAAAATAAATTCATGCCTATAAGAATAAGACATTAAAAAATCAAGATACATAATGGCATATATGTGCTGTAAAATGAAATGGAAAACACTGATCAAATATGTGTATACATATATATATATGTGTGTGTATGTTTGCTTCTCAAGAAAAGAGAGTGGTTAGTTCCCTAGGCTTAAGGAAAAGCTTTTCCAACGGTGGCATTTATTTCAGTATTGCCCTGAGCAGTATTTCTTACATGGCCATTTGAACGCCTCAGATTAACTGCAGTTGAGTAGACACTAATGTTCACAGATAACCTTTACACAACCCACAGTATCAATTTTTACATTATTATTATGTGACAACTTGTGCAATCAGTTTTTATACCATATATTATCCAGATTATATCTGCAATATATTTAACAATGGTTCATTAAAATTTATATTATGATGTCATATGCAACATATGAAAGAACAAACACACCTACATAAACATGATATTGAATATTCTAATGAGGAAAAAATGTTTAAAAAAATTTCCTTAAGTCAATCTTTAAGATAAACATACATGTTCCAACTGCTTAACTTCTCCATGTAATGCACATCAGTCCCCATCATTGCTGCCGCAGGACAGATGTCTTGTACTTGAGTTTTAGGAAGATCTGTGGGAATACTATGCATCAGGTGCATGCGGGAAGTGGAGTACAGAATTATAACATTTAGTGTATTCTGTAAATGGCAGTTAAAGAGAAATACCTAAACGAAACTGCACTCTAATACAGTGTTTCCCCATACTTTGAATGCAAAATAGAACTTGCCAGTTTAGCCAAAACCAGCTAGAATACATTTGGATGTGCTAAGTATTAGAGGAATGGGCCAGCGGTGAGTGAAGCCAAGACAAAAAAAAAAAGTGCTTAGCTTTAATAAGCTGAGGGAGGAAAAAAGAGAAATGACAAATATAAAATGGCCAAGGAAAGAGGGAAAAAGGAAGACTGGGATTGCTTTGCACATCTGATTGGAAGCCACAGACAGGACCCTTATATAGCTACTGAGAGCCCTTCACTTTTAAGATATGGTCAAAAGCCTGACAAATCCAACATGTTTGTTTGGTTTTTTTTTCACCTGAGTAGTGAGGTATGTCTCTATTATCTGTAGAGGAGGAACTATATTTTTTCACACAGTTTTTAGCACTCTGATCTTACTCCCCCTCTACATTGTAAACAGCAGTTTTTCTATAAAAGGGTTCATTGGCAGTTTAAAGATACCGGTGAGATACTCAGACACAGCATGTTACTGATCACCTCATTATTGCTGAATTAGCCAACTATTGTAGGGTGGAAGAAAAATAGCCTGAGTTACACTGTGGCCTGCTGAAGAACAGGTTTTTAGAATGAAACCCATAATAAACCACATTTTTGTTCCATTCCTAAGGTTATTCAATCAATCAAATCCTACCTTCAAAACACAGAATCCAATTTCTACCCAAACAGGTGTTTGTGGTAGCCTGATAAGTGGGACATAATGCCATAGTACAGCAGTCTACGCCTGAATAGACAGGATGCTCCTTAAAATTAATGTCATTGAAATAGCAGCAGCAAGTTTTGAAAACATCAACAGTAGAGTGAACTTATACTCTGGGGATAAATTCACAAAGGTAATCATCCAGTTTAGTGGGTTATTAGAAAAGGAGACCAAATATTTTTCATAGCTAGTCCTTCATTCTGAACATATGGAATCAACAAAACGAAACAAGCTAAGAGTGTGCTCTCAGATGCAGTGTGACAGCACTGAAGTCAATGAGGTTTTGCCAGAGAATAATTTTTCTGGTTTATTATGGACAATTAATAAAAATTCATCATCAAATCCTACAGAAGACATTGATCCTACAGTTGACATTAGTTAATTCACTAATCCATATACCACAGATTGCTGCCTTTCAGTTGCAGTTTTGGAAACATTCCTTTCACTGGGATGAGAAAGGAAGAAAATGACTAGAAAATATTACTGATATTTAAAATTAATTAAATAGTTTTGAGGTAGCAATTTTACAGGAGGAAAAATTAATTTCTTTTTTATCCCAAATAGTTACATCACACCATGTTTCTGGAAATATCTGTTTAAATGTTTATCTAGTGAGTGTAAATTCACTTGGGGTACAGAAAGCATGGCATGATTCTGTGACTAGAGCGAACATTCAGTTTGAGATATTTGTGACAGTTTAAACATCTTACTGCCTCTTTAGCTTTTATTATTGTCTTCTCTAGGAGCTACTCACCTGCTTCAGTACAAAGTTGAGTGTGTGCATAAGAACATATTTTATGTTCTTTATGTAAGCTGCTAGGAGCGGCTTAAGATTTAGCCCAGAGATAGATCATGAATGTTCAAATGCTTCAGTGCTCTGGCAGGACCATGGGAGTGGGACCCTCCAGCAGAAGGGCAACTGCAAATATGGAGCATTATAAGATGAAAGATGGAAAAGGGTAGATTTAGACTAGATATTAGGAAGAAATTTTTCACTATGAGTGTGGTGAGGCACTGGAACAGGCTGCCCAGAGAAGCTGTGGATGCCCCATCCCTGGAAGTGTTCAAGGCCAGGCTGGATGGAACTTTGAACAACCTGATCCTAATGGGAGGCATCCCTGCCCATGGCAGGGTGGTTGGAACTCGATGGTCCCTTCCAACCTAAACCATTCTATGATTCTATGATGAACCACTATAAGAGATGATCAGCCACCACAGTCATTTTCAGTGCATGGCCTTATGCACGGTCTGTGAACTTGCTGCTACCACTGCAGTGGTGAGAAAGAAGTATGGTAAAAATGACACTGCACTGCTTTTGGCGGCACTTACACTATTCTATGGTATGTGGACAATGCTAAACAGGATCAAACAAGGAGAGTGCTTCACAGCTCATGTTGCTTTCCCAGGATGGGAAATGATTATTTTCAATTTCAATGAAATCCCAAGTCATACAAAGCTCCTCAGAAACTGTACGGCCTTAGAGTTGCCTTGAAATTTCTGGTAGACCACTGGTTCAGAAGAGGGAGCTTATGTGAAAGATTATAATTAATAGGTTAATTATTTATTTATATTTAGAGGAAAAGTAAATGTGGAGAAAGTATATTCTATCCATTGCACCTACACTTATAAAAAGAAATTGTTTAGGACTATGTTAAAGTATTGCATATGTACTCAAAAAGAATAAATAATGAAACAAAAAGCTGACACCATGAGACAGTGAAATTTCACTCAGTTTTAAAAAGCATATTTTTGTATGTTTTCAGTTTTACAAAAGATGAGTGGGTGCTCTGGCAGACTTCCCAGCTTTCAACTATGGTAAATAACACTTCAGCCCTTGTCCATAGCTGATTCCAGAGCCTGATTTATATATCTATAGGAAAGGTCCTGTCTATGAGGCATAGACAACTCCCAAGATGAGCTATCATAGCAAATGTGCCTTCTGTAGTTGTGATCTTCTGAGCATATACTTCACTGGAAATAAATTTATCTTTTTTTCATTTTAAGCAAAACAGCGGGTTTTCGCCCAGTGCCTTAAACAACTGGTGAAATGGTAGCCCTGCTGCCCTGTTGCATTCAAAAGTGATTTCCTTATGGGGGAGACCAGGAAATGCAGCCCAATTAAAAGAAGGGCTCTGTGAGATTTGCCTATCCCTTCTTACGTCGATAAGAAATATGGGGAAAACTTGATGAGAAAGTTGAGAAAATCCAGACTTCATGAAGAATTTCAAAGATACAACACTGGTTTCATCCTCCCCACAGTCTCCTATTTGTTGGTTCCCACTTGTTCTGTTTCATCACATACTAAGACTATGCACCATTTAAGACAGGGTCTATTTATATTATGTGTGTCTAGGGCTCATAGTATAATGGCACCCTGATATCAAATTGGGGCCACTAGATGGTACTGCAATATAATTAATAAATATTAAAAAGTAATCTCATAAATATATATTTGTTTTTCCTGTAACGTCTTGGCTGTAGCATTTGAAAGACTTGCGGAAATATCCATGGTACTGCCCTTAGATATATACTAAAACCTCCACGTATCTATAATATATGCAGTTGTAAGGCACATGCTAAAACAAGTGCTTACGGATCTTAACAGTACAACTAAGGTACCTAATACTTAGGTACGCACATATATATGATATTTACACAATATGTACACACATATGCAAATTGTCACATGGAATTATCATCTGATCAGTCACTACGCTTATTCATTTTCATTTATTCCTGTACTCAGGGCATCTATTAGATTATGGGGAAAAGTGTGCATATATAAATCAATATGCAGATGTATGTTTATTCATCAACTCAACATAAAATATGTCGTAGAATTTTAAAAGATAAACTTTTGCGATAACCAAAATCTATCCAACCATATTTCATACTTTTCTATACTTTGAATGATTTCCTATCAATTTACTTCACCATTAAAGAGATGAAAAATTCCACTTTTATCTAAATGTTTTCAACCATATGCTATGTCTACAGTAATAAACAGTTTAAATTTTTATAATTAGTTATCTTCTAGCTGGTAAAGATCTTGAGATTTAAAAATTGCTGCAAAACTAAATTATCTGAAACCGTAAGTATGCTTAATAGTATCTACCCATGAAACTACCCTCAAAATAACCTAACACTGCTGGTTGCCAGCACTATTTTCAATTTTCATCTGTTAGATATATGATCAAGCATGTCAAATCTGCCCTAAGTAATAGAAGTGAAAAAATAAAGTCATTGACTTAAAACATTCTGATAGCTATTTATCTGAAAACCCTGGTCAGATTTACTGCTCAAAGGCATTTACCTACAAAGTTAACCAGATGCTTTGAGTTGAAAACTAATTTAATTTCTCTGTTATCTTAACAGGACATCTGTTAAAACAACATCCAAGGAAGGTAATATGTTCAAAATTAAACATCCTGCAGGTTGTTTTATTGGAGTATGTGCAATATTGACATTTAACTGTTAACAACCACCGCCTTACAAAAATAATTAGTAAATGTGGAATCAAAGGAGTATAATGATTATATTAATGGACAAGGAGTAATGTAGAATGAATGTGTAACTGGTGTAAAATCAGTCTTGTTGCCACGTTCATTGCTTTGGTACAACTGAGTTACACTGAAGATGAAGGAACCATTTCTTTTGTTTCCTTCTTTCATCACCTTCATCTAGGTATCAAACTGTCCCTTTAAAACCAGAGTATATTAGCTGCATAACATGTTCAGCTCTCATAGCCAGCATGTTTTTCAAGCATCACGAGTGACAAGCTATGCAAATCATATCCTGAAGTAATTTGCATTATTGCAGTTAATTTGCATATGGATATAAACTGCACTTCAGAGGAACTAGGTATCAATCCAGGTGGTACCATGTGAAAGTCAGATGCATAGGTGGATGTGTGCTTGCCAATGTTGGGATATTCAAGTGGAAAAATACTAGCAGGTGCCTATTTCTGGTTGTTCCTTATAACTTTGCTGGATGAGATGGTGGTCCATATTTCTTTCCACCGCTTCCATTTACCCCAACGAGCAATGCAGGGCTGACGTTAATTTGTTTGTTGGCAGGAAGTGCTATGACCATTGCTGTCTCTTCCTCTTCCCATTAGTGTCATCCAACAGAAAAGAAAAAGAGAAGGCATTAGAGCCACTAAAAGTCAGCCGTATCTGGCTAACCCCGGACTAACATCTCACGTCACCAAGGGAAAGGTGGATTTATCAGTGGTGAAAAGTTGCCAATGCATAAACATCACTTGTGTGTGGATTTCTAAACTGCTCGCTTCCTCCTTAAGATCTTCTGCATCAGATGCTCTCCCATAGTCCTGGTTGGTTGCTGAGCCTGGCTGGAGGCAGGAGAATGGACTAGCCATATCCTGAAGTCCCTTCTGGCCTTACTTTACTATGAACTATGACTATGAGTATGAAAACACTGATTTTAATCATAGGGAATTTTAATTCCCCATTGTCAGTTGGGGAATCCTACATACCCGATTTCTTACATTTGTCTTTATTAGTCTGCTTTCATGATGTGGAAAACAGTCAAACTTGTATTTCAGCTACAGAGCAGATAATACTTGAAGATAATAAACCAGCAGCAAACTCCCTCCCTAAACCTTCATTTCTCCAGTAGTTTCTTTGCACTCCCAGAGCAGTCTCTCTCCCCAGGAGTATTCCTCAGCAATGCCATTCCATTGCCTTCCTCCTGCTCCTGATCAGTTACTGGGAAGCCTTCACCAAGTTTTAGTTAACCTTCCCGATCCATAGTTACCTCTGCAGGAAAGGGGAAGAGTTATAATTTTTCAGCATTTTATTTGACTGAAAGGTTTATAGGCAATGTTTTCAGGATTTCCTTAAATACGGTATCAGACAACTTAAATGTTGATAAAAATTGAATTGTCTTTGAGCTAAAGGATTCTAATTCTTTTTGAATGTGTTATTACTTCTTTCAGACAACAAAGATAACCTTCATGTTTCTGCATTTTACTTAAGGTACTACATAGCTTTACACATATGCGAAGACCCTTCGTTTTTCTTCCATAGTAAAGTATGTAAAATTGTGAAAGGTGAAATGATTATCTATTACATGATAATTAGCCTTTTTCTTGTGAGGTGCAACTAGCTGTGTGTGATTGGAAATAGAAATTCAACTACAGAAAGGACAAAAATAAAGCTGAAGTACTCAACTTCAGTTAAAAGCCTAAAGGGGGTGTTAGAAAAGATGGAGCATGACTCTTCTCAGAGGTACACTATGAAGGGACAAGAGGCAATGTCACAGATTTCAGGAACGGAAATTTCAACTGCATATCAGGAGAAAAATTTTCACAGTGAGAATGGTTAAGAACTAGAGAGGCTGTGAAATTTCCATCCTTGGAGACTTTTAAAACTTGACTGGCTAAAACTCTGGGCAACCTGATCTAACTTTGAAGCTAGTGCTGCTCTGAGCAGGAGACTGGATTAAGTGACCTTGAAAGGTCTCTTTCAACATGAAACAGTTTGTGATTTTGTGGGTATAAGTTATCTTATATTTGCAGATATTTGGGGTGGGTAGGAGAAAATGTGTTCAGAAACATTTGATTTCCCTTAAAACTTCTGGCAGAAAACAACCTCATTACATATTTTTCTTTAGTTTACATTTTAATAATTACATTACATTCAGTTCTTTGTATCATATTTAATAATTTCAATTTTAAATAAGTCTATTTTTTTGATCTTTGCTATTCTTTCATGTTCCCCTTGTTGCTGATCAGGACAATATAGGAAAGGAATTAAACTCATTTGAATGCAAATAGCAACTTTTTTGTCTAGCGGGGACAAAACCTGAACACAGTATTCCAGGAGTGGCCTGACAAGTGCTGAGTAGAGTGGGATAATGACTTTATCTCTGCTGGTGATGTCCTTGTTGATGCAACCCAGCATCCTGTTGACTTTCATTGCTGCAGCAGCACACTGTTCACTCATATTGAGTTTGTTGTCCACCAAGACCCCCAGGTCTCTTTCCACTGAGCTGCTCCCCAGTCAGGTAGGTCCCAGTCTGTGCTGCACTCCTGGATTGTTTTCCCAGGAGCAAGACCTTACACTTGTTGAACTTCATAAGGTTCTTGTTAGCCCACTCTTCCAGCCTATCCAGGTCTTCCTGCAGGGTGGCTCTCCCTTCCAAAGTGTCCACTTCCCCACTCAGGTTGATGTCATCAGCCACCTTCCTCAGGATATACTTGATCCCATTGTCCAGATCACTTGTGAAGACATTAAACAGTGTTGGGCCTAGTATCGATCCCTGGGGACCCCACTTGTGACAGGTTGCCAGTTTGAAAAAGACCTATTTACTACCACCCTCTGGGTGCGGCCTGTCAGCCAGTTCCCCACCCACCACACAGACCACTGGTCTAGATCTTAATGCATCAGTTTCTCTAGGAGAAGGCTGTGGGGAACTGTGTTGAAAGCCTTGGAGAAATCCAGGTAGACAATGTCCACCACTTGCCCCACATCAACCAAGCAGGTTACTTTGCTGTAGAAGGTGATCAGGTTTGTCAAGCACAATTCGCCCTTGGTAAATCCATGCTGGCTTTTCCCAATCACATGCTTTATTACACTTGTGACAGCCCCCAGGAGGATTTGTTCCATAACTTTTCCATGGACTGAAGTAAGACTGATGGGCCTATAATTTCCTGGATCCTCCTTTAAGCCTTTGTAGATGGGGGTGACATTAGCCTTCTTCCAGTCTTCCGGGATGTCACCCGATCTCCACAAATTCTCAAAGATTATGGAGAGCGGCTTTGCAACATCAGCCATCTCTCTTAAAGCTCTGGGGTGGATATTGTCAGAGCCCATTCATTTGTAGGGGTCAATCTCCTGTAACAGTTCACATACCGACTCTTCTTTCACTGGCAGCGGGTCTGTGTTTGCATCAGCCTGGATCATTGTTCCCAAGGCCTGGGCCCCAACAGTGCTGGTAAAGACAGAGGTGAAGAAAGTGCTGAGAACCTCTGCCTTTTCAGTGTTGTTGGTGACTAATTCACCTCTCCTGTTTAACAGTGGGCCAATATTTTCCTTCTGTTTCTGCTTGTTTTTTATGTACTTGAAGAACCCTTTCTTGTAGTTTTTGACATCTTTGGCCAGTTTCAATTCAAGCTGAGTTTTTGATTTACTAACTGCATCTCTGCATGCCCTGGCAATGTCCTGGTAGTTCTCAATGGATATTCATCCACTTCTCCACCTCTGGTACGCTTCTCTTTTGGTTTTGAGCAGACTCAGAAGCTTGCAGTTACACCAAGTTAGCACCACTGTGCTTAGGGTTCCTGGGTGCCATGGTTCTGCATTCAAGCTTTCATAGTTTTAGTCTACATGTTTTCAGAGCAGAGTTGAAGTACAGGATTTAGTCATGTGAAATAAGGAAATTAATTACATAATGGACAATGAGGAGAAAACAAAATATCTAATGGCCACACATGGTAAGAAAAGTGCAATTTTAATTTTTTTTCCTTGCCCCTTTATTAAGCTTTTTCTGACTGCTGCAATAAATGGAGTAAGATCCAGTATGGCAGCCTCACTCAATTCCCAAACCTGATTCATCTTTAAAATAGGCCATGCTGACAGAGATTAAGGAAAGGATCGTGAAAAAGAAAAAAATACAGTTGTGACTGCATTACTAAAAGCTATATTAAAATGAATGTGAAGAAAGAGCTAAATTGTGCTTCTACAAGCAAACTTAATTCTGGCATTTCTTGATACTGGAGTGTTTGACTTTCAAACACCTAATTTTTGTGTCAAAAGACATATAAGTACAACCTTATGATTTAATATATTAAATGTAGTCTTTGTATGTTATTTGGTATAAATAAGGAAGACATCAAGAATACCACACAAATAGAAACTATGTCAACTTTGACAGTTAAAAAGAGTTTTCAAAAAGTGTATTCTTGGTCACATTCACATAGTACTGTAGGGATTACAGTAAAGCAATACTGGAGCTCAGCCAGGCGGCAGTGAGAGGAGAGCTCTTGTATCTGGTCACGCAAGTAGGGTTGCATGCAAGGACACCCAAAAGTACTGGCACAAGCCTGGGACCATGCACAACAAGGGTCTGCTTTGGACCCTGAACCCCAGCTGGCCCCCTTGTCCAGCACACCAAGTCCAGCCTCCACCTTGACTCCCAGTAACTTACAGCAGCAACATCTCTACGCTCCCACACTTGTGATGGGACCAGCACAACCTGTGCCGTGCATTTTTTGCAGGAAAAAAATGTCTACTCATTTTAAAACTAAAAATGGGAGTTCGATAGTTCTTATTCTGCTTCTATTCTGCTTGTGGGATGCTTAGATGTCATTGGAGGAAGCTTTTAAATGCCTTGTGTAGCAAGAGTGCTGTTTCTTCAATACATGAGCATTTGCAGCATTCTTTCTACTGAGGGTCTTTATTCAGCGGTTGCAGCTGAATCCCATAGAAGTAAAGGGGAGTTTTGTCTGAAGAAGAAAGTAAAAAATGGTAAACAGACTGTTAACTTTTTGTTGGGTTTCAAGGGCTTTATTTTTTTTTTTTTGTTTTGTTTTGTTCCCAGATAGCTGAATCTAGTCCCTTACGTCCTTTCTTGGTATATATTAATAAATTGTTGAAATACTACATTTTATGAGATGTTTTCTGTTATGTTTTCCTTTTTGTTTCACTACTGTACTTCAGGTGTGCCTCATTTAAGACAAGAGGTTATGTTTTTTCTATGGTACATTTGCTTAGCCACAGGCCAAAATAAATATTATCACTCCTAAAACCTCAAAGTCCTACTTATACTGAGCATGGCACTCACCGGCAAGAAAAACAACACACAGACTAATTAAATATTATTGAAGAGTAATGCTGAAAAGTAAGTCTGAGAAGTGGGTTTTCTAGGCATTCATTCACAGATCCACATAATAATCAAGGTTAAGAACAAGTGATTGCACTTCCTCTTTGTTATAAACCTTTTTTACAAAGCCATAAATATTCCAGATTGCTATGCAAGAGTTTCAGCAAAGACAACCATGCCTCAAGGACAGAAAATACTTAGTATGATGCCATTTTCCACAAGATAAATATGATTGTAATGATGTATAATGCAACCAGATTTGCATGGCTGTTCTCTAATAATCCTTGAGCCTCCTCAGTCTTGTCAGACATGATTACCTCATTGTTCTAAAAATTTCAGAGTTTTTGCAGGCCTGTTTCAGTGTAATAAGGAGAAGCTGTAAAAATGTCATGACCTCTCCCCTCCCCCTCAACTAAAATAAAAAAGGATGAAGCTAGCAAGCCTTTTGTAATAAGGTATATGACAATTGAAATACGTCCTGTCCATTGTATCAGCAGATGATGATGGAAAAATTGACGTATATACACATGGAATAAAAGCTGTTCTCAAAACTTTTTTTAAGAAGCCTTTCTTTTTTCTCTTTTTTTTTTTTTTATTTGGTAGAAAGCTATAAATTATACATATAAAAATAAACTATACCCAGCTGAACTATTATTAGGCTGTAATTTTGACTTATCAATTCCTAAAGCCATGCTGTGCAGGATCCTCTCTCATAGTTTACAACCTCAGAGGCATCCCTCTGGTACTTACCTAAAGGTTATTTTTTATTCTCTATTTAGAACCGATTCAGACCCAGAGCTTT
The DNA here is from genome assembly GCF_000708025.1 of Charadrius vociferus. Classification (NCBI taxonomy): domain Eukaryota; kingdom Metazoa; phylum Chordata; class Aves; order Charadriiformes; family Charadriidae; genus Charadrius; species Charadrius vociferus. Next base: position 65,818 of record NW_009646500.1, read on the forward strand.
TTTCAAGGTTCTACATGCCATTCCAAACACCAAAAAAAGTACACAGGAGTATCATTACAGATTTGAAGTTGCAGTTATTCCCAGATGAAAACATAAATAATAAAGAAGATTCAGTGCAATGCGTATGAATGTGACTGAGAGACATAAAACTTAAAATGATCCATTTTGTAAGATACCTACATCTGTAAAACAATTGGAGCCTCTGAAGGATCTAGAATGGGAGGATAAGTTTTATCGACCCAAACAGTTGGATATCTTTCCATTAAGACATATATTTGTAGGCCCTAGATCTTGCAGAAGATTTGATCATGTGGGGGAGTTTTAATGTACCATGTGCAGTTGAAAGAGAGAGGAGAGTGATGCCCCATGTGTGAGTTAGACCTTTTGTAGATAATGAGTTGATCTGTACCATTTTCTAGGACCTCTTCCTTTTCTCCCTCTCTTTACTAATGTTGTTGGTCTGAAAACCAGCTGAGGTAGAAGGCATATACTCTACTGGGTATTCAAAGGCAGATCCTATTACTGGAACAAATAACACCTCTAAAAAACAAATAAAAATTTTAACTGCATCTAAATATAAGCCTGAACCATACGGTTGGTTAGGAAACACTCTAGATGACACAGCCGTAGACTTCAGAAAAAAACAGCTCCAGATTTAGATACTGGGGTTTGCCCATCTTCATTCCAAGTAGCACTTACTAGTGTTCTTAAGCTGGATTTCTACCCATTAAAACACAGTGCTCAAATAGCTGCTTCTCCTTTCTCCCTTCTTTCCCACCCCTCTTCACTTCCCCAGACACAATAAGCATCCCAAAAGCTACAAGTTTAGGAATGCAGGTGGCTGAAAAGAGCAGGTGGAAAGAGAGTGCATTGGGTTGAGTATAATTGTGCAACAGGTGCCTGGTTTGTTATATACATTAGTTCACCTAGCAATACAGAAAGCATTTTAACCAAATAAAAGATAATATATGCAAGTTCTTTTATTTACTAGGCTTTTGCCAAGCTTTTAATGAGATTGGGCGTGTCTGAAGGTATAAAACCCCGAAAGTGTATTGTTTTACCTGCAGATAATTACTTTCCACCCTCAGGAAATGAAACTCTGATCTTTTTGAAGCCTGTGTCTTTTGAAGAAATAGAATACATGGGGATGAAATATCCCAGTCTCTACTTTGGGGGTGATTTGAGAGAAAATACAGGTAAGGAAGTATCTTTGCCTCATTTATTCTTCCTATAATTGCGCTTAACTTTCTGCATCACAACATATCAGTAACTCACAAAGGATCAGAGAATTACATCTGTAATTTACAGTTGGGATAAACTCCCTTTAATCAGGAATGGCAATTAAATATCTGCGTCAAGAAGAGAATGCGATCTTTTTCACACATGGGATTCTCCTTGATGGTCAGTTCACACCACTGTGAGCATAACTCAGCACGGACATTTGGACTCAGTTGAAGCTTATTACTTTAATAAAATAATTTGTTACCACCACTAATCTTTTATCCCACAAATTGCCAGCCTTCTGGGAATGCCTTAGAAAGTAGGAATTTTGGTTTGAGATGTTGATTTGAGCCCATTACCAACTGTCCCTTTATGTGTTATCACTTACAGTGTCAATAAGACCCTACAAATACATAATTCTTAGGAAAATATATTTGTCCTATGGATTTTGACTGTGTATAAGTGTTCAATCCTAACATTTCTACCAGAAGCACAAAGTTAAAAAACAATGCCGTAGCCAAATGGCAATCTATTTGGGCAATTTATTGGAAGGCACTTCGGTTTACAAGTATTATGCTGTCGTATGAGACCCCTGAAAGGAACCCAGATAAGTAACATCAAGCTAAACGGTACAAAAAATATTTGTTTACCGTTGGGATGGTAACCTTTTTTATTCATGAAATCACTAATTAATGTCCCTCAGAGAGGTGAAATTTGCATTGCAGAATTACTGAGGGGGCAAAGAGAGTTAATTTTCTTTTAAAATATATTTACCATTATTGTTGTGGGCATCAAAAAGTATATGCTTATTACTGTCTAGATTAAAAATTTCTAACAGACCCAGAATACCCAAAATTTCCATCTTACTACCCTCATTCTAATAACACTAAGAGGATGAGTAAAACAGAACACAGCTTTTCAAGTGGGGCATGTTAACACAGTGCTGATGGCTTAAATGTATCCAATAGGAAATTACCTTTGAAAGGTCCCCAGCCTCCAAATAGAAGCAGATAACAAACACGTTCCATGTAACCCAAAGGACCAGCCAGACAGCGTACTGCAGGGAGGAAGAGAGAAACAGAGCATTAATAATTTCACAATCAACTGAGTTAAACTTAGTTTATCAGACCATTAGTTCAATCCAAGACAAAAACAGACTGTAAGTATGGTGCATATGAATAAAAATGTTGCATATGGAAGAGAATCAAGAATAAATTCTTCCCTTTCACAGACACAATCTAGAGTGACCTAGTGAGTACTCAGTCACACCAGAAAATCTGTATCTGAGAAAACAGGTCTGACATTTGAATTGAGACTACTCTGGACCTCTTACTATTCAAATGGGGAATACTGCAATATCAAGAGCGTCACGTAATATCAGTTTTATGTGAGAAGTGCAGAGCTGTTTATTCAGTTGGTTATTCAAATATAACTTACTAAATAATAAACTCGAAGTAGGCACTGGCTTCTGCAACACTTCAGATTTAGTCACAGGAAACGAAACATGTGTGTGTGTGTATATATATATATAGGTTATTTTGCAGTATTCCTACAAAATGGGGAGGGATTTGATCATGACAGCTGCCTCTATCAATATATTCTGTGACATTCCAAAGCATGGTTCGTAATTATTCAACAGCTTCAGGTGTAGACTGCATTTTAAATTGCCAGTTTCTTTGGTGTTTTGTTTTGTTTTGTTTTTATTTTGTTTTATTTTACAGTGTATAGGAGAATTATTCATGCTTAAGCAATATCTGTTCATCGGTGGTTGCCAAAATTCTTATTCACACATCTGATGTGAGTAATGGAGTATATGTTTTCTCTCCTTCTGTCCACTCCTTGGCTTCTTTTTTGTATTCATAAGACCTTATGCTCTAGGACTGGAAACTACGTTTCCCTGCCGTAATACTGGAGGATCTTGTATAATAAAGTTTGACCTGCTGTTGCTACTCTTATCTAATATTTGTGCTTGAGAACCTCCCTTGGCAAATTATTCCATCATCTAATAAGCCTTAGGATCTACAAGTGTTTTTTCTAATGGCTGTTGTAGCTATCCTCTAGTTGTACACAATTCAATTCTGCATGTTTGCTAATTTGATTCCACAGACCCATGGCACTGCACGTGTGGCACTGTTCCCTACCTGCTACAGCTGAGGGCTGTTTCCTCCTTTTGTATCACCACTTCATTTCTCTCAAGTATTTATAGACTTACTCTTCTCATTTTGTTGTCTTTTCTCTAAACTGTACTGATTAAATCTTGTTAAACTACTTTTCAAAATCAGGAAACACTGTTTTCTGCATACCTCTGTATTATGTCGCCTTCTGAATAAGCAGACAAAATTTTAGACTGCACACTATCCATCCCTAATAAAAAATATATGACACTGTTTGTCATGAATGACAATCTCATTCTCTGAATTCAGTAACAACCTATGAAGGATTTTTCTTGCATTTCTCTTGGAAGTGCTGTTTTGCATCAGGTTGTCTATCATTCAACATCCCATTTTCTACTTAATCTTCTAGATACTGTGAAAATAATAGAATTCTGTCCTTTCTCAGGAGATCTAAAGTGAGACTATATCCAACATGAGTAAAATCTAGGCCTTTTCCAATTTCTTATTTTTATAGATAACCAAAGAATTGCCAACCAGCCTAGCTATTGGTTAGGCCATGTATAGATTATAAAAATTATTATAAATATTGTTTTCATCTTGTGGAACCTAAGACAGTTTTAAAGGTTTGAATTGCTTCAAACAGAAGTAATTTTAGGTAATTTAAAGTATACAACAGGTCTTTCTGGTCCATAGATCTCATCACAGATATAGCTTTATTTAGGTCAGGAGGGATGCTCTGGAGGTCACCTAGTCCAATCTCTGCTCAAAGCATGACCAGCACAGATCAAGTTGTGCAGGGATTTGTCCGGCTGAGGTCTGAATATCTCCAGGGATGAAGATTTCATGGCCACTCTAATGCACATCTATTCTTTGAACGTAGGCTGCTCATAAAACTTTGGAACATAGGAATATAATTCAGATGCATGGTCTTAACACACTCTTTTTTTAAAAAAAAACAACAACCAACTCTGAGATATGAAGTATCTTGAGCATTTCATTTTCCTGTAGCTTGCTCATGGTACACCTGACTTTGCATGTAACATGGAGCATTATAACTAGCAGAACAAGAGAAAGAAACATTAATTTAAATTAAATAACTTTAATTTTGCATTTTTTTCTAACTTTGCAGCATTTTAACTTGCTGGTTTTTGCCCATTATTTTAATACTTTTATGTTATATGCAAGTATACATACAGTCTGATGGAGTCAATAGAAGTATTCCTTCTGACACATGAAGATAATTGGATTTCTTACAGTGAAAATTCTAAATACTGCATTTAGACTAGTTTCCAAAAGAAATGAGACTTAAGCAGTAACATCCATGTGCAATTTCTGTTCCCTTGAGATAATTTCTATGCTCCTGAACAATTTTAAGCAAACTGGACAAAAGGCTAGAACATTCACAAAAGGCTAGAACTTTCTCACAAAAGTTTCAGGAAAATAGGCCAACAAATAGGAAGAGAAAATCTGTAATGTCCTCATACACAGAAAGACTTACAAGATGATCTTTTATCAGTCAACACAAAGGGGAAAAAATGTGGGAGAGAACCACTGGAAAATGAGTTTCATTAGATCAGCTGTTCATGGTACACCTTGTCACATTGCATATAAGCAACAGCTGATTAAAAAGGTCCCTGTGCACAGCACATCCAGCAGAATGCTCCAAGGCCCTTTGGAGCTGCTTGTCCTGGCATAGAGCCTCATGCTTACATGAAGAAGTCAAACTTTTCTTTTCCACTGTCTAGTCTACCACCCAAAAAAATGACAGATTTATCTGACTTTTAGATAGATTCTTTTAACAAGCATCTTCTGTTATTGCACTACAGATAAGGTTTAAAAATGTCTGTTAAAAGTTTGTTTTAAACTGCTTCCTTTTGAAATCTTATATTAAGTGCTTGCTGCCTGAGTTCTGCAGATAAACACTGAGTATAATTATCTTGAAATACAAGGATGCTTCTGCTTCCCACTGCTTCTTATTTCAGATGCTTCAGATCTAGCACATCTCTTCTCTCTGGATCGCATGCAGTCATAAATACCACTTGTTGTCTATGTACTTCAGAAAATAGTTGCAGAAATTCCGCTCTGAAGGTCTGTGACAATGAACAAATCCCTCTGGTACTCTCTATTATATGTATCTAATTAGAAACACGTTTTATAAGAGTTCTTCAAAGGGTTATAGCTGTATATTTTTCTCATATGTGGGAGTTCAAGACAGCTGCATTATCTGACAGAAGCCACCACAATGCTACAGCAGTCACACATCAACAAGACAAGAACCTTGATGAACACACACTTGACCAAGCAGAGATACTGACAGGAGGCATAGCAATGGCAACACAGCTTATTATTTTTACAGAAATCCACACTGGAAAGAGGTATAACTGGAAGGTTACGACTGAAGATTTAAATACTTACTATTTTGCAACATTGTAGCCAATCAGTAAAAGTTACTTCTTTTTTTTCTTTTTTATTTTTTAGTAAAATAAGTTACATAAATACAGCTCTTACATGGTAGAATACACTTTGCCATTCTTCAAATAAACATGAATTTATAACCAACTTTGTAATTTATTGATACTGTGTAGTTTAAGGTTTGAAAATTTGCTATGAATCATCACAAATTAATATATGATACCTTTTTTCTTGGTGAATGGGAAACTGAAATATTAAAATACTTGTAACAATACTAAGAATCCATACACCCCTCTTCACACTTCTCTCAAAGTTCGCTAAGTCGCATTATCTCCATTTTACTAACAGAGAAACCGAAGGTCAAAAAAAAATAATTACTAGAATTAATTCCACAGCCCAACAGAAAAATGATCACAATGGCACAAGAACCAAAGGTCCAGGTAGCCCACTACTGCCTTCGATATAAACCTGGTCACCAGAACTCACATGTAATACTCTTGTCACTTTGCCTGAAGGAGAAATATGTCCCATACCTTTCCTGTATAAATGGTGAGCAACTCTGATGGCTATGAGCATTTTAAATTTAAATATTTTTTTCACAGAACTTTACATGGCATTTCCCTCTTGCTCCCAAATTCTTTTTGGATATGTGAGTTAATTACAGTTACATTTGACTGAGGGATACAAGGGCTCCAGACCTACAAGATATTACCTTGTGCAATTCAAAGCAATTGAATTGTTGTTGTGATTAGTGATTTGCTACTTATTTTCTCTTTAGAAATGTACACAATTTTAGTTTCAGATTCTTCCAAATCTGAAAATATTTTCCAAGATCCTTCTGTGCTCCATTCACAAAAAAGAAACTAAATGCATTTCTAAATTGGTAATTATGACATTTACCATAGTAATTAAAAATGTGATTGTTTATGCTATCTGGGCAACAGTACTCGAGTTGTTCAGATTACCTCAAGCCCAGCATGTCTGTAAAGGAGCAACTCTTTCCAATAACACAATAACACCTGTCCACAATTATCATTAGCTTTGCTTTTAAAGTTATTTTCCCCTAATTTCCTCCGTCTATGAAGATACATCACTTAGAAATAAAATTTTCAAACTTATCTTTTCCCCATCTAATCTCATAACAAGTGGAATTCTGAATACTTGGCCCCAACATACTATCTAAACTGACTGATAACATTCAGCTAATCTTTGAGATGCATACAGCTCCGCTTATCTTTGAAAAGCACCTCTGAAACAGAAACAACTATTTGGTGGAGTCAGCTGTTCCTGAACAGCAAAGTCCATAATTTAGTTGTCATAACCTTCTGTGGTGTTGCTTGTTTGAGCCTTTTAAGCACCAAAGTTCTACCTATTGTTTCCCCCTTACTGCAGCGAGTAAAAGACCTCACCTGGACTCCCCTGGGAGAAGTCCATTTGAAGTGGCAACTACAGCAGTCTAGAGGGTGACTTCACGTGGCCACTTAGTAGGCACCATTCTCTAATTTAATCTGCTCTGCACATTTTGCTGTTTCCTTCCCATTTCCCCTGAGAGCTGATGAGGGTGTGGGCAGCACAGTGTGGTGGAGAGTCCAGCTCTAGAAGCCAGCAGGAGCCACAGCCCAGTGGGAAGGCCCCAGTGCAGAGCACGATCAGAAACCATAGCCTGACTCCAAAGCGGAATCAGGAGCCAAATTCGTGCCCAAGAGAGATTCAGTTATTGAATGCGTGAGGACCAGCTGTTTTAAGCAGAACTGCTACTCTCAGCAACCTAACACAAAAAGCAACCATGCTCTACTTTTAATGATCCAGATGAAACTCTTCCCTGCCCAGCAGCTACCTACAGGCCTCAATGGGAGAGAGCTCAGGGCCAAACCCAGTAGCCTTGACAACAAATAATAATGTTCCTGGCAGTAGAGGGCTTTGTACAACTGGTTCAATGTCAATAAACGTTCATTTACTTTCTTGAATGTACTGGGAAGCTCTTGGAGAATGATATAATCCTCCAGAATTTTTTTCATTGCTTCTTGCTTGTCACAGCATGCAGCTTGCTCTAGGTTTTGCTTGGCTGAATTCTTCATATCGTTAGGACTTAGACCTTTTCTTGCTGGTTTTTGGGTTTGTTTTTTTTTTTTTAATTTATTTTAATCAAACATGGCTACAGTGTCAGAGCACTGTCCATCTTTGTGAGTTTCTCTTTCTAAGTGAATGTGAATTGATTTTGTACTATCCATTTTTGAGTTGTTGGACTTTTCTGTCTCAAATTGCAATGACAGTCTAGTTTGTCCGCTTGTGTTTATCAGGGAATTTTTTAACCCTTTAGCATGGTGAGTCCTTGGCTCTTCAGCCTTTCATTAGTCACAAAAATATATGTATTTTCTCCTTCCCTTCATTCCCTCAGGTAAAAAGTCTCCTGATATTTTACTTCCTTTACATTACACTTTAATAATTAGTGTCCTCTGCCAAAACTGACTGAAAGCTACTGAACTGTCAAATGCATCAGAACTGTTCACTACCAAACAGAAAATTAATGTTGGATTGGTTTTTTACTCCTGAGCAATCACTGCTTGTAGCTATAGAGCAAGTGCTGCTTAAAATTTCTCCCCAGAGACTTCTATACACCCTGTGGCTATGTATAAACTTTGACGCTCCTTGGGCTCAGTTATAAGCCCTGATTCTCTATAGGAGTGTATTAATGCTATTTTCCCCTTGATTTGTGTGGGAAAGATTCATAAGCATAAAAGGCAAGAAGAAAGCTGAGGTACATGATGAAGGGACCACCCACAGCCCAGCACACTGCTATGATGTGCAGTCATCTCTTAATCTACTCATAGCCAGGGAATTATAGCTTGGGTGGGACTCACTAGGGTAATTTTTTCTTTTGGCTTCTTCTGTTTTGTTTCCATTTTCTAGTGCGCCAGAATTATGTTGGATACAGAACATACAGCAGAGATTTACTTTTTTTTTTTTCTTTTTTCTGAAGACATAGTTCCAACTCCTTCTGCGTAAGAGAAGCTGCATTTCTACAGAGCACATTACTGCCAGAGTAGTATCCATCTGTCCATGCTTAGATGTCTGCAATGCAGATGTCCTCCTCTAAGCAGTGTCTAGATTCCTATTACTGAGAGGAAACTGAGAGGAAAAGGCACTTCCAGGGCTCGGTTCATTTCTCAGTGTCTTGACACAGATCACACCACTCTTGCTGTTTGGAAAGCTAAACTCCTCCAAGGCAAAATTCCCAGTGTCACAGAGACCATTAAAAATCTTATACCGGTGACATCAAAAATGAGATAGTAACATGGCACTATGCAGATATGCACTCCTCTTTTTCCACATAAACAAAAAGAACAAAGCAATTTAAATGTTACCAGTGTAAAATATCCCCAAAGGACTGCTGAAGAGACATCTTCTGAGAACTACGTTGACCCGTATCCCCCCCACGCTGATGGCCCATTAATGCTTAAGCTTGAATCATTCATTTGTTCATTTTCTGTTTCTTGGATTCACAGCTGTTTACGTTTTAGTGGAAAAGATAGGGAGAAGGGCTAACATAGCAGTAACTTCTGGGTACTGCATCACTTTCATTTGTTTTTCAGCTTCTGCTTCAGTGTCCAACTGTACCATCTTAAAATATTACCCTAAACACTAAATGACAAACCTCCATTCTAAGAGCCCATGAACAACTCAGGAGACATATTGGCACATTCATACAGCCTTCATAAGAAAGATACACAACATTTTCTCAGGGTCGTCATTCTGTTCTTAATAAACAATGACTTCTTTTCATATGATGCTATAGGGGTCAATGGCCAAAATGTATAAGTAAGCACACAGAAATACATAACTTCCATTTTAGCATTAAGTCAATCTACTATGTTACACTAGGGTGTTACAAATATTCTAGATCCCCAAATGAGAGTATTCTGTAACTAAACATTTACTTTAAAAAGAGTTTTCTTTAAAAATACAATACTTTGCAATTCTTCTGACAAATTGGGAGCAGAGAAGTTTTCTTCTTGACATCTCAAATTCTTCTTGGGTTTTTTGGGTGGGTTTTTTTTAGGTTTCTTCTGCATTTATATGTTAAAGCTCATGACCTTTTTAACAAAAGTGCATTTTATGTACTAAAGAGAGTAAGATAAGGCAGAAATTTTAACAGGATATATTTATTTTATCTTTTTGACTTAGCAGTAGAGATTTTGTTGGTTTGGCTTCACTTATCATTCAATTCCTATATTTCTTTTGATCACATCTTTGTTGTGAAATATTTACCAGCAGGAAGCAACTTCAAATATCTGAATACTCAATTTACTGCAACACAGTACATATCCACCCAGCTGCAGACACATACATATACATGCACATATTCACAGATGGATTGATTTTTTTTTCCCTCTTATGTTACTTTCCTAGTTTTTTCAGCATTCTTTCTTTTGTTTGTGGAAGAGATCATAAAGCCTCCCAACACAGAAATCACTAATTAAATATATGTAATAGTGAACCTTAAATAGTGCTGTTTTGATCCTCTTCTCCCCCTCTGCTTCTATTTCAATAAGAATACACCAAGATCTACCTCAAGAGCTACTAGCACTAGAAATCAATGCTGTACAAGTTCTAAAAATTTGAAATAATGGCTTTGAAATGGCATTATTACATTCATATTATAGTTGGCATAGAAAAAAAAAGATAGAAATCAAAATGATGTGATTTTGGAGGTCATCAGGTTCTTCAATGCAAGGGCTAGAAATATTTTGAAATAAATTTTCCAAACCCTGCCTTCTAGACCATTCTTCAGACACTAAGCATTTCAGGCCCTGGATTTCCTCAGAGTTCATACATAGTGATCACAGTAGAAATTGCATTCACAAGAATTCAAGCTCTCTTCTATGGATATTTTTTATTATTAAATTTTAGGGGAAAACTGCAGGAATAGTTGCTGTAAAATTTTGCTGTAATTTGTAGCACCACCAAATATTTTGCCAATGAGCTACCAATGAAAAAGAAACATGAACAAGATCACTGGCTACTATAAACTGCTACTGCTTTATCCAAGGCTTTCCCTGATACTGACACTTCCTATGGAATAAACCCACTGCAAAAAAATCCCACACATATAGCACAAAAGTGATAGGTGGAAGAACATTTTTGTATGTACCAGTCTGCCTCAACTATTAAAAAATATATGGAAAAATGCTCAAGAATAGATTGTGTAATTGTTTTTCTGCGTTCACATTCTGCAATATGTGAACAAGCCCTTAGCAAAAAGCGGTGTTGATCCCTCCCTGCCATTGCCCAGCCTAGGGACCACCACCCTACTGTCAGGCTCCACTGATGGTACCAGTTCTTGAGAGTGGTCCAACAAGCGTCACTGACTGCTCAATCCCTCTGCAGAGTACCAGTGCTTATCCACGTGGACTCTGTGCTGTGCTCACCCTGCCATACGCTTGCTTTTCACCCAGGGTAAACCAACCTCACCAGCTGAGGACCACTTCTCTAGGTTCTTATCAACCTCAGGCAGCCCTAGGATGAACCTATCTATTCTGCTGAGTGACCAGACCTGGCTGGCAATATTGTCTCTCCCTCCTGCTTGAACTGAACAACATGCAGCCAGGAAGGCAAGGCGGTTTTGTCCAGACAAAATAAACATAAGAAATATACTCTCGCTGTAATCTAAAGAGAAGGGCTTCTTACTGGAAAGGTGGGAAGCCATAATTTGCTTCAGACATCAGCACATCGGTGGAGCTACATATGTATTGATTGTTTCCTTGGTGTCTCTGGCCTTTTCAGAAACACCCAAAAAGAAAAATCTTGATTATAATTCAGTCACTGAACAGTTTATTTTAATGGAGTTTTTAGCAGCTGTCCCTATTTAAATTCCCTATTAAAAACACAAATCAGGACACAGAATTCTTCCAGTGTTCATTTTTAACAGAATGCAAAAAATAAAATCAATAGATACTGTTGCTAGGAACAGAACTCTACTGACATTTATCTAGATTCTTTTATTGATGCCTCAGTATCTGAGTGCCAACTGCAACTATTTATAAAGGGAATCCATCTCCCTCAGTGAATACATCAAAATTCTTGCTAAAACTAAGCAATTTACAATAAGCTCTTTTTGATAAATTGACAGGTTTGTATTCAGCTTCCCAGGTATTGTTTTCTTCCTTCCATTTTCTTTGACTTAACTCCTTAATAGTCAAAGCAATGAGGAGGCTGGCCATTGAGTTCACAGGGCTTTGAGTTTGGTCGTTGGTCCTATTTGTCATAGGAAATATAAGTGAGGACCATCGGGTGCTTTCTTACCTCTCCCTGAACTGTTTTCTAAAGCACAAATTTCAAAAATGCCTAAGACCACTCCAAAATTTTGGAAGAAAAATTGGGAGGTGGCTAAGATACTAGGAGAGTTTGTGTTTCAGGGTTGGGGAACAGAGCACACAGACTTTCAAAATCACTGGCTGGCAGCTCTGTTTTGGGAGGCTGGTGGCTGTTTTGAAAGTACTGGTCAACTGCAAAGGCCACTTCCCATTCTTTGGAGATAACAAACATACATAAATCGAATCTGCAGAACGTTTGCCTTTAAAGGGACACCAACTAGTACAGCTGTTTAGAGCCAACTGTGCTATGGAGCCAGACTGAATTTTGTTTAGGAGGCTGAAACAACTGGAGTGGATGGAGCCAAATTTTACAGGCACAAAAACCAGCTTCATGAAATGTATGGTGAGCACAGGGTTAGATGCAACTTTCTTGTGTAGGGGGTGCATACCTCTGAGATTATCACTGTGCCCACATGAGTGTGATTGACTCACTGAGTGATGCTAATGAGCCACAGGGAGGAGAGAGAGGAAGACAAAGAACACCCTTCCCCTTCCCTTATTCCCTTCTGGTACATCTGATTGGCAAGGCTGTCTGATTTGGCAGTATGTTTTAATGCAACATGGCTTTTTTTTTTAGTCTTTTCCATTCTTGAATATAGTCAATGAGATAAAAAAGAAATCTGAAGCTATAACAATAAAGTTAAAGTAGATACTCAAACTTTACTCTTTCCAAAAGAGCATAAAATGCAAAATGGATTTCATTTTCTAATTTCTTTAGGGAAATTTAAGACTATGTGTGTCTAAAAGCCATTTCTTTCACAGCAAAACCAGACTGCATGTATTCAAAGGAAGTACAATTCTAAAAATATCTTCCTCATTTATCAATCAATCAATCAATATCTGACTTTAGTCAAATCACCAGAACACATTACACTTTGTTTGCTTATTGGACAGCCTTCCTCAGGAAGGTTTATACCTGCCTCTGCATGAATGTTTGGGTCTGTATTATTCAGGAAAGAAAGAAAAACATTTTCTTAGCATATCTTAGAGAAACTGTCTTTTCCTTCACTTTCAACTTGCATCAAAAAACATTAGCTAAAAATATGGCATGCAATAAGTTCTTTCAGTTCTGAGAATTAACTGGTGATGTAATCAGGTAGTTTTGTGGTCTAGCCCTCTTGATATACATAGACTAGACAAATTCTATTTCCCTAAATATGATACGATCAAAGAATAGCATAGCGTTCCTTATTCATGCCTTTGAGTCTTTTTTATTCATGACGTAACCTCCAAATCCTTCTTTTTTTTTGGTAAAATTGAGGTAATTGTGTTTCTCTGATTGTATCTTTGATCCTTAAGGTCCCTTCCAACCTGGGATTCTATGATCTGATTTTCTTTCTCTGAGTGTACCTGTTACTTCTCTCCACTGTTTATCTGGAATACCCTAAATAATGCCTTCGCTGTCCTTCCTCCAGAATTCCAGTTTTGGGTGAGACCGTGTGCCTGTTTTAAACTGGGAAATGTTATCATCACTGTTTCCTTTACTGTTTTATCATTACTATTTCCTTTGTTGTTAAACTTCTTGTCTCAAGTACCTTCTAGATCAAGCATTCTCAAAAAGTTCCTCATAATTTAAAAATAAAACAGGAGAGATTTTCAAAGACCATCCAGGAGTTAGGCTGGCATCTCTGTAACTACAGATGCAAAAAACTTGGGACATTTAATCGTTAAGACATCACTGACTGGGAAGCCTGCCACCAACATCCACACTTGATGCACATACATTGTCTTTTGGCTCTCTACAGCTATGCCCATCTGCTTCAGTGGCATGGTGCCCGCTTATCAGCTAGTTGGACAGTTTCAGTACGCAGAGGTGCCAAATAAAGGTTTTACATGGGTAGCCTGTATAACCCTGAAAGTGCCATTTCTTTTGTAAGAAGAAATGCTAGTGCTGAGATACAAATAGACTACATCTTTGAGTATTTTTTTGTGCACTCACCGAAGATGGGTTTTGCCAAACCCATTTTCACATCTCTTTTACAAAGAAAGGTATGGTAATGGTAGCCAAAGGGAAAGAAAGCAGTATCTATAGATAAGACACTGACAAACAGCGCCATTATGAGATACAATTCAGAGAGTATGGCAGATTAGGACTATAGTTTAAGTACTGTGCACTATATGCCACTAATTCAAAGGAGAAAAAAAACATGCAAAAATACCACCTCATCTCATCTTGCATATTTTGAAACAAAGCATGCTTTGCAAATGCAGGAATTGGATCACACTGAGAGCAATTCAAACAGATTATTATATGACAACATATAGCTGGGATGTTCTAAATAGCCCTACTTTGTCCTACAGAGATGACGCACCATTCCCACAGAAATATAACAAACTTTTTTTTTTTTTTTCAGTTTGTATCAGTAGTTTAGTCAATCTTTTAATTAAGAAACATATTATTTTAAAAATGGTTTTCCCCTCATTGCATGAGTCAGGGTCACAAACTTCCATAGAGAACACAACTGCATCAGAACTAGCAACTACAATAGAATAAAACTGGATCTACATATAGAGGTAAAAGAAGAAGTTGCAGCTATTTGGAATGTGAGAATGTGAACCTTTAATCACAGAGTAGTTCCTAGTAAAAACATCACATTATTTCTTTAGGCATGAAAAAGTCTGTCATTTTCAAATTCTCAAGAGGAATTTAATGGAGAATAGTACATGGAAACCTTACTTATTGCCTATGATGGCACAAAAAAAGTTGTAAAAAATACTGATTATGAGGTGAAAGCAGTTAGTTTAAAATAGTTCTGGCAAGAAACATTAATAACTTCAAATGATTATTTTCTACAACAAACTGGTAATTAATGAAAGACCCAAAGGCTGGAGACTTGTTGGAAAAGATTT